>NC_073720.1:6854285-7185000 GCF_023634085.1 Falco cherrug | reverse complement strand
CACCATTTCTTGTACTTCTATGGTCTGGGGGGCAATTCTGACCTCATTCTAGCAGTTAATCCAACAGATGAGTTTGTTTCTTTTCTCTCCACTTCCCATGCCTTCCCTCACAAACTTTCTATACCCTTAAATCAAAGCATAGAGAAGGTGAATCCCAAGAATAATGTCAGTGAAAAGGCGCAAAGACCAACTAAAATACTAAAGGGGGAGCATTTATTTGATTTTTCTGACTCCTCTTGGCATGATCCTGTCCCTACTCTTGAACTGTCTGGCACGTGCCTTACCTCTCCCCACCCTTAAGAACCAGTTCAGTTACCTAAGCAAGTGTAAAATTATCTGATTTTTTTTAAATTATTTGGATCCCTTCATTTTGTGATGAGTTGGTAAGATGAATTGTACCCCATGAGCCAGTGCTGGAAATGAGAAGAATACAAAACTGCATATCTGGGGCAGTGGGAGTGGGGGAGAGAAAGGGAGGCATCCCTGTTGGTAGCAGCAAGCTACTTAGGTGGGCACAGTCAACTTGGTTACAAGGATGTTTTTCTGTATTAAACTAGTAATATGAAAAAAGAAAAAAAAAACACCTTAGTTTTTCTTCTCCCAGAGCTATCTTGATGCACCTGAACACCTGTGTTAGCACACAGAAAGTGGCAAGGACACAGCCAGAATGCCCTGGCAGACCGCAAGCAGAAGCTGACATGCAGTAACCATTCAAGCTGCTAAGATTCCTTCAGCGCTTGAGGTCTGCAGTTTCTGTCCAGATGCAGTCTGAATTCGTTCTTGACCAGAGTTGTGTAAGGATTGGTATTCCTGGACAGTTCTTGTGTGAAAAGAGACAAGGCAAATATTAAAACCACTGTGATTATCTCCTCCCTCAGTAGATGTTTCATTAGGCTTTCATTGAGTTACTTGATCCTCCTAATTGCTTTTAGTCCTTAAACAGTTGCAGAGTGGAGTAGTGTCATATGTAAAGCCTTCCCTTTCTCCTCAAGAGCTGTGATGAAATTTCAGTCTCAATTTTCCTGTTGTCCATGATCTTCAAATCTACCCCAAAGTACAGAAAGCACTTGGGCTGAACCCTTGGCGATGCCACATGATGTTTAGAGATGTTTGCTCTACAGGCCAGAGAGCTGGTAGAAGGATTATACCTCGTGAAGCTCAGACTCTTCCAACTGTCACCTTAGGAGAGCTGCAGATTTCTCCTTCCCCTGACCCAGAGGCATGTGCCATCTGGCTGGTAGTATTTTACTCATGACATATTCCCTCTAACAATCTCTTTTCCCCTCTTTGGAGAATTAAGTTTACTCCTGGAAAGTGGGAAAAAAAAGCTGCACTAGGGGATGCACTAAAAATAATGAGGAGACTTGTTGAGCAGATCAGAGCAGACAGGACTTTGACTTGTCATAGAGGTCAGGTGCAATATTTTCATGCTGTTTTGCATCCTAGCCTCATCCAAATTGCACTGGATATTTTTAATATTTTTTATTTTATTTTATTTTTTAGCTGAAATCTAACTGCTTGTAGTGGACACCAGCAGGTGGTTTGTTTCAATGCCAAAAGGAGGATTTTGGCTAAAGCTGTGATGTAATTGCTGCTATAATTGACCCCATGCTGGAAAGCCAAGAAATCTGTCCCACAAAAGCATCTGTAGCTTCTGTGCTCCTGGTTGCTGCTTTCAAGGCTGACCTGATATATAGCGGTCTCCCAGGAAAAGAATGAGATACCCTTCTGCCCTTGCTTCCCCAAAAGGCAGAGTAGCAGCACTGCTATAGCAATGCATAAAACACTGGGTCTTGCATAAAAAGCCATGAACGTAGCAAGTTATAATTATGAAACTTAGAGGCAGAACAAGAGCTCAGATTAACTTTAGTCTTCTCTAGAGACTTTTAATTACTAACACCAGTGGGAAATGTGGAGTAACATGAAAAAAAAAATAAAAATCCCCAAGTCTAAAATGGACATATAAGGATATTAGTAAGAGAATTCACAATGAAGTAGAGATGAGATGTAGAATTGTATTGCCATCTGCAGTCATTAGAGTACGGATTTGTTCTTGCTTGCTATCACTGTTAGCCTGAATGATCACAGGGAACATTTGCTTCTCAGTTAAGTAAACTAGCTAATTGCCATACTAAAATGTCTATTTCTCTGCAAAGGACAATTGGAAAGGACTCCTTCTTGAGTGAGAGTGGGAAACTGATAATTTATACACTTTTAAATACCTGTGAATTTAAATTCACCAAAGCCTGAAAAGAAAAGTCTTCAGCAACAGTCAGAAATATAAGTCTGAGGACCTGGATGCTTGTGAAACTGAAGTGTCGCTTAGCGAACATACTGCTTCTGCTTTGCCATCCGATTTTGGTGTCTTGGTAGAGAACTCCTTTATCCTCTACAGTTATGGATATCAATATTTAAACAAGAAAACATAGTTAAAAGGTGTTGGGATAGTTTTTCTCTCTGATGACAATGGTGAGTAATTATTTTGAAGAAAGGGTCAGTCTTGTGAACTCAGGAGTGCAGTAGTAGAAAAAGAAAAAAAAAAGTATGCGTAAGGTAAAGTATTTGTTATTTTCATTATCATATACATTCCTTGGACTTTCAACTACAATCAGAAGACTGGTTAAATGATATGATTTTCTCAGTGCTGATGGACTTGGATAAAATAAGAATCTCACTGCCATTCAGACTTGTGTTAAGCAATCAAAGTACCCCTGACATGCCTCTCTAAGACACACTTTTTCCTTTTTTTTTTTTCTGGTTTTTTTTTTTTTTTTTTTTAATACATTTCTTACTTATTCTGCATGTCTGAACTTCTGTGTTTTATCTAAGGCTAAAAATAGAGCCGTGAAAAAGATTTCAACTCAGTCTTCAATAATGAAATGGTTTGGTAAAGTCTGAGATGTTCATATTTGATCTTTCATAGTCACTAAAGACATCACACACCTACATCAGATGTTACAGGCCTCTTGTTACAGGCCACAAAGAATCTTTTGAAACTTTGAGGGTAAATTCCAGCAAGAATTCAAGATAATCTGCATAAATCACCTCTGCAAATATCTTTCTATCTCTGATTATAAGTCACCAAAGTCTTTAGGGGATAAAAATAGACTGTAAAAATATCTTCCACTAGTTGTTATCACCAAACCAAAGTTCAGAACTGATAAGAGTATTTCAGTCATTTTAATGTTGCTATTAGCATCATGACTCCAATGTTCATATTTACTGAAAACCCACCAGACAATATTTCCCATTGATAAAACATGGGAAATATTAACTTTACATTTTCTCACAGAAATTAGAACTGATAAGATTCTCAAGAGGACATCTTCTCCATGGATCAATTCTGCAATTGGCTTGAGCATTCATGCCACCTATTTAATACCAGTTTACATTTGTCTAACAGTCTCAATGCTAGTAAGGATGAAGGTCTCTCAGCCTTCCTAGATAATCTATTCCAGAGCGTCTTTGCTAGACCTCAAAGATTGTAAACTTAATTCTGCTGTGTTATTTAATCTCTTCGTGTTGTTTCTGTTGTGCATGTATTTTAGGCACTTTAACAAAAATGAAAGGGTTGAAGAGATTTGTAGAAGCTGCAGGCTGACTACAAGTATTTTTGTTTTGTATTGAATAATGCCACTGGCTAGGTCATCTGTGAACAGCTGTGATGCCTCTATCTACTCACATAAATATCAAGGTTTTGAGATAAAAGTCTAAGTCAATAAACTTTATGGCTGTGGCAAACTCATTACATTGTGCGTGCTATTTTGTCACAAGAAGTCATGAAAACAATGTTGAAAAATTAAGAGATAGATTGGAATACGAGATTTAATCCTGAAGTCCTCCACAAAACAAATGGTTTCTGAGTGAGGTTCTAGTTCAGATACCAGCTATTGTCTGAATTTTATCTTTAATGAATTAAAAACAAAGAAGTGGGTTAGTCTTCATGTTTCACCTTAGATTAATATGAATTCTTGATGCCCAAAAGTCGGGGCTCCTAAATCTTCCATAGAATGCAGAACAAACCAGAGATGGAGAAAAGCATAAATATACACAGCTTGGGTGAGGAATAATAGAATATCTTTTGCTTGGTTTTTGGTTTTTTGTTTTGGTTTTTTTTTCATGCAAATTATGCAAAACAGCATGAAAAATAACAAAACAATAGAATAGAAACATGGAAGTTTCTAAACTTGACTGGAATAAACTCTGCACAGACTGAGCAGACTTGCAAGTTGCCCCTGCTTCAGGGAGGAGATTGTTCCTCCTGCAGATGAACTGCAGGATTCCTTTCCAAACTTTTATCTGATTTTCTGGTTCTATAAGAGCACCAAGTTAGAACTTTTGAAATCTAAGCCCAAGATAAAAAAGGAAAGGAAAAAAAGAACAACAACAACAAAAAAAAAAAAAAAAACAAAAAAAAACCCCAAACAAACAAAAAAACCCAAAACCAAAACACCAACAAAACCAACCAAACCAAAACCACCACCACCACCAACAACAACAACAACAACAAAAATGGAGGAAAGAAAAGGGAAAAAAAGGACACCACCACCTTCACCATTCATAGTAATGGGATGTTACACAACTGAACAGCATTTCACAAAAGAAAGGATGAAAATGCCATTTTTCCATTATTTTTTACTGACCGAGAAACTGGAGAAGGCCAGTAAGAATGGACTATGTCTGATTAATTCACCTTCTCCAATTATTAATACAGAGCCTGGAACAAAGTACAGTGCTTGTTTTGGAAAAGGGTTTTTCTGAGACTCTGAAATACTGGAAGATGATGTATGGAATCAGAATAAGAGTTGGGTTTAACGCATACAGAGTTAGAATTTCATGTTGGTCGTAAACATACGTTACCAAAGGCAGGTGCTACCAAGACATCCAAGTTAGTTGTTTGCTTTAACTTATGTTACAAGGCCAATTTCACCTACGTTTCCCATAATTTAGGCACACCAAATGAGCCCCCGTACACACATTTCTTCATTGCTCTTCATCAGGAAGGTGGGGTTATCTCATGTTCAGAGGTACTAATGGACAGTCACCAAAGAGACCAGCTGCTGTCCAAAGGTAATGATACATAAGGAGACTGGTAAAATTAGATTATGCCAGGAGAGGTATAAGTAGAGTAATTCATTCTGGTTTAAAGTTAATGTAGCAAAAGGCCAGCCTGAGCCTGATGTGCCGTATTTAAAACTGATTGCTTAAGATCTACTGCAGAAGAGTTTGGATCTTTAACTGACTAAAACAGATTATGATCTTATAATGGTGAGAGCAAAAAGATGGTAGTGTCCCTGACATTAGCCTGGTTAAGACTGTATCTTACTAATTAACATTAGTAGCAAAGAATACATTTCAGTAAATGATTCAGTTGGAAATAAGAAGAGGTTTGATTTTGTTGGTTTTGTGGGGTTTTTTCCACTTTTATTTCTTCTCCTTCATGGAGAGAGATTAACTTGTTTTAGCTAAAAAAACTGAACCAACCAAACAAAAACCCTATCTCGGCTATTTCTGGACAAAGAGTTTTACAAAGTTTCTGAAAAATTTGCTCAAACTCCTCATTTATATGAAAAGCCTGGTTCTAAGATCAGCATAAATATTTTGCTCTAAATACAGCTTAAAAAGAAACTAGAAATTGCCTTTAAATTTGAAAACTAAAGAGATTCCTGAGTGTAATAGTTAATATCTTCAGTGAAATTGTACTCTAAATGTTTATGATCATCTACTAATCTGCTAATATATTCATCTACTCATCTGCTAACAATCATAAAATGGACATAGCACAAAGGTTGTGGAATAATTGCACCAAATTGCTTTGGTTTAAAGGAAGATGAGTTAGTAATAGAAGAAGAAGCTGAGTAAGCTCCAATGACAATTACAGTCCTAACAAGCTCAGACTGGGAGGAAGACACAGCATTCTGAAAAATGTAGACCAGTTTGGTAGAAGAAATGGAGGAAATGAAATTTAAGATGGCCACGTATCTATTGAATTTGCTAACTGGTGAAAAATTAAGAAAATAAAAATGAAGAAAAAAAGATTCATCTTTCAAAATACCATAGCTTATTGAATCCTTAAAATAGAAAACTGCATTTTTATCCATTTAGTGTAAGTTTTCACATGAGCTTGCTTGTCTTTCTTGTTCCATTTGTATAGTTTGTATTATTCACTTCATAAATTTCTGTTCTTTTAGTCTCTAAGAATTTGGTGCTCATGAATTCCTGGTAAAACAACCTTTTACATTGCCTCTTTGAGCTTTCTGAAAAAAAGAGTTTAAACATCAGAGTAGGCTTTTGTTTTTCTCTCTGTGAATGGGGACTCCACAACAGATTCTAAGACAGGATTGTCCTTAGGTCAAAATACTCTGACCAAACAATATACATATCTCTTTGCCTCCTAGTAATTGATCATGTGCTACTGAGCGTTTTTCACATGTATTAGGCTGTATCACCAGAGACTAGGAATTCAGTGATGCCATTCCTTCCTCTTTTTTGCTAGTCTGCAGAAAGTTCCGGGCAAGGATCTTTTCCTTTACCCTGCAAGTCTGCAGCAGAGACCTGTAGGAGGTATGAGCAAGTCTTGATCCCAGCTACACACAGAGGAAATACATTAATATACATATTTTTATCCATTGGGCTCAATAGCACCTAAGGGCTTTTTCCAGTGCTTTATCAAACAGTGACTGCTCAGGACATGACAAAGATGAAGGTTTGCATGTTCTTAGCCCATTAGCAGATATTAAAATCTGGATTTTTGGATTGCTGAAGGAAGATAAATGATGTAGTAGGTGGCTGCCTAGATTCCCAGGTGACTTCTTTTTCTTTTTTTCCCCCTCTCTTACCATGCAAGAAAGATGATTTTGGAGTCTGAAGGACTGGATTAGCAACGGGAGCTGCATGCCAAAGTCCTGTAAAAAGCTTTTCATCACAGATTTTAAAAACTCTGTTAAGAATGTATACAGACAAACTCAGGTATAAGCAGAGGTGCCATCTGTAAGATAGATGTGCCAGGTCACAAGTCTGACTGCAAGGTATTAGTGCTTTGCACCTGACAGGCACCACTAATGCAGAATGGCAAAGGACACTCCCATGACATTACACACCACAGATGTGAAACACCAGCAAGACCTGTAACAAAGAGGTATTTTTCTCAAGTGCTCAGAGCCAGACTTTTGAAGTACTCAGCACCCATTTTCAATTTGGGTATGCAAAAGACCAGCTTCAGGATCAAATAACACCTGATGACATTAGCATTTTTCACCTGAGATTCAGATTGGATGAAGGCTCATAAACCTGTGCAGACATAAGAAAACAACAACAACAACAACAACAACAACAACAACAACAAAACCTTAAACTGATTTCACCGAGGAAAATTTCTGGTTTTTTTTTATTACTATTATTTTTGTTTTGTGCTGCTTTGCTTTGTTTTGTTGTGGGTTTTTTTTGTTTTTTTGGGGTTTTTTTGGTTTTTTTTGTTGTTGTTTTTTTTTTTAAACCAAACCAAAACCAACCAGCATCTCTGGCATGTTGTTTATAAAAGGGTAAGAATGAAGCCCTTAGTGAGGTTACCTCTGCTCTGTGATGAATGGCAACAAACTGCAGCATTTCAGCTCTGTGTTTGATCTCTACCTACAGAGGCCAGATGGTAACATTTTCTTCCCCTAAAAAATGATGAGTATTTCTGAAAAATCTGAGCAGTTATGAATTTTGATGTTCTTTTCTTATCTGCATATTTCTGGTGGAAGCATAAACCATCCATTTTACGAAAAGGGTAATTATAGCTTTCGACATTGACTTCATAGTGTGGTCAGAGGGTGGTTACAATGGGTCAGAGCTGAATATCAAGTAATTTTTTTTTTAATGATTTATTACTAGTTCTTTAGTTATTTTGACCATTAATCATTTCATTGTGTCCTTCTGTTGAGAGCTACCTAGCATCTTGGACTTCTCAATAAGTGACATGGAACGTTACTTTAAACAGTACGTTATTTAATTGAAGTGGGTACAACAACCCTGAAAAAAGTGGTGAGGTGGTCAAAAAGTATACTGACAATTCTTTGATCTAACCACCAGTTACCCAGTTCCCAGACCCAGTTTTGCCATAAATGTTGAAAAAAGGAAGATAGTAAACTCCCCTGACACCTATAGAGCTTCCAACATATAGGGTTAATAATACTATAAAATACATTTTATGGATAAATCCTTTCTGTGCATTCCAGGAAAAAGAATTTGGAAGACTGTATATAAATGCATCATCTGGTGACATTTACCCTAATAGTATAATTAAGACAGAACTAAATTAAGAGCACTCCTAATGGGCTTTTTCCATGTCACTTATTATTTATATATCACTGCCAGCTCCATCTTTCTTCATATTTCACATTTATATTTTGGAAGCATTGGATCACACTCTGCTAGGCATTTTACGCACATATCGTGGTAAAAATATCTTTCCGAAGTAACTTGTATTCTAATATATTTTTTTTCCTCTTACTTTCTCCTCACACTTTCCATATTAAGGACACATTCCTGCTTCCCTTGTATATGTGCTTGTGCCACTAACTTCACTGCATCAAAGGAAGACGACATGTAGATATGTAGTGATAAGGGACATGGAAATGTATCTGCAGATAAGCAATGTCAGTACTCAAAGCCTTAGCCAGCTCTGGTTAATCTCTCATAGTGCCAGGTGAATTACAGATGGGAGTAAGGACCAGGGGAACTGACACCTAAATAGTTCCAGGGTTTTTAATCTCTCCTCATCAGGAAACCTTAGGCATTTTCATTCCTTGTCTCAAGACTTTTCTATTCCTGCCATGTCGAGTTGACCAAAATGGAACATAGTATTCAAGGTGAGAGTGCACTATGCCACTGATTTATCATTCTTACCTTTACGGTGCCTAGTGCAAATCACAAAGTTACAATCATGAAGTAAAGTTGCAGCTTTCAGTACCTGGAGTATGCTCCCTACAAATATGGTCTGTGAGAATCCAAATAAGAAAAGCAAAAAAAAAAAAAGGAACACGCCAGGTAATGGATATTTAGTAGATCGGGGGGTATTTTGAATTATCTTTGGACAGTTTCTTTCAGCAGATAAATCAATATTCAGCCTCTCCTTTGTCAGGTTGTGATGGTGGTATGAAAAAATAAGCTTTTGTTTACATCTGAAGATTAAAAGCGGCACAGTGTTAGAATATTCAGTGGAAGCACCGTGATAGATAAGGTGTCAAGGAAAGCTCCAGGAACTACAACAATGTTTTAAGAAGATAAATAAATATACAGTGTTATCTCCTAAGCTGAAGCCTCATACAACTTCACTTTTAAATATGTATGACCAGAACCTTTTTTGTTCTATCCACATCTTTGCACATATGTAAATGTCCTCTTACAAGGCAAACCAACAGACAATGGAATAGATTACCTACCCGAGTAGCTACCAGACATCAGGGACATTCAAGAGCCAAGTGGCAAAGCAACCATGAGAATGGGCTGTAAATAATAACTTTGTGGCAGCCAGGACTCAAGAGGAATTCTTGGTGAACTTCAGGTTTTCTGTTTTTGCCGTTCCCCAGAGGACTGACTCTGGACTTAGACTGCAAGAAACTTTTCACTAAATCTCATCAGCATCTGAAAAAAAACCAGTACCTTCTGCATTTTTGAGGAAGATGTCATATTTTTTGCTGTCCGTCCAGTGCCTTGGGAAACTTGTCCAGTGTATTTTATACGGTTGATCCACAGACCTGGGTAGCCCAGCAGAGCTGGAGGCAGTGGACTGCTCTTTGTAGAATGATTTGCAATAAAAATGAACCAACAAACATGGACAAGAATTCAGCATGGGAAAATATTGCAGAGACTGTTTCTGTACACACACCCTGTTCTTATTCTATACCTCCACTTCTGGCTATTGGCAGATGCAACGTGGTGCTCTAAAGTAACTTGGGTTTAAGTTAGAACTTTTACATTGCTGTGTAAGTCTGGTCTGAAAGCATGATGATCTAAAAAACAGTGAAAAAATTTCCCATTCTTTCTTCCCATGGGCATATGATATGTAAATTCAAACATAGGCTGCATTCTTAGAATACCCTCCCCTCTCCCAAAACCAAAAAAACCAAACAAACCACCAATACCCCAAACCAGAACCAATCCCAAACAAAAAAAAAACCCCACAAAAAAAAAAAAAAAAAAAGAAAAACCAACAAAAACCCCAAAAAACATACAAGGTGCTTAAGCACTCAAATACCATTGGAAAATGAACATATTTCCTTAACATTTGTACCTCTTATCTTGCAGGAATTAAAGATTGCAGTCGTATCACAGTAGAACAATTTCCGATGCATCAGTCACTCACTAACATAATCCCTCTATATTGACAGAATATCTCTGGTTTCCTAACTGATCAGTTTAAATACAGCTGTCATTAGAAAACATTTTCATATCATGCAACTTTACATAAACAGGCTATCAGAGATGTGCACAGATTAATGAAATGAGAAAATGCTCTAACAAGCCACTGTGGACATGGAAGGAATCCTCCAGGACATGTTCATCCTTCTACTGTGCATTGGGAGACCATACAGCATTTAGCTTCTTCCCACTTGTTGAGTTTATTCCGAGCTGCTCCCATAGGTGTCAGAACTCATTCTCTGGCCCAGACCACCTCCGCTGTTGCTCATAATAAGAAGGTATAGCCACATCTATTGAATCAAATTAAAAATCCCTTGAACCTTGCTTGACTTCCACATAGACAATAAAAAGCTAGTTCCTGCCCCAAAGACTTCATAATACAAGGGGCATATGAAAGTCAGACGATGCAGTGCAAAGGGAAAACTGGGAAATGGTGCTGGTTACCATAGAGTCACAGGAGCTGCCTAACACTTTGACCTGTCTCAGATTTTGAAAGTGGTAGTATTTTTATACCAAAATAAAGGAATTAAGTAACTGTATCAGAATGCAAAATCTTCTTAAGGAGAAAATGCTGTGTTTCTCAGTGGAAACGAGATTTACACCACCCTCCCCTACACTGACTTTAAAAGTATTCAAAGAAATCGTGGTTAATGCATCCTTATTATTTAATCAAAACTCCTTCCTATGATTTTTATTGAACTAAACAACTGATTTCATTATCTAAGTGACCTCCAAGGCGTATATTACAGCTTGCTCCATGCCATGTTTATGGTATCAACAGAGATGAATAATTCAGATGTCTGTCCCAGCCCCTGTATTTTCATCACCACTTAAGTAATCTTTGGTTATGTTTTTGCCTCTGTCTCATTCAGAATCTTGCCCTTTCTTACTGGTTGCTTTCTATAGCCAGAAAGCACATCATCCAAGAATAGAGTATTCAGAATCAGCACCAGTGTTAAACATTAGAATGTGGGCTGTGTTCCTTTCTTTTCTTGTGCAAGCAAGTAATTGCTTCTTTGTCCATTCAAATGTAAAATTAGAAAAAATAGACAAAGCAGAAAATTTGGACATTACAGCATGCAAAACATAAGTTTATGGGAAGTATATGGCATGTATAAAGGGGTCAGACATTTCACATCTGGCAATGTGAAAAGCACTGCTAAATGCAACTGGCTTCACCCATATCACATTTATTGCTTAATCACCACAATGTTTACTTTACAAAGTGCTTAAATATTGGTCAAATCTGAGCACATGGAGCTCTCCATGGGCACACAGCTAAGTGTGCGTTTCAGTACAACAGAGGTTTAATTTAAAACGCAGAGACAGCCATCTGGAGGTGGGGGGTGGGGAGAAAAAGCTCTCACACCACAGTAGACTTGCTCCCCAAAATATGTTTTGCACTTTGATCAAATTTACAAGACCTGAGTAATTTCTGGTGGTTGTTTTTGTTCTTTGCATAGCACACTGAATTTGGGAAGGGTTTATAAGAAATGCTATATATTCCATTCCGAGAAGTCAGTCCACCTGGCCCCAGGTGGTCTTTGAAATCTGAGGCAAAACCTTTGTATTGTTGTTGCCTGCATTTTATAGGGTGAAGATATATGCATAGTAAGAAACATACATGTTTGATGGACCATTCAAGTTTAAGTGAGCTAATCTGAACTTTCAAGGTAATTCTATACTCATATTAGTAATAAGGAAATAAAATTATACCTCAAATTAAAGAAACAACTACATCAAATGGTTCTTTGCTAAAATTGCTCTCCTCTTTTCTTTTTTTTTAATTACAGAAAAATATACCTAAAATAAGCTCAAAAAAGAAAAGAGACTCCACAATTCAGCACTGTTACCCAGACTTTCAACAATCTACTAACTCAGAAGAAATCTTATCTAAATCACATTATCACCTTTTGTTTCAGTTTGGTCAGCTTGCTCCATCTGTGGACAAGTGAAGCAGGAGGGAGATATGGATGCTACCTCAGTGCAACAGGTCCTTATATAGTACATGAACAGATAAAATATCTTTGCTGTTTTCTTTCCCTTCTAAGTTAAAACACAATGGAGATAAAGACAGATATAACCCAAATGCTTGAACCTTTGATAGAAACCACAAGGGAAGCAGAAAAAGACAAATATCCCCCTAATGACAGACTCCCTGATAGCACAGATCCAACTAATTTATTTTCCAATATACCCAGCAAAAAAAGACTGATTTTCTAGAGAGGCTGGGGAAAGCACAGGAGGCATGCAGCAGAAAAGAACTGGGGAGAAGTAAGAAATACTTAATTATTTTTTTTCTTTCAAGGTAACTCTATACTTTGACCTAATGATGTACTGGCTTCAGATAAGCACTGCAGTTCACCAGACAGGCTTTTTATTTACTGCCGTGGTAGAAAGAAGAATCTGGGCTTAAAGAATATTTTGGGTTCTTTAAATGAAATCTGTGGAGTATTCTACAGAGTTTATATATATATATTATTTAAAAACCTACTCAAGTGGCTCATGTTCATCTCTCTAAAGGTACGCATATTGTAGAATCATTTCCACTTGGGCAACACATTACTAATGCCATTGATCACCTTGGTGCCTTCTTCATTTACTCCGTGAAAGGAACAAAGCAAGAGGTAAAGAAGCAGAGAGGACGTCTCCAGCTTTGAAATGGTAAAGTAAAGCTCATACCTCAATAACAAAAATTTACTTGATTAAAAATATTCTGAACAGACACTAGCTGATTTCCAAATATATATGGGGCTGAGCTGGGCAGGTTGTGCATCCAACTGTAAGGGATATCCAATGGCTTAGGTTTTGGTTTGTTGGGTTTTGGGTTTTTTGTTGTTTTTTTTTTTTTTTTTTTTTCCAGTTTAGTCACGTTACAGCTGAATAATTCACTTACTGTCTTAGCTGTAAAACAATGTTATTGACTTCCAGAGAAAGGTTTTGAGATCTTCTAATGAAACATACTTTATCAGAGATAAGCATTATTCCTTCTTGAGGATACACTCAGATTCACACAGGGACTCAGGCACTGTAGCGCTCACTACTGTAGCACCTACCATTTAAACCCTGGGCCACCACAGCTGTAACAGCTGTTTTCTTTGTCCTACGGGACCATGACAGTTGCAAGGGAAGATGAGAGAGGGAGTGGGGATGGGGATATGTGCGGGCTTTAGGCAAGGAACTATAAAGAAGAGAATAAGACCAATGTCTTAGTGATGAGGCACTCATGTGGTACAAAGATTTTTTCATTCCACTCCTGTCTCCTTTTAGAATTATGAAGTTAAAGTAGAGGTGAAGACATTTCAATTTACAGCTCTGCACCTTCGCTTAAATGCCCCAGTAATAAACTTAAGAGTAATGTTGACACAACTTCTTTTAACAATGTAATGTAAAATGGATAGCTTTCAATATAGATAACTGAGAGTACACCCATACCACCTCCAGCATCAAAAAACCTGAAACTAAGAAGCAGTATTCAAGTTCATCCTTGATAAAAGGTGGAAATCAATCTCAAATCTCCTGTTCCTGAGCAAGAGGACAAACTGGATTCAAAAAGGATTCTCTTCAGCATGTTTTCCTTTAGTTATGTCTCCTGAAGTGCCTGAGCTGTCTACTCTGTAAATCCCAGAAGGGTTTATAAGTGATGGAGGAACCAAAGAACTTACCAAGGCAAGTTGGGGAATGATGCAAGGAGAGTTAATTCAAGAGAGGTTAACATATGTGATGGAAGCCAAGAGTTAGGCAGCAACTGGAATGGAGTACAAATATTTTTATATATCTGGCATTACCAAGAAAGGGAAAATTTTCTGTAAGCTTTCACATTCATTGTGCCTAAATCAGTTTCACCACCTCTCTGTGTGCTGTTTATATGTAGAGGAATGGGTGGAAGCCTTTTCCCCAGAGAAGAAATCAGATGATATAAACAGCTGTCCAAATGGCCTATCAAAAATTGAATGGAACAACTATGGGAGGAAAAAGTACCGGGTAAGGCAGTTTGAAAAGCAGTTTTTAGGAGCACTGGTAAGCAGAAGATGTTAAAAAAAACCATATGAAAACATATCAGAAGAAAAGAAAGTCAGCAAAGACTGCAGCTTCTAAGTGGTTTAGGTTACCGGGTTAAAGGACTTGTGCCTTCTGTCTTTTCTCTATAAAATGATTTTATGTGGTTTATATTTTGCTGACACAAAAAGGCTAGTTTGTTTTAGAGTTGCTAGGCTGTTTCTCACCTGGACTAATTTTCAGCACAGACTATGTTTTAAGCCCATTTAAGGAAGCCACACAGTTGAACAAGGGTGCTGTGACTTTACAGCTTCAAAGCTGAAGGAATCAGGGATGTTCTCCCCTGTGTAGCAGCTGTGCCAGAGGCAAGCTTTGAGGAGTACTTAAGGAAGTAACAGAAAAGAAAGACAACCCCCCCCCGCCCAAAAACCAAAAAAAACACCCAAAACACCCAAAAAACACCAAACCAAAAAACCACCAACTTCCAAGACTTCAATGAATGAGCTGATAAATATTTTGCTGTCTTCTATCAGAAGCCCTTATTTGCTCCTGGTTTAGCTAGTCCTCAGTTCAAACCTTTTTAATACCAGTGACCTGGATGCTGCCATCAGTGCCTTCAAAATTGAATTTTTCAACTAATTCTCACATTAATCTACTCTTGTGTAAATTCCTGCTAAGTGTGTGGCAACTTTAGCTTCTGCATGTTCCAGATTGATAATGACACCCACCCTCTTGCTGAATAGCACTTATCTGGGAGTAGAACACAAGAGAAAAAAAAAAAAAAGTTCCCTGCTGCTCAGAAAGCAAGGTCTTGTGATTAAGGCACTGCTTACAGTCTTAGAAATTATATGTTTAATTGCCAGCTCTTCCACAAATTTACTTATATGCAAATCACTTCCTCTCTCTGCTTCACTTTCCTGGCTGCAAGTTCAGGATTTACAGCTGCTTCTGCTGTAAAGAACACTATTTAAATCAAAGTCTGTGTTTGTCCAGTACTGATCAGAACATTACCCTGGGTTCACACCCTTGGTCCGACACAGAATACTGGTGAGACCCTGGGCATGTCACTTAGTCTGTATTTTAGCTTGATTTTCATCTCCCAGATGTGAACTATAAGCCGTATTATCTCTCCAGGGTGTATGATTGGTAATATTTTCAGTGGGCTTCTGTAATGGTTTTTCAAACCACATTATTACCTAGATAGATTTTGGATGGAACTGGTGCAGCACAGGAGGTATTTCTATTGTTTTCACAAGTTATCTTTGCCAAGCTGGAAGAAAAGAAGAAGATGAGAGAGAAAATGAAATGTACACCTCACTAAATAACTGACATTAGGGATTTTATAGTTTCTGTTACTTCTGTAAGAATGATTGGGATGTTGGTCTTATAATCCTTCACGTAATTTTCATGATAAGTGCTTGACTTTTCTAGTTAGCTTGAGTCTGCTTTGGGTGAGAGATGTGCATCACCCAGGGATTAATATCTTTTTGTTTTATGCATATTGCTGGTTGAATACTGGTGCTGAATGCTTTTCACATTTCCTGCATGATTTGAAGGCTCTATCTAAATCCTGACCTGCCATTGCTACTTTAGTTTTTTATTTCTCTTTTTAGTAGCATTCATTGGTTTTATTTAATTTTTTTGTTTGGCTGGTTTTTGTTTTCCTCTCTCTTTTTTCCTTGCTTTTATTACAGCTGTAAAAATGAAAAATTATTTTATTTTATATATACACAATTTCTTTTGAAACTTTCTCACTCATGACTGACTAATCACTACTAGGGGATATGGGAACCACTCTCAATAATGTGGTTTAAGAAGGGTATAAAACTAGAGCGGAACAAAGAAAGAAATATTCACCATGGTACAATATGGTGCTAAGGTCTCTGTAGTATCTTTGCACCGGCAATATTTTCTTTGCTGGCATGGTTATAACTGTATTGCATAAAGAGACACACACACACAGGCACAGGCACAGTTTACCACCTCATGTTTCTCAGGAATATGATCCCACTATTCTTTAAGTATTTACCCATGTCCATGGAGTTAAGGCTTTTTAGCCAATCGCTGGAGAAGCACCTACACATCATATGAATTTCAGGGGATAACCTCAGTGTGGTCCTGCAGGCTGTACACCAGTGGACACCAGGATTGCATCATCTGGTTTGATATATCTGGAACGGGAACACCAGGAGATTCACTGGAGAAGTGCACTCCTGATCTGAACGGAAATGCTATGTAGACAAACCTTCAGTTCACCTTGGAATTCATGTTTGCTTTCAGATAAGCACTGTCTGGATTTGCAATGGTATTTTAGCATTGTATTTCTATTTGAAAACCAAACACACATCGATTTCCAGGGGAGTTAAACCAGATTTTTGTGGTTCTACAATAAAGGCCATTATTTCACTTTGCCTCATTTTCTTGTCCTTCTTGTCATGTGTAAGTTCATATCCTCCATTTTCTCCACAGGGATAAACAAAGTCCTTCCTTCTGGTAATTCTGACATTCTTGAAATTCTGTTTTCTGCCAAGCTTTGACATGTGTTTTGTTTGCATACAGACATACAGAGAAATAGATTACACTTTTTTTTTTTTTTTCCCCCCCTGGGGAAAACTGAAATTTAAATCTCCAACACCTCTTTCTATTGTCACAATTCTTAATTTTGTTAAAAAAAAAAGCTTTCTAACAGAAAACGTCCAATTTCAGCCATTACGTTATATAAAATCTATGTGTGCACTGACAATTAAATACATATTCTAATGTAGCCTAACAGCCAGAAAAGCATGAGTCAAAAAAATAACACTAAATGACTATTTTCTTCCCTTTTCATGGTTGTATGATTTAACTTGCCAAAAGCAAACAAGATAATTGTCTAAGTGCAAGGAGAGAGATGGACATCTTCCAAGGGTGTCTCATCTTACCAGTCTGAGACATCAGCCTAAGATTAGAGCTGTATGATTGACTCCACCCAAGTTGTTTTGGACCACATGCTTTATTACTGTCACATTGTTTTATACCACCTAGAATGCAGGTGCAATTCTACAAGTGATTTATTGACTGATTTTTTTTTTTTACTTTTTTAAAAATATTTTTCTTTTCTTTTTCCTTCCCTTCCCTTCCCTTCCCTTCCCTTCCCTTCCCTTCCCTTCCCTTCCCTTCCCTTCCCTTCCCTTCCCTTCCCTTCCCTTCCCTTCCCTTCCCTTCCCTTCCCTTCCCTTCCCTTCCCTTCCCTTCCCTTCCCTTCCCTTCCCTTCCCTTCCCTTCCCTTCCCTTCCCTTCCCTTCCCTTCCCTTCCCTTCCCTTCTTCCCTTCTTCCCTTTCCCTTCCTTTTTTTAATTTTGGTTCTTTTTCTCCCACTTTCTAAAACGTCATCCTACAAAGTGACATCCTTTGAAGTCTCTGGACTATGAATGGACAAGAACAATCCTCCTGTCCATGCTTTACCTGATACTCCAACACTTGAAACACAGGTCCACCAAAAACTTTGGTCTTGGCAGCGGGCAGCCCGGTGAAATGGAGTCACCCCTGCCCCTCGCTCTGATGGCGTTGGAAAGCTCTCCAGACAGGTGCTTGAGCAACGAGGAGCATCTAAAACCCAAGGTCTGCCTTTTGTAATGACTGCTACGGAGGGTGTTTTCAAACTACAGTTTTAGAAAATCTCTTGGAGGTGCCAGCTAGCCCATCCTACGCCATTCAGCAGAGGCTCCCTCTGTATCCATTTCTCTATTGTTTTGTTCCTTTTTATGGTTGCCTGTTTCTCTGCAGGTAGCTCAGTGATTAGCGAAGCAACTGACTCTGCCTTTTTCAGCTCTTCTCAGGGTTCCAGGCAAAACAAGCCCATTTGAAGCCGAGCCCGATGCTTGCAATAATTCCCCATATGTTGATTTTCACACCAGCCTTGGGTGGCTGCACCTCATTATTTGATTTTCTCGGCATCAGTTTTGTTTCTGTGAGTGCGTGTGTGTGTGTCTGTGCGTCTCTGTGCATGTGTGGCTTTTTTCTTTCTAGTTTGAAGTGAGTCTGACCTAAATAGAGGAACATGTGGGTGGCAGTTTAGTTGTAGGTGCCTTCAAAGCCTCAAAATGCTACAATCTGCAAATAAGTACTTCAAGGGAGGGGAGGGGTGGTGGTGGTGGTAAGACATCAGTGTGTATTCAGGGATGTCACTTCTGACAGGACTAACAACAGATGAACCCCAGAGGCTCTTATTTCTACGGGTATTACACCCCACACATCTCTGGAGCTTAGGGGGTGGATTTTTAAAGGACTCATTTGCATATCACTAGATCTAATGCAGTTCAGTTCATGATTTAGCAAAACTGAGTTGAAAGGGAAATACCACAAAAAGAAAATACATGATCCCTCTTAATTAAATCAAGAAAAGATCCCAGCTTCCCCAAAACCTTTGGATTACACGGGGGGAGGGGGGAAGGAAAAAAAAAAAACACATTCTTACGAACCATGATCAAATACATTTAAACACAAAGTGTGAATTACTGGTAACAGCAACGCACATTAAGCAGATGATATAGCTTTTTAAGATTCAGCTATACAAGTAAAGATTAAGCACTCCTGGGATTTGCAGATGTATGGTTAAAGACGACAGTTATTGACTTTAACCTGTTCCTGTCGTTATGTGTAAGTCTGTCACTCAGCCCACATCTGGTTCCTATGCCTTGTAAGCAGTGGGTTCTGACTTTCTGGGATCTTAAAGCTAAACAGGCAAAAAAAAAAACCCAGAGCAATGCATGTGGGCTTAGGCTGGGCTGCAGAGCTCTAAACAGCTTCCTAGTTGCAAGTCCAGTTTAGCACAGCAAGTTAACTTTTGCATTTCCACTTTCCTTATGAACTCCTCTGGGAACACCAGGCACTACTTGTCTTTCCGTTCATGCTTTCCAACCACTTTCTTCAATAATCATTTTCACTCTGTAAATCACTTGACGAGAAATTATTCTTCAGGAAATTAACATTGAAATCATGTTTTAGAAGCTGGAACTGTAAAGCTAACACTGAGAAATGTGATGGTTTGCTAGAAAAGAAAGGGAGCAGCAGCCCCCACAGCTGGGTAACAGACCCAAGACGGTGACCTGCTGAGCTGCAGTCCCTAAGGCATGGCACTTTGTACAGCCACCCACAGTGATGCAATGCAGCTGACCTCACATTTAGCTATGTGTGACCCCTTTGCAAGGCCAAGGAGTTACCCCTCAAAGACAAGCGAAGCTGTCTTCTGAGTATTTCTTCCAAGCAAATTTATCGAGCCTAGAAAATATAGTGCAACAGGTTCTATACTTGTGTTGCTAGCGTTTCTCTCTACACCTTAACCATGCCAATCTAGACTTTATTAACTCTGTTTTTACACTGAGATATTCAATCTTTTTTATGTATATATAGGATTTGATAATATAAGCAAACTATCATTAAATAAGGTAGGGTTTGAATTTACAATATACCTGGTGATAAGTGCTCATGCACGATATTTCAGTAATAAGGAGAAACTCTCTCACACTTAGGAGAGAAATATGTGCTATACAACGGCTGTAGCAGAATAAGAACATGTACTTGCGTGGATGCTCATCTACACCACACTTTACTTTGTACTATCTTGTTTATCTTTCCCTAAACATAAAAAAAAAAAAAAAAAAAAAAAAAAAATGAATAAACAGATTTTGGTAATTCAGGGGTCATAAAGACAGTAAAGCAGAATTAAATTAAGGCTGGCAGTTAAGGTGTTCTCATGAGTTGTAGCAAGTGTAAGTTGGAACTGCCTGACATGAACAATGGACACGGGTATAAAACAGAAGGTGAAAAACAGCTGCTATCAGTCAGTGCTATGTACTTTCTTGCCACACTGCACAAAATCCAGTGCTGTCCCTGGACATTGGGGTCCCTGGGGAAGGAAGGTGAAAGGATCTCCAGAAAGGCAATCCTAAGGAGACCTGGCTAAAAACAGCTGCTGGGCACTTGCTGCTGTCAAGACAATGGCTTTGGGTATGTGCAGTGATGGAGTTTCAAGGAGATCTCTAAGTCCTGCAGCAAAAAGTGGAGATGCCTGTGAATACTGAGATGCCGCAGCAGCTAAGATAGGGGTCTGGGAGTCATTATGACAGAGTTAGGTGCTTAAACTGTGCCTAAAGCTAAATTCTTCAGTCTAGGCCATTACAGGAATGAGTATTAGTGGCTCTGCTCTTTTGCACTGAACAAAAATTCTCTAATACCTACACCTTTTTCATATTCTCTTACACATCTCTTACCCTTTACAGAGTATCTCTTTAGGTTAAGGAAAGAACAGAGGAAAGTACAGCAGTAGTTCTCTGCATTTGAATTTTACAGGCAATGAAGAAGGCAACATTAATCCCTTTCCATATTACTAACGGCTTCAGAACTGTTCGTTTCCTCCCAAAACTACCAACTCTCCTACCACCACCATCCCTGACAGTGCAAACCACTGCTCACGCAAAGAGCAATATGCTACTCAAGTGCATTGTTACTGAATCCCATTGTCCATCATTCGCTGCAAAGCTGACAGCAACACTGGCTGTCTACAGAGCGGACTCAGCAGCCAACGGGGAGTGAGATTGATGTCTCTGCACCAGCAAGTTTTGGCCAGCCGAGTGCTTCTGCAATATGACAAGACCTCAGCAGCAGCTGCTCGAGTTACTCTGTAGAAAGCCTCATGTTTAGCAAACAATTTTGGTGGCATAATGGACTCCCTCCTGCTGTGGTTAGACAGCAAATTATTCCATTAGACTGAATTAAAATATTATTATTATTGTTATTGTTATTTATTATTTACTAAGTGCCAACTGCAGTCAGTAATGTTCATATCTATTAAGCGAAAGGAGAGGAGTTACTTTAGTACATATACAGGCAGCAATCTAGGCGCATGCAGCCATTACAGGTATATGGTCATTTGTTCATAAGGGAGAGGGTCGTGATGCTTTTGCAGAGGTCACTGTAGAAATGTCTCCTAAATGCAAGTATAAACAGAACACACTGAAAGGAGAAATACTATTCTAATATGTAAAAAAATAGAGAAAAAGTATTTTGAAGCTTAAAAGAAATAGGGAGGGGGTGAAAGAGTCTGAAGGACATTTTCTGGAAGAACAAAGAGAATGAGGCAGAGGAACATGCACCTGGAAAGGATGGTTCTGCTGAGCTCCACGAGTCTCACACAGAAAATGTGGTTCTGTGTGATACTGCTCATTTTGTAATAAGGCATCCTGGAGCAAAGTGGGGGCAATATTTCTACTGTATCCTAACATTCCAAGTTTGTACTGGGGTGTAAGACTGTATCAACTGAAGAGTCAGGCTTTATCTCCATAAGAAAGCCCAGGAATATTTTATGGAATATTTTTTCTTTCTGCTTTGTCTATTGGTATTATAAGTTCTTTGAAACTGGAGCTGAATTCACAGACATAAGAGTTTCTTAAGCCTCTCATTCTACTTTGAAAGTGTCAAAACTGCTGTAGTGCAAATCAAGACAGTTAATTACCAAAAGCAGCATTTTTATACTTTCAAGCAGCAAGAGACTGAGGCACAGAGGCAATTCTACAGGAAGTATTAAGAAAAATCCACTTATTGAAATTGTTTTATTAAGTCACTCCCCATCTTTTAATCTGATTTCCCTCTCCCCCCGCTGCCCCCGCCCCCCCCCCCCCCCCCCCCCCCCCCTTCCACCCCGAGTTAATTAGACAGTGCTACATCTACCTACACTTTTAGGATGGCTATACGTCCTTTGAGTCCATATCTTCCATGCAGTTCGTTCCATATTCTGCTGCATGGGTCACCTCTCCAAATGTCATTCCTGAAGCTCTTCCCTTTCTTCACCCTGAACTTCTTTTCATTTTTCCCAACTCCCAGCTTTGCAATTCCAGTTACTCTTACAGTTTTAAGGATTACAGTCTCATTTTATTTAATGGAGTGTGCACAGCTATATTTCATTATTGCCAGAAAAATCCATATGCCACATTTTTAAAAATAAATCCCCACTAGAAATGTTGGAAACCTTACAGACTTTGATTGAGTTGCCCCAGGTCAAACTGAACATCTGGGAAAGAACTTCTGCCTAGGAAATGGTTGTGCATCCTTGAATACTCCAGTGGCCTCGCTCTTGGAATAGGCTTAGGTGAAGCTGTGTGTAAAATACAAGTATATCATTAAATATTTCTGTATGTAGAGCACTACTTTTCTCCTACACTGTTCTGGCAAACCAATAGTGTACATATGCCGTTATGGTACTGGTTTAATATTAATACACATATCAATAGAAGATGTTTGACTATTGTTTGCCAGATATATAATTTTGTAAATGCTGATTTTTCCTCTTTCCTTTTGGCATTGCAAACTATTCACAAATCAGTTGTTAATCTATTCAGTGTTTAAGGATAAGGGTCTGAGCCAAAAACCCTTTGAAGTGAATGAGAAAATTTCCACGGACTTCAAAGAGCTCTGGATCAGCCCCTAACAGAATAAGATCACAAACAAACACATAGTAGACTATCGAACTACTCATAAAGCAGTTTGCATATCTTTAGACACAGTAAGCACATTGCTGTCATAGCAATTAAAAGCTCACATCCAAAATCTGAATCTTAAAATAGTCAGAGAGATCATTTTATTTTCATTGTGGGAAGATAATTTAAATCTAGATGATAGGGAATAAATGAATTGATAACATATACCAGACACTGTATGTGCTTTACATGACTATATATGAAGGATCTAATAAAAAGACCTTGAGTAATTACATTACACTATATCATGCAGATTCATTTTCATGCTTCATCATACTATACCTTTCGAAAGGTTATATTATAAGGTTTTGAAAACAATCTTGCATTTGCCACGTATTTGTCCTCTCTTTTGTTTAATATGATATATTTAACTCATCTTATTCTGTTTTTATTATTATAGATGTATGAAATTAGTTAAAATACTGTCTTAAGAATCCTTCTTCTTCATATTTCTGATGCCTCAAAATATTGTATCTCATGTAAAATCTTAATATTACAGTGTAGAGTTCATCCACAGCTGCATATTCCTTATTGAATTCTAAAGCTCCAGGATCGGGAACATAGTCATTTTTGTCCAGAATAATCTCAAAATACTTCTTTTTATGCTTTACATTTAACATGGATACTGATATGGGTCCCATCTTTAGCAGAAAGCCACCGGTAAGAAACCACTGCCTTTCCCTGTTCCCGAAAATACTGCAGCTATGGAAATGGAGGGACTAAACTCCTTTCCTTTTTGCTATCTAGAAGTTAGGCATGTGCATAGCTATGGGAGAGTGAAGACAGAAGTAGGAGGAGAGATAGATGGGCAAGAGAAAAATATTCAAGCAGATCTTTCCAGAAGGTTATTTATCCCATCCAAAGCCAAGTGCCTTTTAAAAAAAAAAGTAGAAAATTTTTGTCTGAACCTAAGCATTTGGCTCTCAACTGAGTGAAAACAATTAGTTTACTTATCTAGTTGTAAAACAGCGTAAATTAAAACTTACTGACAGGTAGTACAGGATGAGAAAACTGTTGGAAGTAGGAAGCGTTTTCCCTTAGAATTAAGTGTTGAAAAATATTAACCAAGGATATTCATAAATCTTGGAAGAGACAGTCCAGAGCTCTTTGGCTTCTAATATTGACAGTGCAGGCAGATGCCACGTCGCCAGCTGGGATGCACCTATATATCTACATCTATAAAGGTGCAGATATATATGAGAATGTTTCCGCACATATATAGTCAATATTTTCTCAGTTAAAGGGCAACATTAAAACGTATGAGATATGAAGATATCCTTCCAAATTAGACTTCTTCAGGATGAAAAAGATGAGCTGATAAAAGAAAATGTCACAGCACTGCAAACACCTAAACTGTAATCTACCAGCTCATGTCTGATCACACATCTTGGGAAGGAGACTGATACGCAGGCATACATAAATCTCTGCGACAGGGTTCAGAGAGGGATGTTCTATATAAAAGAGGTTTCAGCACAGAATCTTGAATGTTATAAAAGGGTGCCTATATACCAGAACACTTAAGTACCGGCTTACTTAGAAATATATGTGCAAACATTTTAAATCCAAAAGTTTCAAGGTCCTTTCTGTATGAACATGAATGTTTCATTGAGACTTCCTTGGGAGTATACGATTAAAGTTTAGCATGTGCTTAACCTTTACTGAGCAACAATAGAGCTAACAGAAGTTCAAGTTCAAAATCCTTTCCATTAGAAGGTGGATTATTTCAATTTTTCACTGTTACTTTTTTCCAAGTTGAAGAAAAAAGAAAAAGAACAATGCTGTAATGTTTCTTCTTCATTTTAGTGATCTTCCTCCCTATTTTCCTTTTGGTTTTCCTCTTTTTCTTTTTCCTTATAGCCCCCTTTCCCCCACCCCTGGAAGAAGGACTAAGTGGAAGAGAAAAAAGAAGGGAAGAGGCAAGAAAGAGTTTAAAATTTGAAGAAAAAAAGACAATTTTTACAAATGAAGCTTGATCATATATTTAAATGAAGAAAAATTAAAATTCATTAAAAAAATCTTTCTTTTTGGAAAAAATTTGCTCTTGTTTTCCCTATCTCTGTCTGTTGCCCTCCCCTAATGCAATATAATTTTCAAGTATCAGTATGTATTTTGTTCTGTCTGTAGTATTTGAGGCTGTTTGAATCAGTGAAGGTTCAGTGAAATCCAGGGTGTGATTTTGATACAAGAAAGCTGTGCTTAGAGCAAGCTTCTGTTAAAATGTTCTTTGTTTCCAGCACTCTGATAATCATAGTCTTAGTCTGAGAGAGGGAAAACCTTTCCATTTGCTAAAATAAACATTGACTTAATTTCCCTTGTTAAAGTTAGGCTATTCCCCACTTTAAAACTTCTCATTGATTTTACATTCACTCCTCTGATGTAAAATCATCAGCTACTGATTTTACATCTGTCTTTTAGCTGCTGCTGCTGCTGAGCTAACCTCAGCTCCTGGCATATTGTACCGAATTAGGATTTCTCCTGCTATGGCAGCTGCTGATAGAATTGAGACAGGCTGATACAACACCTCCTCACTGCTGCACGCTCTGCAAAGAAGCAAACATTGAACAACAGTTGTAGAACATTAGCGCAAAATATCACCGTGCCGCAAGAAGGGGAAGATGATCTTTCTCTGACTGCATTTTCTTGTGTGTCTCGTCTCTGGTGCTTTAATGCAAAGTTGTTAAATAAAATGTAAACCTCCTGGGTGAGATGTAGCTGTTGACATCTGAGCCAGTCACTTGAGTCTCTGTAATCGATGGAGAATCAAGCACATTTAAGGCACAATTCATCTAATCTTAAGGTGCAAGTAAAAAAAAAAAATGTCATCGAACTGTGCCCTAAATGTTCCTATTTCTCTTTATTAATGGAAAAAGAGACTGAAGGATAGACTGCCTTAACATTTCTGCTCTACAGACACTTAACACAAGGTGAAACAATGACACTTAACACAAGGTGAAATGATTCCCACCCCTAGGCCTGGCCCTGGAATGGGCTCAGCTGAAGTGAAAGCTGATTAATAATTAAAGCTTATTGCAAGACTGGATCCTCAGAGACAAAGTGCTCTGACTGAGAGAGGATGATCATCCAAAGCAACCACATAAGGTTCCTGTGGATTGTGCTGTGGTGCTGTACGTTATGAGCAATGATTTCCCACAGTAGGTTCCAGAGGTGGCAAATGAGAGCAGTGTTAGAGATACTGCCTAAGCATCCAGAGAAACTTGTTCACTTGAAGAGCTCTGAAGCTTTCAAGCTTCTAAATGAACACATGCAATTCTCATAGATTTTTGGGAAGGTAGGTAGCTTGCCAAGACTATCTAGGATTTTTCTTTTTAATAGTTATATATTTGCAAGGAGAATGTTTTTCAATGTTCAAAGCAGATGCCTTAGAATTAATTGGAAAAAAATAAACCATATGAATGTATCTGTAGGTTTTTTCTTGCTTTTTAACAGATTCTGAATCATTGGCAAAACACTACACATGATTTCATGCACTCTCATGGTTGCCACAGACTCAAATAAAACTAGGTATGACACTTATGTTTTCTTCTCTGTATCTCAAATGGTAGAACAAATGTGGACATTTGACTGGGAGTATCACCTGGTACAATTAACCTCCTTTCATTCTTATCTCTACCTCTGAAAGAATCTCCCTAAGAAATGGTGCTTTCTGAGATAAAAATTAAAAATTATTATTATAGTGCATATATACATATATATTTATTACACATACATATTTTAAATATTCTTGATAGAAGAAGAATTTCTTTGTTGTATGTGTGAATGAAACCCATCACAATTCAATAGGCCAAATAAAGATGTTTCTTTCCCTGAAAACTTTGATTTCTTATGCTTTCCATTATTTGGATTGTTTTTCATGAAAAATAGAAAATGTTAAAATGGGAAGAAAGAGAAAAGAGAAGAAAATGGGTGAGATGCTTTCCCCATTCTGTTTAATGAAAGAAGTTTTTTTAAAAAAAAACATGTGGACATGTAAAATGCTTCTGTAGAGAGATGGGGGAAAAAAACGCAGGGAAACATCAACTGCATTCCCATATTAAGGAAAACACATTTTCCTTTTTTCCAGTTCTGTTAACTCTTGCACAAGCTAACTGCAAATTATGCATCTGAGCTGAAAGAATATGATCAGTGGCATGTGCTAACCAACCCTGACACTAAGATATTTAGGGCAGCTGTCAAGCAACACAACTTTCTTTTGTGGTTCTTTTCAGAATTAATTAGCACAAGAACAGCCTTTAATACACATGTTCTTGCCAAGATGAACTTGGAAACAGTCTTACTCTACTCCTTACTACTGCCTGTTCCCAGAAAACCTCTGGAGGAAGTAAATGACCAAGTTTTTCTTAAGCTATCCACCTCCTGTTATCAGTGGGTGTAAATCAGGAGTTACAAGAGGTAGCACATATTATAGTCTTTGAGTGCAACAAAAGTTGTTGGCCAGTTTGGAAATACCTTCAGAAATTCATGCAATTAGTAATTTTTGTTGATTTTGTTGATTGTATTGAAAATATAGCTACTCACTCTAAATTTTAACTTCATTTGGTTTAGTTGTACTTACAATGTGAAACTTAATCTCTGCCTTGTGGCCAATAGTTTTAGGAAGTACTGCAGAGGTTCAGAAAACAAACTAACTCTGCATGGGAGGTGGTGACCACCTGGACTGCCACCAGTGCATGTTTGCTTCACAGGCTGATGGGACTCCCTTGAGCTTTTTCAAGACTTCCCCTGACTTTGGCTAACCCTTGGAATATCAACATTCTTTCTCAGTACTTCAGTAATTTCTTGTCTTTTATTCCATCCTTAAATAATGGGCAGTGAAAAAGAAAAGGTGAAATCTAGGCAAGGAGGGTTAATAGAACTTACTGAAGTTCACAGAAATTGACACTCGAATCAGAATGGACGTGGTGCAGACATTCAGAACAATTTTTGTTTTAACTGAACTGGTGCCTAAACTGATTCAAGACAGTCTTGCTTGTACTGGAATTGCTTCACTGTTGTCTTTTTATTTGATGGGTCCACGCACCTTTGTTTGTTTGTGTGTTTTTTTCCACACCCACTCAATCCTGTTTTAGTTCTGTCTGTATTTTATCCATCCTCCATTAGCTCAGTAGTTCCACCTTAATTTTTTTCTTGAATCCTTTATTATAATTCTTTTTTTTTTTTTTTTTTTTTTTTTTTAATGAATGGACACATTTCAGGAAATGTTTCTAGACCTGAGTAGTCAAGGAAAGAGAAAAAAAATATCTTTTTTTCAGACAGATTCAGAAAGTAGTTGTCTTTGTAGTCAACCATGACTTAAGACAGCTACAGTCAGACTCACTTTACTTAACTTTAGCTGTCTACAAGTCCTATACTCCATCAAAGCTGGTCATCTAGGCTTCCTTGATAGTAAATGAAGAGGTATCTTTTTTAGGATTGGATGAGTCATCCAAAAACAATTTTTTTACCCTCACTTGACTGTAAAGGAAATTTGGACAAGACACTAGTTTACACTAGGTACCTAAGTCTTGGACAGCCAGCGTTAAAAGAAATTAATCCAATGCCACAGACAGCAAGACACACAGGAATACCAATTCACTCTCCTCACCAAAAAAACAGTTGCATTTGACTTAGTTTATTATTCTACTAGCTCCATTTTCCATATTTTTTTTAGTGTGTCCACCTGAGATCCCTCTAATAAAACCATATCACTCTTGATAAACTTTATTCTGAAGGTCTTGCAGTAGTTAATGATGTAGTTCTTACATTCCTGTTCTTTTTGGCCTTGTTGCTTTAAAGCACAGTCCTCAATGCAATCTTGTCAGAAAAAGGAAAACATGTGATCAACTACCCATGACCCTTAGGATTTGACAATGTCACAAATGTTGAGCAGTAGATTTTAACTGCCCTTCCCTCTCCCCCTCTCACCACACCCTTTCCCTAAATGTGTGGGTACTTGGTATTACTTAGCTCCTTTTTTTTTTTTTTTTTGGGTTTTTTTTTTTTTCCCCTCCTCAATTTCCATGCCTAATGAGCCTGAGCTGAGTTAATAATGGATGTAATAAGTAATGACTCATTGTTTTGGGGCCTGTGTGTCTCTGTGTGCAATGGAAGAGGAAGCCAGGGCTCCGATGCTATTTGTTCTGCCATGTCACTTGCCGCCAAGCAATGCCACTCATCAATAAAAGGCAAGATGACGGATGAGTTCATTTAATGGAATTCCTCCGAGTGAGCTGCAGCCACTGCTCTTCAGTAGGCTTATTCTTTGAGTCTCCCTTTCTCTCTCTTTCAGACCCTCTCCCCCCTCCCCAAGTTTTGGTTGGGTTTTTTTTGTTTGTTTTTGGTTTTTGTTTTTTTTTTAATATTCAGGACAGTTGGAAAGCGCGGCTGGCTGAGAGGGTTGCCATTCATGCCAGCAGCTCCTTCTGCTCTTAACAACTGCTATCCTAAATCAAATCAAGAACTCTGAGCAGGGAGATTAAATTGGCACCACCTGATAGTGACATGGCATGGCATTTTTGTGTCTCGCCTACACCTCTGTCCCTTCCCCTCTCTCCTCTCGCCAGGCAGGGTGGGTGTGGAGGGAGGCTGGTTAAGCATTTGAGGAGAATAGGGTTTTAAGTGTTCTCAATATGGCCCTGTGCATGCAGAATAGCTCAAACAATCCCGTTGCTTTGGAAAAGTACCGGGCTCGGTCTTCATGCCTAATCTACGGTGCTGCATGCTTCCAGGGCCAGATTAGCTAAACAGGTTATTATTTGTTTCCACAGGCATGCATCTGCTCAGAAGAACGAATAAGGTTTCCTTCCCCCTGCCCATTCCCAGATTCTTATTCCTCCACTTCTTTTGTTTTGCCTTCCCTTTTTTATACCTCCAGAGGTCTGGTACTGGTGTAATTTAACAGCGTAATTTTCCAGTACAACTTAGGCAGGTGCAAAATGCCACTGGTCCAGATCCTCAGCTCAGGACAAGTAGGGGGAATTCATGTAAATCTGCATGTTAATGGATCTGTGGTCCCATTAAGTTCTGCAGGTTATTATTGGAGGAAGCATTAGGAGAATTTTACCTAAAACTCTGACAAAATATACATCTAACTATTTTCCAAGATTGCCTAGTTTCATATAAAACACTATTCAGCAAGAAGCAAAATTCCTTCCATTCCTAATGACATAGATAGGGGTGAAACCATCTGTTCTTACAGGTTTTTGCCTATTTACTGAAAATTAACCTTGCACTGGAATGAAGATTTTGTAAAGGTGGAGTAAGAACTTTGTTCATTTACTTTAAAGAGAGTTTAGATTTCCCACCACTGTGTTGTGTTGCCTTTTCATCTTATACACACATGTACATATGTGTGGTGGTAGGTGTGTGTTTATATAAAATAAATATTACTACTCTAGCTATTTAAAATTCCTGGGCAGCTACCCAGCTTGGGTGAGTACCAGTTGTTTTCTTGAGAGCAAGGGCATAGTTCTACTCTATCTTGGGATCTATTTAAGAAAGAAAAAAACTAACAAACAAACAAACCAAAAACAAACAAACAAACAAAACCCAAAATGAAACACAAACCTGAATTTTTAACAGTGGATTTTTGTAGCATAATCATTAGGAGTCTGATCACAGAAAGCTAAGGAGCTAAAGAAAGATGTGCTGCAAGAGGGACAGACTTACAGACACAAAATTGACTCTTCCACAGCTTATAGTTTTCCAGGGTGGGAAAAAAAAAAAATCATAATGGCACAATAGTATGGTGTACAAGTACATACTACTGGTATTTTTTTAAAAAGATGGTACTCAACTTCAAGAGACTTCTGTGTTCTTTGAACAATTAGACAACTGTAGATTCAGCAATTTTCATGTCAACCATTATTCTTTTTGTTCAGTGTCAAAAATCTCAGAATGAGAATTAATGTCCTAATGTCACAATTGGCTAAAGAGACAGTGGTTTAAATCAGAAATCTTTGTGTTTGTTTGTTTAACTTTGCAGTGTACTGGGCATCCCTGAGAATACATCATAGGCACAAACTATCAACAGTCATTGGGAAAAGGTGAAGGATGCTAGGGTGGATGATGGAGAAGAAAACTCTCATAGAAGGAGTCTGTAGATTCGGTCTGTGGCATATCTAAGTCTGCTAATTAATATCTGATCTCTCAAGCAGTCAGCATGAGAGTACACTTTATATTTCTTAGGGTGTGAGTGCACACCAAACTCAATCAAAATGCATTTGAAAAGACTGTGTTTTGTGTTTTTTGGTTTTTTTTTTGGGGGGGGGGTGAGAAAGGTATATATAGGTAGGTAAACAGGGAATAAAGGAGGATATTAAATATCCCATAGAGTAAAAGTGTAATAAATAACCCATATAGTAATATACAAAAAGTATATTAAAAAGCCTATGGAGTACAGACAGCCAAGAAACAGATTAACAGAGCATTACATTTTATTGTTGAGCACAAATGTTCCATTCCTTTCTCTGAGCTCCTAATCAGCATTTTTCATTATTTCCCTTCCCCTGTATTTGGCTCCTGTGCCTCAGTGCCCATAGCAACACTTCTAGTAGCGTTAAAAACTGGATAGTGCAACCACATTCCCAGGCAGAGAGCTTTGCCAAGGCCTACATTTGATCCAGCCAGGAGCACATGCCCGCTCGGTGGTACAAGGTCATAATAATAATTCTCCCTTCAGGGGCAAACAGTCTTAGGAATGATCCCCCACTATTATCCCCTACTATCTTGGCTCATTTTGATCTCAGTTGTTATTAAGCTCATTTTATGCTGCAGTCGGAGCAGCTTGTTTACTTACAGGAACGGTTATTCAGAAAGTGGATGCCTACAACGAGACCAGAAGCCTGCGTGAGTGTGTGTGTGCAAGTGTGCGTGTGTGGAGTGCATGTAGGGAGAGAAAATTGGTTTGTTTTAGGGACATATCATTCCTTTGAACTCCAGAAAAAATAACTCTTCTTTGATGGGCTATGCTTTGGTTTTGTTTTGTTTCATTTTTGCCTTGCCCCAGTTTTCTCTCTGTAGTGTCTAATGTACATTTCAATGGATGGGAATGATGACAGAAGGCATTTGCAATCCCTTGAGGCATGGTAGCAGTCTCTGGAAATGCTTTTGGTACTGAAGTATTCTGAAGAGAATAAAAGAATTCCTTTTTTTCTTCTTTTCTCTTTTTCCCCCCCTTCTCCTTACATCAAGATTGGAATTTCTGTTGTAGGGGGGGAGGGTGTTGGGGTTTTTTTGTTTGTTTGTTTTTAAATGGCAACCTTTCTTCCCCCCACTAACTCCCTTAATTTAGTTTTTTCTCATTTCTCCCTTCTGCCTCCACTCCCCAAATTCTGACCAGGCAGCGAGGCCCATTACTGAGCAATCATGCTTATGAATGGATACTCAGATGCCTCTATAGGCTGCAGTCCAGCTCTTGGGATTTGTTCGCAACTGGTCATGACTGTGCTTTTTGTCCAATGGAACCTGGAGAGTATTTTCAGTTTGTTGCATGAAGAAACATAGTTAAAAGGAAATACTTGAGGTTTTGTCAGGTTGAGTGAGAGAAAAGGGAAGTTAGTGGAAACTTGGCAGGGAAGTCAACAGAAGGGAAGTTGAATGCTTTTGCAGTTGACTAGAACAAGAGGAGAGCTGAGTGGATGATACCACTTGTCATTAACTCAGACTTGACCAAAATGTTTGCACGACTGACAAAAGAAAGCAATCCAGAGTGGGATATTCATAACGTCATCTAAGCCAGAAAATTACAAAGATTTCCCGAAATCTTTAGGCAGTGACTGGTGATAGAAAGAGGATAGGAGTCTTTATAGCAAATGTGTCTGAGCGAGGAGCAAAATGCAGTATTTTCATGTCTGCAAAAATTCTAGTGCAGTTTGAAATAAAAAATTGCAAATTGGGTTTACACTACAGAAGTGCAGACTTCAGTGGCGGGGTTCAGAACTAGCAGCCATGCCATGTTGACTTGGATGAATCCTATTCCTTCTTGGTGTATACTGATGTGGCTGCACTGGTGTGACAGAAGCTATGCACATACACCTCAGCTGATCGTTTGTCAGAGCCTGTCCCCTGAAATTTCCATTTCTGCCTGTGGTATATGACATGGGATGTTATCCCCTGAAGTTTTTAAGGAATTCAAATATGTGTGCAGGACTTAAATTAATAAAGAACAAATCTCCAAGCTTTCAAGGACCCTCTGGAATGAAAAGTAGTGAGTGGAAAAGAAAATGTAAATTATAAACAATACATCCGATTTCTTCATATTTTTCATGTTAATCATGTGTAAGAATGACTGTGGCAGAGAAACAGAAATTACTATTAATTCCCAACTCCCTTTGAAACAGAAACTTCAAGCAATACCAAAACTGTACGAAACACATTTATGGTCTGCTTATCCTTCTGTAAAGACACAGCATACATTTTCTTTGCCTCCTTTCTCAACTTTCAGGTATGATTCTTTTATTATAAAGGGACAAAAATATTCTATTTAAGACTAAACGTGATGTGGGTACTTACACCTGAGGGAGGAAGTATTTTCCATGCTTAAAATTGTACCCTAAAATTCAGGAAGAAACTTAATTGAGGAAGAAATTATGCAGATTTTATGAAACAAGGTTTATATTTCCTTTTCTCAAATACCAAATAGACCACATTATGTCTATAATGCATGTTTGACTCAAATCTCTCTCTATTGTATCCTAAAGACATCGAAGACAAAAGTTACATCTCTCTGGTTGCCAAAGTACTGAAAATCTCTAATGTGCCTTCTCTCAGCTGTGAGGGATTTACAGAAGCTGGTCTTCAAAATTCTGAATGTTCCATCTTTTCTTCCTATTTAAAACCAGTCGCTGATTTCTCCAGTGTTTGTTTTCCCTTTTTCCTATTGTGAAGACAAAGTGGCTAACAAAAAGTTGCTTCTGGTCCAATGTGGAAAACAGCAACTAATAACATTTTTACTGGCTGCAACATTATTCTTTCCAAACTAAGACATGTGGAAGGCGGGAGGCTTCCTGCCAGATGAGGCAAGAACCTGTGATGTGCCTCCTTCTCTGATCTAGTCTCCAACTCCACTCCTCCAAGCACCTGCTGTTGCACAGATCCCAGTGAGCTGGGCTGTGGTTCCAGATACCCCAGGTACCCCAGCTACTGCAAGAGGACCCAGCTGCTGCAAGGGGACTTGTGCCAGTACCAGCCAGTACCAGAGACATTAAACCATCAGCAGAGAGTGAAAATGAACAAGAAGGAAACCACTTCAGTCGAGAGGCACCAGACCCCAGCAAGCAAGTCCTTTCAGTTCAGACCTATTGTATTTTGGGTTGTATCACTGGTGGTGGTGGTCTAAGAGTATATGAAAACCAGGTCTGAACATGTATGGATTTGGATATAACAAAGGCCTTTAAGTGTGTACACCTAGTCAGAACTCAATATCAAATCCAAGTTAAATCTTCAATTCCAACAGTCAGTTATTTCCTGGATTTTGGGAATCAGTCAGTCTCCTTCCGAGTTCAGACTTCTGCTTGGCACTTCTCTGTAGAACAACTCATGAGCCTAGAGAATTTTCTTGATTTTTATTTCTTTTTTTTTATCATACTAGATTGCATCATTTGAATTAGGACATAAATGCTTAATTTCAGCATAATAGCCACAAGAGGCCTTATATACACATCTGTAATATTTCACACACGTCTGTATTTGCAGTGAAGCATTCGAAGTAGGCTGAAGCTATAGACTGGTTCTCGGCCTTTGAGCTGCAGCAAGGCTGGGATGGACAGAGCTGGTGGGAGGGCAGTGCTGCTCACTCTTCATATGGCTTCTGTATATTCTGGGTGCTCCTGAGGACACTGAGAAATCACAATCATGTTGATGGATGACTGTGTATGACCAGGATAACTCTCCTTTTTTTCCATCTGTGGGTTGTTGGGGTTTTTTTGTTTGTTTATTTTTTATTTCAGCTCCTTTCCCACAGTTTATAGCCTTTCTTCATCTTTATTCTTAAGACAACTTGGAGATTAACATGATTTTGACAAATATATAACATGGGGTTTTTTCTGTTCTTTTTCTATATTAACACACATATGCAAACACATTCATTATGAGACTTACCACACCCTCGAACGACAGGGTGGTTCAGAGCGACTTTACTATTTCATTGGAGGCACAAGTCTGCACTTTTTGGCAAATATAATTCCACCTCTGCTGCCTGTGTCAGCAGAATACCTGTGCAGCGTTTCCAGTGTCCCTCAAATAGTTCTCGTAATCAAGCACTGGAACTTAGATAGCTCTGCCAGTATTTCCCTTTTTTTTTTTTTTTTTGCCTAAATTACTCTTGACAAGAAAGTATCTTCCTCGCTGATTTGACAATATATCAGCCTCAATTCCAATCTGATACACCTTTGTTATTACATTTCTCGGTCATACTGTAGTGTTTTTCAATTTACTCTGGATACATAGTTCATAACACCTCTTCCATATTCTTAAGTCCATTTACAGTCTCTTATACATTAAATATACAACTTATTCCTGACTACAGTTTCCCACTTAAAGTTTTACTGATTACCCGTGTGATCCAGAAGTAAATAAGATGTGATCTGAACAACTAAGAGCAGAGGGTTGTTATCTAGGTCACTTTTGACCTAAGGAGGCAGGCCACATTCTGAAGCCAATGGTGTCCTCTACTACCACTTATATTGCTTCTTTGATTTTTCAGAGTCCCAAGTTTGTTCTACCTCTTTAATGTGCCTCCACATTCACAGATTAAAATCAACAGAGTGAATTTCCCCATCCTCACTGTCATCTTCATAGCTGTATGACCAAACTCATGACCAACTAAAGGAGTCCAGACATTCATAGCGTATCAGGTTAAGAAACACAGGAATATTGCATGCAAGTAGATGGAGTCCTTTCAGATCTAGTTAGCCAAGTGTTTGTAAGAAATATTTATTTAATCACAGTGCAAATAAGAAAAAAGAGACCACAACTATGTGGAATTTTTTTGTGCACAATTTACTTCTTAGTTACCCTCCACCTCCCTGCTTCTGAAGAAAAAAAACAAAATAATCACAAACCCCAACCTAAAATAGATGAAATCTTTTAATCTGTCTGGAGTTTATTCCTACCTTTCCTCCTTCTTTGCTCTGCTTTATGTGATGTACTGTTCATTCCTATTACCTCTTTATAGCTGTTTTGTTAAAGTTCATACCACAAAGACCTGTAAAAGAAATTTATGACTCTTGGGGTTTCAGCAAATTCTAAATAACCATAACATGAACATGAAACATTAATTAAAGACACTGGAGTCTAAGTTATAACAGAGATGCTGACATTTAAGCCCCTTGCACCATGTAAATTAAAAATGGTATGACAAACAGTGAGTAATTTGATGGTCAGGGGTTCATAATAGATACCTTAATATCTTTGTCATGAAAAACAGTCTGTCCTTGGTTTAACCCGTACTGAACAGCCCAGGGGTCTGGTTCATAAAGCATGGCACTGCCTAAACATTTTTGCAGTAATTCATGTATCAGTCTGGGAATTGCATAGAATATCCTTGAGACTAAACAAATATGCAGGAAATTTGTGAACTAAATGTATTAATGCAAAAATAAATTCACTGTGTTATTCCTGCCTCTGCTTCAGCTGTCCACTGCTGAGTTTTAAGGCATTCTTCTCTAGATGATCCAACGTCCCATATATAACACACAATTCAGTTTTGTTTAATTAATTATTAGCTTAGTTAACATGAATCTTTCACATGATATCTGCACCATTAAAACCTGAGGTTGCTGGGCAGAGTGAAGATGACACCCTCTGTTTTAGTCAGCCTACATCAAAAAAGGCAACACATAATGTAGGCTCTCCTACATTATACAGTTCAAACTGAGGAACATGCTTGCATATATGTTCTTTATGTTCACATAAGCAGTGGCCTAAAAGAAACTCTTGCAATCCTGTTGAGTCATGGTAGAAGATTCACCTAAGCAATGCAGATAGCTGTATCTGAGCTGGGCACACCAGGTTCCTTCTATTACCAATGGAAACGTATACTTCCATAAAGACATTCACCATATCCTAAATTAGATATCTAGAGCAGACCAGCTGAACCAAATCACTGAACAATTTAGGTTGGAAAAGACCTCAGGAGGTCATCTAGTCCAGCCTCCTACTAACTCCAAGTTCACTTTGAATACGTTACTTAGGGGCTTCTCCAATTCCCTCAAATATCCTAAAAGCACTGATTTCTTTTCCTTTGGTATAAGGGGTAACTAAGGTAAGGAGTCTGCACGAGACCTGTCTGTTAGAGGACACGCATTCTTTAGGTCTTGGGCCATGTATATATTCCTTGTCTCTTGCAAATGAGAGCTGAGACAGGCAATATAAGGGATTCTAACTTACCTGGCTTCTTATTTTCCATTAAGTAGGAATCAGGTCCTGTTTGTTAACCAAGGGGCAGTAATTTTCAAACTGTCCAGGTTTCTTGCAATGGGGAAAGCATGCTTTCAACAACATATCTCATTTTGACTCTACACCTACTGAAATTATCATTGTCTTCAAGTACTTAATTAAATATTTGGTTATGATAGATCCAGGAGAAAGCGTGAGAGCAATGCAACAGGCAGACCGTGAAAATCCATGTGTAAGTCTAGAAAGAGAAGGACCTTCAGAGTAATTTTACTTTTCCAGGTTGGATGTTCACCTAATGCTTCTGCTGCCAGACACTGAGCTGGGTCAGAGGGCTACAAAGAATTTTCTACTCAAGAGCCTCAAGATAATAACTGGAAAACAAGGAGGATGGCTTGTTAGCTCGTTATGAGTTTTTCACCTTTACTTCAGATTTGTTTCGTCACTTTCCTTGCATACCTTTCCTGCTTTGTACTGCTATTTCATATCACTAGTTGTGTAATTTCAACTCTCAAATTGCATACAACATTCCCTCCAGTGGAATCCTCACCTTGATAAATTGCCAAATAGTAATTATTATTCTTTCCAGAGCCTGAGATATGGAGTCATGGCTGTAATTTCCAAGGTTTGAGAGACGAGAAATTTATACTATACTTCTCTCCATCAGAGTTTTCATCTGAGATCATATTTCAAGCCCTTTCCTTTGATGATATGATTAAGATAATTCCTTTATGAAGTTCAAGCCTCTGTGAGATATTCAAGAAGGAACCTGATAGTTCTTAAGCTTCGTTTGCTTCCCCTATGGATATCAGCAATGTATGAAGGGAAGAAGCATGCAGACAGGATGCCTGACAGTTTCAAATGCTCCTAATTTTTTAATGTTAATTATCATGGCAGCATCTGCTGACCTCAAATATGGGACCTCTGTTCTTGTGAGAGCAATATAAAACTAAAAAAAAAGATAGTCTATGCTTCAGTAACCTTGTCCATACCAGGATTAATTTTTGTTAGCTTTTTTTGCTTGTTTCTTTTTCTTTTTCTTTTTCCTTTTTTCTTTTTCTTTTCCTTTTTTTTTTTTTTTAATTAAATGCTGATGTGAAACTTTTTAAGGCCCAGTCATTGAGAAATTATTCCAACTCTAACTGTGCCGAGTTCAAAAGTGGCTGTGCTTCACATCCTTCCTGAGAAGAATGGAAAAATAATAGGGTGTATACCGCGATACAGATATTCTGCATTTTCTCACAGGAATGCAGGAAACATTACACACATCTAGATATGTATAACAAAAGTACGTGGTGTTTAGATTGGACTGCTGTGTATTATTTTGATATTCCTGGTCTGAAGACATCAAATGCTTTGGGAAAGAGAGTATACTTACCCCCATTTTGCAGACTTCTGTCTACTGGTTTACCTAGCCCATCTGCGTCAATCACGGGGGGGTTCAGGAGAGCAAGATATTCTATAATAAAGGTTTGTGGAATAGTCAAACAAAATAAACCCATTCTAACCTTTCCAGTTACTGACTAGCTTATGCCCTGAACCTGAATGTTTATGTTCTGTTTTATAAGTGTTCTTATCCTTTATTCAGTACTTTTGAAATTCTCATTTTCAAAAGCGTAATATGTTTGTTTCTTCAATACCTTCAAGCTATAACGTAAGGATTGATACTAAATCAGTCAAGGTGTTACTGTCCTGCAGATACAAGCATGCCCCATACAGGTACTTTCTCATGAATATAAAATATATTTGGATTTTGAAATTAACCATTTCACTACTGAACTGTGTAGGAGGCACAGCCATTTCCATTACCTCTGTATAACTTGCCCAAATATTCTTTCCACTTGAGAATGCTTAAAACCTCATTCCATCAGTGGTGAAGGAGATAAAACATCTCTTTGTTACACATGCAATGTTCAATTCAAGGAAAAAAAAAAACAAACCAAAACCCAAAAAACAAACTTTGCACTGTTATATCCTAATCTTAATAATATATATATTAAAGCTTTATTCCTGTTATGATACTGTTTTATAGGCTCATTGTTCATGACATGGCCTTACTGTTCACGTACACGAACAGATGAACACATTTCTGCCACAGTTTCCACTACCTCCATAAATTGTGATTATAGATTGAAATATTGTATGCCTCATTATTTATTTATAACTCTGAATTTTTCTCAAGGATATTTTTCCCTTCTTCTGTGTTATTTTGATTTAATGAAGGTGAAAGGCTGTAGAAAACCATGCAAGCAATCAAAAGTCCTTTCTTTCACCATGAAATGGCTTGAAGTGTGCCATAGTGTCCCTTCTTCAATAAGCATTATTTCCTGGCACAGTGTAATCTCAGTAAGTCATTACTTTGCTCATTGTTTAGCTTTCAAATCATGAAAGCATTTAAACACATACTTAACTTTAGTGCCTGATTAAGTGCCACTGGAATAGGATTTAAGCACTTGCTTAAAATTAAGTGGGTGTTTACATGCTTTGCTGAGTAAGGATGAAATGCTAAATTGAAATCATATTTGTGTCTGAGTGGAAATTGTATGAAAGTTTACTAAGAAAAGAAAGCAGATTTGATCATATTTTCTGCATGTTTAACTGTTTCCTCTCCCTCTTTTCTTCTTTCCAAAAAAGGTTTTGGACGTGGCAGCCAGATAGCATTTATAATATTGAATTAACTAATGCTTAAGTTGCTTTTTTTTTTCAGCTGACTGAAAACCAGGAGGAAGAACTGTCTGGGATCCAATTGATATAGAAGAATGTGATTCTTTTGCTGAAAAGACAAATTGTCATGGTGAACACTGTGATATATAGTAAGGGAACAAGAAGAAATTGAGCAGAATAATATTGTGGGTTATGTCAGGAACAAGGGGAAGCCTTTTAATGTATTGTGGGGGGAGATATGACATGAGAGGACATGTGAATGGCATAGAGACAGCAGCTTCAGTCTAATACCTTTCCCAGACTCAGTCAGCTTGAAGGCATGAACCCATTGGAAACCATTCTTCGTTGCTTCTGGTGAAACAGAGATAAGAGATTCAGGACATACTTATGTGCTTTTTGGTAATGGCCATGGCAAGACACAAGCTAACACTAAATCAGGCTCTAATTCTAGCTCTAGAGAAAGGGCAGTGCTTATGATGATGGAGAAGGTTCTAAAAAATCCCAACAGCAAAGTAAAAACTCAGTGGAATTTTTTCTCCATTGACATAACCTGTCATTTTTTGAAAATATTCAAACAAAAAAAAAATCCTTTATTTTCTGCTGGATAATTGGTTGTGAAGACAAATCTGTGTCAGCAGACCTGCTCTGCCCCTTTCCTTATGGCCTCAGTCAGTATTTCCCCAGGAATTTCCCTTCTAACTTACCTTGGACTTCTCAAATTTTGAAGCCCTTTAGACACTTGTACCATTATCATCTGTGTAGGTCTGGTCACCCAAGTCTTTCCTTACCTGCTCATTTTTGGCCCCCACCCCCTCACTTCCCCATGTCTTTGCCCATCTGGCTGTGGACACTGGTGGCTGATCCCCCAATACAATGCTACCAAAGACCGTCTTGCAGTAACTTCACTGAAGCTTGCACCAAGCCCAGTTTCTGGGAAGCTGCTTGGTCCAACCCCATCTCCTCCGACTGCCCAGCACACCCTGGCTGTTGTTGTGCGTGAACTGCTGGAGATGGTGAGGTCACTGGTAAAATTCTTGCCAGATTTGGTAAGGCCAGAGTTTCAGTTTAAGGTCCCTGTTACCTTAACACACTGCTGGGGTTGGGAGAAGTGGAAATGGAGCCTGCATTTTTCATCTTTGCTTCCCATCTCTTTTTTCAGTGTATTAGTTCATGCATGGAAGGATCTTAAACTAATAATCTTAAGACATGTTTGCAAGCATTTCTTTGATCAGCATCACAATTACTATTCATATAACACTGGTGGAACAGGAAAAAAAGCTAGTTATGATTCCTGCTATTTTGGTTGTTGTCAGTATTGCCAGAAAGAGATAAAGCTTTCTTTCTCTCTCTCTTACGCTTCCACCACCACCACCGTCCACCCCCCATTCCCCTGTCCTTCAAGAAAATTGTCCTTTTATTTATTTTTGCTCTGTCCAAGAGTGGCAGCTGATTTTGAAGTGTCAGACTATTATTTGTTTTTTTGGATGTTACCATTTATTGCAAAGAGGATAAAATCAATGTGACATTTCCAGAACAATGATAGATAAAAATGATGAGTGGTCTTTAAACGCAGAAGGCTAATTTTTAAAAATGTCACTAGTGTACTATTTCAGAGTTTGTCAAAGATAAAACAATAAAAGTTATAGATATGAAAATAATAATATTTCACTGGGTAAGCTATAGATAAGCAGACCATACAGTATACAAGCTCTATATGCTTCTAAATATAATATGATAGAAATGCTGTAAAAAGGACAGCATTAAATATAGTTACTTTGGGTTATTTGATTAGACGTTCATTTGTGAAGACCTTGATTTCTAAGGCTATGACCTTGCAATCAGTTGTTCTAGCAGGGACTCATAGACTGGCATTTTGTACTATGGAGGATTCACATGGACTCGAGGGACTGTGATTTGATGGCCAGGTTTTATGAGTCGCCTGAACAATATAGTCATTGTGCTTTTAAAGCTATTAGTGTGTCATACTGTGAGTGCAAGCCTTGCTTCAGAATGATGCTGAAATCTGTTCCTTGCTCTGAAAGGGTACTGTTTCCAATCTACACCCTCCTTTCGTGGACTGTTGACTACAGCAATTTGTGTGCATAGAGCATGGGAGACTCATGATTCCAAACAGCTCAGACTTTAACAACAACTTGTGTGTGTGTATGTATTATTACTATTGCAACAGTTACTGGCTATTTCATTTACAGGTCATGGATGAAAAACTGGTCCTGAAGGCAGAGACCTTCACCATTTGATATCATTGGTAAAGCTATGTGAAATTAGTGAATAATTTTGCTCTGTTATTAAGTTAGGATTTAGAGGCAGAAAGAGCTGGTGCAACTCAGTTGTGCTAATCTGGCATGAACCCGTTGATTAATAGGGGGAAAATGGAGAAGCAAGAAGTGAACATAAGTAGTAGGCACCTTCCATGAGGGTACTTGATCTAAGGATGTGACTAACACACATTTGATAAATCAAGGGGTAGGAATATCTAAAATTTAATATGTTATGTATCCACAGAAAGAGAACTAATACTAGCACACCTTTGCCAGCTATTGGACATAAAACCAGTGTGGCCTCTAATGATCTTTGCTGGCTTAGAATAGTTAATTCATATCTAAGGTGGCAAAAGATGTTCTGTTATCATATCCAAAATGTCAGTAAATAAAATTTCAAGAGGATCACAGAAATTTAACTCATATTTGGACAACGTCTCTTTGTCTATCTGAATAGTATATTTACACAGTTCTAGTTTAGCTTCTGTAGTTTACAAGTAGCTGCAAACCAGATGTCAGTATTTACCATGCTCAAATAGATGGCTTGTTTTGCAGTTGTGAAATATTGAAGTTAAAAAAAGGGAGGAAAAAAAATCACACATAGCAGTTTAAGCTTGATGTTGGTTTTACAACCTCATTTTGGGGGAAAAATAACTCCACAGTTTAACTGCAGATTAAATCTGATCTGATTCAGCTCTAATCATCTCATTAGAGGCAAATGAACATAAATTGTGAATCAACTTGGAAAGAAGGCTGTGGGAAGATTTATGATAACTCCTCCCATCACTATGCTATAGACACGAAATTAACAAAAATATGGGAAAAAAGGAAGCAGTAAGCACCTGTTTAAGGCCTTGTTTAACCTTTTGCAGATCTATGAAGGGACACAGTTTGATCTGAGCATTGGCAAATAGATCAATTTTAAAATTAAAGATTGCAAAACAGCAAAAAAAAGAGGTAGAACTCACATTTCAAAGTGTCATGTTCAAAACCAGATGTGATAAGCTGTAAGGCTCAGCTTGGGTGGCTATTTGCTGAGACTAAATCTAATATTGTGCAATATTTGCACCTAGTTCCAGACCACTGCAATTCATCTGAAACATTTCTAGATGCTTACTTAACTATAAAATGTGTTTCATATTCTGCCTTTTCATAAATCTTTGAACAGCATATGCATATAACAGGATGGTCTGCCAGGGACAGCTCTACTTCAGCTTCAGGGGTTTACCTCCAAATATTGAAAAGCAACATGTGATTATTATGAGAAAATACACTTATTTCCTCTAGCCTTATTTCTACGCTTTGAAAAGAAAATCGGTAAATATATGTTACCTTACGTACAGATTTCTCTTGGTCCATTATAAACATTTACACCAGTTTACACATGACAATATGCATTTAGAAATATTTTGAAGAAATGTTAAAAAAAAAATAGTAAATTACTCAATGTAATTCTTAACTGACTGTTCTTTTATTACTTTGTAATTGTGCTATGTGACACATACTTATTACATGAAGGTATGCCTTTTCTTTTTGCAAACATTTGTCAGATATGTTGCTTGCCTTTAGTCCTACCAGAAATGTTACAGAAGGCCAAGGAGCAAGTCCTACCTGCTTAATCTTTGCAGGTCTAATATGAAAATCTTCAGGAATGTGATATATCAGACAGCTGGTGCAGGGAAGATTGCAAGGCATGGAGTATGCAGGGAACAGAGAAAAACTTTAGAAAATAATTGCTGGCAATTGCTGTCAGCATGTGTTGTCCGTGTGGGAAGTGAAAGGCCTGTACATCAATTGCCTTTGGAGGAATATGAAGAGAGGAACCTTGACACATTTTTTTCTTTTTTTACCTTTTTACCTTTTTAATAGAAATAGCTAGGTAATTTTACCTGAAATTTCATGTCATTTTAATAAGATAAAGTAAATAACAACTCAGACACAGGTAGCCACCAAGGGGGAAAAAAACAAAACAGCAAAAGAGAGAAAATCTGAACTGGTGAAAAATAATATACTGCTGATACTACTCAAACCATGAAGACAGAACATTTTTTAACAAAAAATGATGGGGAACCTCATTTAGTGATGATGTTATCTATACAATCTATAATTTTATGTGAAAGTTCTAATTGTATGGCATGAATGATTTCAGAAATCTCTAGAAATTCCCCAAACACTGTGGCCCTTTGAAATATTTAAAAAAAAAAACACAACTGATTTTAAAGAGGGCATTACCATTTCATTTTTCAGTGTAGCTCATGCAATAAACACATACAGTTTATATTTCATATTAAATACGAAAACCCAGCATCTTGCTGGATTATAGTATGTGAATTATCATTTTGATCATGATTTTACAGTTTACATCACCTTTTCAATAAAAGTAAGCCTGCCTTAGGAAACAGCCTTCATGTTGAGTGTCTGCCCAAGGAAAAACTTCTTGCATACTTTGATCAATAAAAAGCAGGGTCCAAACGGTCAGGAAGAAACGTTGTGTTCCCAAATTAATAAGAAAGACATTCATTTCAGCAGGACTGCCATCTGAAAAGATTGTCTCCAGTGCACCTTAGAGACCTCAGTTTCAGGCTGGCTTGATGTCCTAATTGAATTGCCTTTGTGTAGAGTGTACGAAACAAAACCTCAGAAAGATTCCCAGACAGAGAGAAAGAAGTGGGTGAAGGGAATCCAGGATACCTCCTCAATAAACAGTGGTCATTTTAGTCCAACCTCAGGAAAAGAAAATTTAAAAAAAGAAAAATAAAGAAGAAATAAAAAAGTGGAGGAATTTATGGACCTCTTATGACAGATTTCTCAGATATCTGTTATTTTTGTGTGCATTATATACAACACATACTAGTATGTAATAACAGTTATTATATTATTGTATGACCTTATTCTTACCTAGGTCTTCTCATTACTGTTTCTCAAAGTACATTATAGAGAAAGCTTCCCTTAACACCCCTGTTATGCAGAGATATGACTCAGTCAAGGTCACCCATCACTAGTGGCAGAGAAGAAATTAGTCTCTGGAGCCTCTTCACCTTACACTTTATCTTATAGACTACACCATTATGTGTTGACACACGTGTGTATAATCTACCCATGTGTTCTGTATCTTGACATTACATATGTGCAGGGAATCAAGGAAGTAATCTTTAGAACTGCTCTGCCTGCCACCCCCCATCCTACTGGTGAACTTTTGCATAGTCTAAATTTGTACTCCTTAATTTTGCCCTCAGCTACTTCAGGGATAGTTTCAAAGCTGAAAGAGTGGCAGACAATACAGCAAAGGGCAGTGGGGAGACGTTGCATTTTGGGAGGTTCAGGCTGGGTACTAGGAAAAATTCTTTCCGTAGGAGGGCAGTGCAGCACTGAAACAGGTTGTACAGGGAGGTTATGAGACCTCCATCTTTGGACATTTCCAACACTTGGCTAGACAAAGTTATGTCTGACCTCATCTAGTGTTGGTTTTAAACAGAAGATTAGAAGAGATGGCCTCCAGAGGACCCTTTGAATCAACCTTTCTATGATTCTACTTTCTTCCCACATGGCCGCTTATTTTTTCCCGTATGATTTTTCTCCATCACCGGTAGCCTTATCACCCACCTCTGCTGTGGTGCTAGTCAGTTCTCCTCTGTGATTATCCGTATAATGAAATGGAGCTAGCATATCCAAAACTGAGCTAATGCATCCAAAACATGTACCACAGTGTTCTACAACCATACTGGCTTGCAGTATAGATGCACTAGCAACAGCACCACTCCTGCCCATTGCTGAGGCAAATGTTGTGAATCTGTATCTAACAATTAAAACATAGCCACCAACAGGCAAGTGGAAGGCAACACTGGGATGTGAATAAGGGATAAAAAATGGGTCAGTACTCTAGAATTGCATCTTGTCACGACAGGCTATGCCTGCTAACCAAAATACCTGAAGCTCTTATGCAAGGGAAACAGGTTTTCATGGGTTTGGAGACTGAATGAGAACATTTTATAACACAGAATGCAAATAATCAGGTAATTTACTCTGTAGCTGTACAGTAATTGCAGTGTAATTAGAATAATTGCATTTTACCTGCAGGACATGCACTTATGGCATGTTATATTTGCATTAAATATTCAACATATACATTCCAGAACAATTCATCTTTGCTGTACTTCTATGCTGAAGTCAGTGGATACACTACAGGGATGAATTTGGCTTTCAATATTTCACCTTGTGCAAGTTACAATCCTGTTGGAGATACTCATTTTGCAGAAAAAGATATTTTTTTAGGAGAGTTTGATGAATCTGTTGGTGAAAGCTTGCATAACCTGGGAGCAGTTTTTCCAGTCAAAGTTTATCTTCTACTCATTTGAATAACAGGCAAACAAAAAAAGTACAACCGCCAGGTAATCATTCACTGCGGTGAGCAATCGAGCAGCTCACTTCTGGCTGTAGCCTCACACAGACCATACTTTGGGGTCAAGCCAAGGCCTCAGCTCCAGCTGCTTTGTGCTAATGAGGCAAGGAAAAGCAACCAAAAACCCGCCTGAAAGGAGTAACTGGAAATACCCCCCTGTTGCAAGAGTGTTTTTGAGTGGCATGGGTCTGATACACTTGGGTCTCCTCCACGTGCCCTCTTCCCTTGGCATAAGGACAGGAAGAAGCTGTGCCAAGAACAGCAAAGGGTAAGGGATAGTGTGTGGGAGGAAGGATGAGTCAGTGGTTAGGGCAGGAATTTGGGATGCTGCAGACCTGGGTTCAGGTCCTTGCCCTGCAACAGCCTTTCCACATGACCTTAACCGAATAATTCATAGTTAAAACCACAAAAAAGAGCTAGGAAGAGGTAACATCTAACTTCAGGCAGGTAAGAAATACTCAGATCTATTAAGAGTCTTAAATTTCTGGATTATATATAATGAGCTGGAAGTCTAAGATAAAGAGCTAGCAGCCTAAGCAGAGAGCTAATCAATAAGAGAGGCAAAATTTGAGCAATATACCTCCAGACATACAAGGTGTTTAAAGACAGAGAGGGCTCTCCCAGACATAGAATCTCAGGTATTTTTTACGAAATACCAGCCTGTTCTTTAAAGTAGGGAATAACATCAATGGCTTCCCACTTTCGACTTGTGTACCCTTGTTGCTGAATTAAAGCTTTTGGAGAAAAAAAAAAATACATTACCCCAACCATGGAAACTCACTCTGAGGTTAACAGGGCTGAGATTAGGATGAAGTACAACAAAGCCCATCGTCCCTGCGCTTCCCATCTGCATGGTTAGCCTGCTGCAGGTAGGACTCACACAAACTGCACTGCTCTGAAAGAAGCCAGGTAGTGTTGTCTAATGGTAGAGTAGGCTGTGTTATATTTGCCCTCCTAATTACACAACCTGCATAAGAATTATTTCTTCCTCTCATTGATCATAGAAGTGCCCAAAGTTCAGCCTGCAGGGGAGATACAGGAAGGAAGTATGGCCACATCTGAGAAAACTTATGGTCCAGGGCTTAACCACCAGGACACTATAGTTTCTCTTTCTGGCTGGTCCAGCAGCTGGAGAGCCCAAGTATTTCCAAATAGACTGGAAGGGAACACATACAGTAGATACCATCCAGTCTTTGTCTCACAGCTCCTTTAAAACTTCTGAGCTCTACTTCAGAGCTGTTTGCAGCTGCAGCAGCGACTAATTTCAAGAATAAAAGGGAGACAGTTCTTAACAGGACAAAATACTCCTTGGCCTTGGTGTGATATTTGTCTGATGACAAGTGCACAATTTAATGCAGAAATTTGTGCTGTGAGACACTGGACCATGACATTACTTTTCTTTTCCTCTCCCCTTGCAATTCTTTTAGTCAGCTGTGAAGTTTGTGCCTCACGTTTTTCAAAATGTGTTCCCTGCTCCTGTCTACATTGTTGCTGTCTTTAGAGGTGTCCATTCAACATGCTAATTGCCCTGTGTGTTTGCTGAAGGAGTTCCTCCAGAGCCCCTTAGATCCTAGTTCTTTCTTAGCTAATTACCATGTGCCATACACTGGAGCTATGGGGCCTCAGGGTGATCATTTTGTTGACAATGTGCAGCAATAACCATATAATCACAGCACAATTATAGAGCATTTATGGAGTTATTTGTGCCGTGTCATAGATGAAGTTAGCAAATGTAATTTACTTCTCACCACTAAAGAGGACAGAGTCTTAAGGTCAAAGGCTGAGCTCTCATTAAAAGCTCAATTTTTTAAAAACTACTTTTATAACAGTGACTTTCCTCAGATCAAATGAAATTATATTTGTTGAGCTTCTTTTTATATAGCTCTGTTTCTATCAGCTCTGAAACTCCACCCCAAATTTGCTGACAGGAAATTAACTTTCATAAGCTGAAGAAATAACAATAAAATAATAATTAAAAAAAATCTCCAAGAAACTCCCCCCAAAACCCTCTCACCCAAATATTCTAAATAAATAAATAAATGCCTCCATAGATAAAAAATGTTCCCCATCAACTTCTGTCTCTTGATACTACTTTTCTGTTCATACAAAACTCCTAACAGATGCAGAGTGATTAAGAAGACCAAAATTAAAACCATTGTCTATCAAGCAAACATTTCCTCACATCGTCTGTAGCAGCACATTGGCTGCCACCTGGATGCTCAATCATGTCTGGTGTTGTAAGGTGATGCTTGGATTGGAGCCATTCTGCCACGGATTAGGAGAGGAACTGGGGTTTAGCAGCGTGGTTATGATCCACTGAGAAACCTGATGGATCGGGAAAGGGGGAAAGGAAACTGACACCTGCGAAAGATGCCATCCAGAGTAGGTCAGACCGAGCAGAAGAGGGCAGGCTTTGGAAGGTTTGTCGGAAAGGAAAACAAGAGAATTCTTAGCATCACTTGGGCCTTTTTTCAAAGATTGGTGTGTATATATATGGTAATGCCATACCAATAGATGTATATGCATATCAGCATATTATCATATATACATATGCATATATATGTTCATATGCATACAAACACACAAAACCTCCCAACATAGACCATCCCATAAATATATAAATTTATAAACATATAAATATATATAAATATACAATGTATTTCTCTTTTCCAATAAAAGAGGATATAGGCTCTCAGACCAACTTTCATATATGGCAGCTTAGAGCAAAAATGTTTTATTCATGAATAATGTCTTTTTTTTTTTTATAAACACATAAAAATGTGAAACAATAAAAGTGATATATACCTAATAATGAGTGAGCCAATAAACCCCACCAGGCAACTTAGCTTTGGAAGTGGAAAAATTGACTTTGTATAACAAATTGCAGAATTATTAATCCTGTTTGAAACCCTTTTTATATCAGACCATTTACTTTAATTCTTGCTACTTTCAACATTATCATACATTATGCATTTTTCTTTGTAATTTTTTTTTTTTTCTTTCTGCAAGTACAATGTGCTCCCAAACTTTAAAGAGCTGGAAGCATTTTAAAGAGAAGCCTACTGGGTAAAAGAAAAAGCAAGGGATAAATTATTTAGGCCATTCTGAGGTACTCATCCCTGCAAAAACCCCCTCACAGCAGTCCCTCACAGACCACTGATGAATTAAGCTTTGTGAAATGCCTGCAAGGGAAGGAAAGATCATCTCATCATTGTGTGAGCAGAGAAGTGGAAGCACAGAACTATTCTGGGTCTACACTAGTTGAGAAAGAAGCCTCCAGAGGGGCCCTAAGCTAACCATATTCACCCTTCCTCGTGTCGTCTGTCCACACAGCTGCCAGGTGAACAACATATGGGCTTCCTGAAAATGGTGGAAGGGGAGGAGGTATGGGGCAACCTTGCTTTGAGGTGTCTTTCTTAAAGGATATAAGCAGGGACAAATAAACTAAATCTGGCGCTCTAACTTAAGAATGGAGGTGGGTTTTCAGACTCACCTGCAAAGAAGCTGAGAAAGACATGTGAGGTGAGTCAAAGGGTGGCAGGGGACAGATGAGATGGATTTGCACAGGAAAGCCCACTTTGTTATGCCGTGTTTCATCCATGAAGAGCTTTGGCTATATACTTGGTGATATAAATACAGTGTATGTGGGCTTGAGCATGGGGGAGCTTGTATGAGAAGTAAGCTTCAGGCAATGTCTGCAATAAGAGAGGCAGAAACATCTGGTCTTGAGGGTGCTCATAATGCCTACCCTGACTGGGAGGTATCAATATAACCAGTATTTTCCTACCAGGCAAATTTTAGATGAACGGTGTAAAAGATGATGCATTTAAAGTAATCTAGAGCCTGAGGTCTGATGTCACTGAAGATCTACAGCTCCATCTGAGGTCCATGAGAGTCCTACATGACTTGAAGTTGCATAAGAGTTCAATAGTAAGACTATCCAGTTTATTGACTATAAACAACTGTCAAAAATTAGGCTAACATTTATTCTCAGCCTGTGCTGATCAGAAATATGGCTAGCAAAGGCCAAAGGCACAAATGTGATGACTATATAGGTATATCCAGCACACATACTTTTATCTCAGGAGAAAACTCTAAACCCTTGCACTGCCCAAAATTAAGTCTTAAAAGAAAAACCAAAAAGGAATGTGTTTCCATTTGTAATCTGCTATTAGTTCCTGGATACTTTTCTATTTGACACCATTACTTCTCACATAATTCTGCATTTGCTTTTTTTAATGCATAAGGTGCTGGCTACAACAGTGACAGCAAATATATAGGGTGCTTTCTGTTCAGTCATTTTAAGCCTGAGAAGAGATCTTATGATCTCAAAAAAGCCCAGCTAATCACAAAATAGGCAATCACAAAATTTCCTTTGAGTTCAATAGGACTGTGTTTGAACTATAGCCCCTTTGAGTTGAGGTAAAAGAATTCACTGGTTGGGTTTTGCAACTCAATATAACAGTATGCCAAAGCTGGCTAGAACAGTCATTATTTCTTATAATTTCATATAATTCTTCTAGTCATTAGTAGAGCTTTTCAGTAAGAAGGTATGATGTCAGCTGGCAAGCAGCAGTCCCAACTAGCCAGAGGGAGGTCATGTTTCTGTAGTGGGCCTTAAAGAATGAAATCCCTTAAACTCAGCTTCAGCAATGCCCATCTTCCAGGTGTGTTTAATCCCTGGTTTTTTTCTTTCTGATTTACAAGCCATGCAGTTCAGTAACAATGACACCACCAGCAGCTGGTTACCTTTGATTACTTTCTTTGGTTAGCAAATAGATAAACAGGTTAGAGGTCAGGTTTATAGAGAAATCTTTTCTGAAGAAATCATTTTAGTGTTTTACAAATTCTACCTCTGGGCAAGCCTTCCTCTAATCTTTCCCTGAATAGGTTAGATAATCAGCTTTAAGAGTCCTTAAAGATATTAAACATTTTTTCACCCCCTCTTCCTTTGCAAGATTGACAATTTCAAACTTTCATATTTTCTAACTATGCATAACGCATTTCTAGATGGAAACGCTTAATCCAGTGAATTCTCCTGCAAAGATTTTGACTTAAAGAAACCTGGAGTTCCAACAACCTAAATTCCCAAACTTTTCTCTAGTACCTTTCCACCAGTTGACTGTCAGTCTGTACAAAAAGCCTGTCACATGTGAGTTGCCACCTTGGAAAACAAGGATTCCAGTATCCTTTTCTCAGTTTCTCTAGTAACTTGTATGTCTGTGACAGATGTTTCTTCTTCCTTATTTTCTAAGGCATCTTTTAAAATCGATATTCAGCTCTGTAGCAAACTGAGTATTACTTTACCTCTGTAGGAAGGGAAGAATAGGCATCTCCATTGGATCGCTCTAGCAGTACCTATTTTTCTCTTTACTGATCATAAGGTATGTAAAATTATAGCTTTACCTCCTGTGTCTGGTGTGGTGAACACTTCATGCGTGGTGAATCCATGAAGTTTTAACTGTATGTAAACAGTATCTCTCATTTTTTATGTGAAGAAATGAGTCCAAAAGGGGACCTTACAGCACATGGATTTTGGCAGTATGACCAAAATACTTATCATTCTTAACAATCAAATAATAATTTTGTGCATTTACCTTATTGATACTCTGTCTCTTTCCTGTCCACCAGTATCCCCAGTATTCCCTGCTTATGCAACTCTCCATACTCCCTTTCTGCTATTACTGTTAGTAATCTGTGTAATACTGATTTTGAAGCTCTGACCACAGTTGGTGTTGCTGATAAAAAAAACCCCAAACAATCAAACAAAAAAAAATCCTAGCCCTCACACGATGCTGTTGCAAAAAAAAATGTATTGTGCTATAATACAAAGCATGTGAAAAACATATCTGTATGGAGCAATATAGTTTCTCTTTCCAGACATAGAAGGAGATAGAAAGGGAGTAATAGGGGACTGGGGTGGAGGGAGGTTTGCTGTAATTTATGGTCTACAAGCATTTCTATGTAAACTTTTCCACACAGAGGGTCAGTTGCATAGAAAGAGATTCATTTGCATGAAGTGCTAAAGGTGTGAACCCCAGAGCAAGTCAGCTCTTGGTGTTCAGGCACTAACAATACCGTCCATCATGGCATAGCCTCTAGGTAGGAAGGTACTAAGACCTAAATGAAGCCGAGTATTTTTTATTGTGGTGACCCCAGCACTGGGCAAATATTGTACAACATCTTGTACCAGCAGCCAGTGATTTACCTTTTTTTTTTTTTCTTCTCTCTGAATACAGTGGACAGCTGGTGAATCTTTATGTCTATTAATCTTTCAGTGCACAATCATCTCTTGGTATGTAACACTTATTTTTCAATCTTTGGGGCATCAAGTGAAGTAATGAATAATTCTGCTATATTCTTACAGGAGTGATGGGCATTACTGAATGACACATTAGGTTTGAGGGTGAAGACAAAGAGGGAGAGGGGAAACGCTGGCATAAGGCAAACAGCCTATTATTGCCTTTTCATTGCGGCAAACAAAAAGAATTCTTTCTAGTCTGCTCCTCAGGGGATCACCATAAAACTCCGTCCATCTATATATATTGTGTGTGTGTGTGTGTATGCATGTGAGTATCTGTGTTAAACTTTCTTGCTGTCAGGTAGGATTTTTAGTACTTCAAAGCTCTCGGTGTCTCTAGTCTTAAACTAAATTGGTGAAGCTATAAATGTTTTAATCTCTCTTGGCCCAGAAATGGAAATTTCTGTGCCAGCTGCACAGAACAAGTCATGGCAGTATGTAGCACAGAATATAAGACACGATGTGTGGTTGAAAAACGAACTCAGGCACCCAGTTTTATGTAAAAGGGAAAGGAGATGAGCCAATACTTTGATAATTTAATCAGCTCTAAACTGAAAAGAAGATACGTATTTGATGCAGAATGGCCCACTGAAATTTATGGGATTAGGTTCTGATATAAGATTTTAGAAATTTCTTATTAATATGTTTAAAACTAGAATCTTTATAATTATTAATAACAAATCACATCGGTCAGGAAAGTAGCAATAGCAAGATGAGAAAAGGTCTGGATAAGTCTCTGTGTGTGAAACAGGGATTCTTATTCCAAAAGTTTCTTCCTCCCTTTAATTCTGAGGAGTGCTTGGAGAGTGTATATAACTTTTCATGGTCTCCCCCAATGATCAGCCCCAGGTGCAATCCAAATGTGCAATCTCTAAGTACAGTAAGTGGAGGATTGCAGTCCCTCCCAAACACTGTATCACAGCAGCATCGGTCCTCTTGAGATCCCTGTTCTAACTCTGACGGGTTATGATGTGCAAATACTTCAGATCAAGGCAAAGCAGACTGGAGAAAAATTCTGAGACGACACACTGATCTGGCTTAACACCCTTTTGAGGTACACCTCTCAGCTTGCTGTCTGTCTTTCTCTCCTTTTGCATTTTCTTTTACTGTCTTTCCTTATTGCAATATATGACAGCCAAACATGATTAATGAAGGTACACATTTCATTTTAACAATAACACACACACACACACAAAACATCACTCACTGAACAAGAAGCAAGGCTGGACTGTTAACACAGGCAGGAATATTTTTCTGAGTAGTAAGCATATTAAATAGTAGCCTTTGCTGTGTGTTGCAGAAAAGAACACAGAGGAAAAAAAATTCAAAGAAAACTGTTGTTAAAGTTCACAAGTATATTAGCAATGTGATTCAAATATTTATTATCGTTGTTGTTATTATTCTCTAGCCTACATAATTTGGCCACCTATATAACAGGAGCACAAGCAGTATAAATCATTTACTTTGTTGCAAATGACAGGTGTTTCTGGAGAATGGGATAATGAGAACATTTCAAGGGGTTACCCCACAGAATGTTGATTAACTCCTCCTTTCCAGATATACAAAATACTAGTATATAATTAAATATGTGTTTTTTGATTATCAGTCAAAGACTCTTTGAGAATGGTACCAACCCTTTGGAAGACACCCAGCTCACTTCCAATTAAAAACTACCTGACCATAAATAATAAAAGTGTATTACATACAGAGTAAATAATGGTTCTTAAAATAATATATTTGAGGAGCTATATTTTAAGGACACCATATGTGTTCCCTGTATAACGAGTTCTTCCCTCTATCAGTACAACCAGCAGCCTTTCAAATCTAGAGAGCTAAAAAGATTAATTTGTTGGGTTATGTTGTTTTCTAAACATTAACCAGTTGTTTTTCCTTCTCCATCTTTAAAATTAACTTCTCTGTTTTCTGCATTCCCATTCCCCTTCACAGTAGAGAACACATTGAAATTTAAAAACAAATTTTTGGAAAAGAAAGAAGATTCTCATTTTTGGAGATGTAATCTTAATGCATGAATAAGAATGTTTATACAAAATATTTAAGTCTGTGTGATGTGTATACGTGTGTGTTTGGTATTATGTTTATATATGTAAGTTTTATATATATGTGTATATAAATACATATATGTTTATATATAATGTAGACATAATGTTAAAACCAGCTGCATTAGTTGTTAATGACACACTGAATAACAAATATTTTATGAAACTTTTATTTGAAATATAGTGTTGGTTAAAAAAAAAAAAAAAAAAAAAAAAAAAAAAAAGCATGGAATTACAGATAAAAAAAAAGAATGAGATTCTTCCATACCCTAAAATATTCAATAACCCCAAAGGACACAGTGAGTCTGAGGTGACAACACATCACAGTGTGTGTGTATTCGGCTATTTTGAGGAGGTGAAATTATCTTTTTCCCATCTGAAAATCTTGTCTCAGGAAAAAGAAAAACTTTTCCCATACTGGTTCTAGTCAAACTCCTCCTGCATAATGAGACAAACTACTAGCTTCATAGAAAATGTTAATCCTTACATTTTGGAACATTTAGTGTGTAGGCCATTCCCCAGAGAGATGTCCGTATGTACATATGCAAAACATAAATAAATACACATTACACCTTCTACATTCAAAACCCTGAAAATGTTTTACAAATTATGTAGAAAAGAAGCCAAGGATTGTCTCATGCCTTATGTATCATCCAGAACTGAAATCTACTTTGAACAGAAAATGGAACAAATATAGTCACCATTCCCAGTTTAAAGGGGAAAATGCAAAGCATTCAATGTATACCTTGAACCAGCTAACAACATTTACATTTGCATTCTTGGAAAGACTTATAGATGACTTCAAGCTGTCAAAATCATGACTTTTATTAAGAACCAATTACACCAATTTGTAAATTATTCCATAATGGGACATTTGAGAGGTTTCATAGCTTTCTTTACGGCAAAAGCACAAAACAATTGAAAACAGATTATTAAGAGGAATGGACTAAAAGTTAGGAACAATATCAGGAAAGGAAGACAGCAAGGATCCACCACTGGCAACCACAAACACTGGAGATCAAGCAGTATGGTTTCCAATGGATTTATGAGGTTTTTATTGGTTGACTTTTTATTGAATTATGTTAGAATTTTCTATTATCTCTACATTTACTGATAATATTATTTTTTCTTATCTCCTATTAGTGATCTGTAGTGGTTTATGCTTCTTGCTAACAATATAGATGTAATAGTTGTTGGGGTCTGCAGCGTGTCTGCAGACAAGTTAGTTGACTTTAAAGACTTAGCCGTGTACCTTTAAGACAGCCACAAATTGTCAGGTATGTAAACAGGATGTGAAGAACCAGAACTTAGAACCGCAGCATACAGGCACCTACGGCAACAGCAAACGGCAAGCAAGAAGAAGAACACAAAACCCTATCAGGGTCTGACACCTGTACTGTCTAAGATATATAAATAATTTGTATAAACAATAAAGGCCATTTTGTCTGAACCCAGCCGTGCAGACCTAGTGTTTTATCAGTCTGCCTCGACCTGCGTCACCACATTTGGTGACCCCGACGTGCTGAGGTGATCGCAGTAAAGGGTACCAAAAAGAAACCCTGAGACTGTGCCGATGTGACCCCTGTAAGGGGTGTCAGGAGCAGATACTGAGACTGACCAGCAGGTTGCTGGGGAGGCAGAGCCTGGTGAAGCAGAGTAGCGCAGCGAGCAGCTGCAAGATCCCAGGAGAACCTGACGCCTGTAAGGTGAGCCACCAGGGCCAACATCGGGACTAAGTTATCTAAAGAAGATACCATGGTGCTATCAATGTGGAAATTAGTATTAGAGAAGCGTGGAATTACTTTAGATGGGCTCTGGTTAAAAAATACATTATTGTGGGCCAAAACACATGGAGTGGAAGCATCCCCCATGACTGCTCTTAGTATGTCAACCTGGGACAATTTAGGATCAACACTGTCAGAAGCTCTGGAGAAAGGGGACAAAGAGGCGTTGGGGCTTTTTCTTACATGGGTACTGCTTAGACATGCTGTAGGGGGCTTCAAAAATCATTAAGGTGACGGTGGGATCTTGCAAAGTCAGCAAGATGCGAGTGGGGGCTTGCAAAATCAGCAAAATGTGAGTGGGGGTTTGAAAAGTCAGCAAAGTACGAAGGGGGGTGTATCCTTTACACGTCCCCTGTATCTCTTTTCAGAATACAGACAAGAGGATGAGGGGGTGGAGGGGGGGCAGAGTCTGTGCCCCTTATCAGACGACACTCCCCAATGCCCCAAATCCCCTAAATCTGTCCAACAGCATACCGATTCTGAGGACGACAAGAAGAAACCTCAGCAGACCGACCCCAACCCCCCTGACTCCCCCCCAACATTTTTGCCAGCGCATGCCCCTTCCTCCTCCAGCTGCTTCTCCCGTCCCGCCCACCCCCTCTGCTCCTCCCTTGCTGACACAGGATGGAAATGCCGAAAACCCGGATTCATGTCCAGGTACAACAACGTTATCAGTCACAGGCAATGAAGGAGTTGGAGGTGGTAAAAATCCAGTTTCCAGTGGTACAGTAATGACGCACGACCCTCGGCGATATTGGCAGGCTGTAAGAGATGGGGCATTAAGAGACGGGACTGGGATTTAGTAGAATAGATTGGCGGACCACTCCTTGATCTTCCTACTCCTCCCACCGATGCACCACATGCATATCCTCTTGTAATAGGAGACGTGGCTGCTCCTAATCCTCATGTTCATACACCATTTGCTTGGAAAGTAGTGCAGGACTTGCAAAAAACTGTTTCACAGGATGGGGTGACTGTTTTCTGTCACGCAGAAAAGCTGTTTATAATCTACTGTATTACAGCAGTTGAAATGCATTTTGCTATCAAAAAAAAAAAAAAAAAAGAAAAAAAAAAGGGGGAGTGGGGGCGAGTGGAATGAAGGGAATATCCCCAGCAGAACGATTAGAGAAAGCATGTTATGTTTTGAACTTTCTGAAAACCTCTGCTGACCATGTGGTGCCTCTCATTGTGCGACATTTTGTGTCAATTGGTGACAAGTAGCAAAAGCAGGAAGGTGTCTTAGTACTCATGAAAGACCCTCGTACCGGCATTGGTTGGGACCGCATGAATTGTTAACTTGGGGGAGAGGTTATGCTCGTGTTTCTACAGATGAAGGTCCGTGATGGATACCTGCTCGCTGTGTGCGGCCTAAGCTTCGCGTGCCAGACCGAGGGAGCACTGCTGCCACCAGTCAACCCAACAACTGATGTGTGGTCTCCTTACTGAACCAGTCCTTGTTTGGTGTGCCCTTCCTTGAAACTGACTTGCATTGTTGCAAAAAAAGTGAATGTATGTGGGGAATGAAGATTCTTACTGAAAGCCTTGATATTTTGGATAATTGATTACCTCTGTATAATGTTAATCCAAAAGAAGTTGATATTGTTTTCACTTTGAATGTCAGTAGCTGTCTTTATGTAAATGCTAATGTAGTAGGAGGCTATGATAGGACCATGACACCCCAATAAATCAACACGTGAACATGCTGATAAGCATAATGCTCTTAAACACAATAAAACTTTGGATGAAGCATGTAACGATGTAGTTGATTTATGGAACTGATGGGAACATATTGCAGTGGTTCTTCACTTATCCAGAGCAACATCAGGGAAAGCATTAAAGAGTTAAATCACCTTGTTTGTTAGGCAGTTAAGAATGTGAGTCAAATCTGCCACTATTACATACCAAAAAGAGCAACTATTGGCTTTTTGTTGTTGGCTCAAGGACATGGCTGTGAGGATTTGATGTTATGTGCTGCGTGGATTTTAGGTGCCCCATTGCAGCAACATGTTACCAAAATCTGAGCAAATGTCAGCCTTTTTGGCATCCATTCACTCGATTGGCAGTACTGTTTGTTTGCTATTGCCTTGGTTGCCGTTGTGTTTGCAAGGGCCCTGCGGAACATGGCAAACCTGGTACTAGCTGTTCAAAAACAAAAAAGGGGAATTGTTGGGGTCTGCAGCGGGTCTGCAGACAAGTTAGTTGACTTTAAAGACTTAGCCGTGTACCTTTAAGACAGCCACAAATTGTCAGGTATGTAAACAGGACGTGAAGAACCAGAACTTAGAACCGCAGCATACAGGCACCTACAGCAACAGCAAACAGCAAGCAAGAAGAAGAACACAAAAACCTATCAGGGTCTGACACCTGTACTGTCTAAGATATATAAATAATTTGTATAAACAATAAAGGCCATTTTGTCTGAACCCAGCCATGCAGACACAGTGTTTTATCAGTCCGCCTCGACCTGCATCACCACAAGTAGTCATTGAGCTGTCTGCACTCGTGAGATAGACAGTGTGCATTCCTCTGTTTCTGCATTCTTGCCATTAAATGTTAGCATTTGCAAAACCAGAAAGTTGTGGTTTGGTTTTTGTTTTGGATTTGTTTGTGGGTTTTCTTTTTTTTTTTTTTGCTGATATTAAAGCCATCTGCCTTGCTGTTTTATTGGCATTTGAGAAGACTAAGAGTCACTTTGATTGTGAGAAGAGTTGTGTCTGACTTCCACAATGAAGACCTCACAGGATAAAAATCTGCTTGTGTTCTGCCTAGCTACTGCAAATATCTCATCTGCTTTCTCTGTTGTTATTATTTTTTAAATCTGTGAGTACCTAATTATCTTGAGATCATCACTCTGCAGCCCCACTTGGTTTAAGCAGCCAAGAAGTTCAGAAAGATATGGAAGACCCGGATATACCTACAGACCAATTGATCATATTGCCTCATTCCCACTGGAAAGCAACCTACACATGATTATAATTTATTGCAAAAGAGACTGGAACCCCCATGTCCCATACAGCAGTATCTAGGCCATGAATATATGCCTTTGTGCCTACCTGCATCTTCTGGCCATCTGCCTCTCTTTTTCTCTTTCTCTTCTTCTCCATCTTCCACATAAACTAGAATAATTCTAACAGCAAACACTAAAAAGGAAAACAGTTTCATAACATTACATGTTCTTTTCTTAATGGTGGCAGTTTTAGGTCTCAGTATACCCTGAGGAAGAGGGGGAATTTGATACTAAATCTTTTGTAAATGTGTAACCTCACTGTATCAGAAGGAGCATCGACTGTGTAACTGCCTGTAAACATTTCATTTTCTTTCTGTTCTTTAAAAACTCTTGAGGGATTTTTCCCAGAAGTGAAGCAGGTAGCAGGAGGATTAGATCTCAAAATAGACTGAGGTGTCTTGTAAAACTGGAAATTAGTCATTACATTTCTATTTCCACCATATTAAAAAAGTTGGATATTTAACAGAAGTTACAATGCATCAGAAAAAAGCAAAGAGACACTGAGGACAGGAGCATGTTTGACAAAACACCTCTTTTTTAGTATGTTAGCACTCCATTGAAGAAGCCTTCTCTAGGAGCATGGTCTGCAGGTTATAAACCAGCTTTCTGAAATTAGCCATGTATAGCATACCCCTGGGCTTGCCCTTTACTGGTGCTCTGTTATTTAAGGAAGAGGAGGGCAAGATGGTGCAGCAAGCATTTAACATAACATATAGCCATTACAGCACCTGTACGGAAACTGAAAAATATGGGTTTAGTTTAGATCTCAGCTTCTATGGATTGCATTACTTACCTGTGAGGAAAGTGGTTTAAATGTATGAACACAAAGCAGCACCTGTGACCATGCTATGGACCTCTCCAGCTGAAATGAAGATATTGTGCACAAGAGCCATGGATCCAGAAGAATGAAACGTTGGCTAGTGTGACTTAGAAGAGCACTATTTAAGGGAGACCTGGATTCAAGAGCAAGTCTGTATTTTAATCACTATTAGTGAATGAAATCACTTTGGGTGGGGACCATTAAATGTGGCCTTACCAGAGACCTCAGTGAGCTCACAGAAGAACCTCTCTGCCCTCTCACCAAGAGCTTCCATGAGAGGTGCATCATGGTCACCTAACCTGACACTGAACACCTTCTGCAGATATTTTTCACCTCCATGTAATGTAATGACTCAAAACAAGGGCTTCACTTTGCTATTGCTTTGCATGCTAAGTATTTGCCACCACCTACTAACAACATCCCAAAATAAACCCAGAAATTTTTGAGAAAGCTACTCTATCCCTCACTCAGGTATCACAATCTGATTTAGTGAACCTTGCTTTATAATATCCATATACACGTCATCACTATGCCTACTACCTGACTTCATGGTTGTCTTGGATTCAACCAGAAAGATAATCTCTGATTCCATACCATATTGTGCTCCAGACTGATAATGTTATTTCTGATACCTATGTTCCTTCATGTCCAGATCTCTAGATTAGTCAGGCTTGTTGCAGCCAATTAAAAACTAATACTATTTAGACCTGAAGGGAATAATTCTATTAGAAGTATCCAGAAAGTTTCTGGTAAAACAGAAAGGATGTATCGGTTGCCCCCTATAACTTCCCTATATTTTCATGGGAATTTGTCCCATAAAAAATAATACATTGAGATGAATCAGTAAGGTTGTCAATTGCAGTTAGCAGCAGAAGAACTTGAACAGATTTTTCAAAGCATTATAATTTGGCCTGATTCTGTTTCTTCATGATTGGTATCTTTTCAAAGAGAAAAGTTGCACTATTTCTTTTGTTTTGTTGTCTCAGGAAAATAACTGCTATTTGTAAAAATCAGAATGCCTTACCTCTTATAATTTTTAAAAATTCTTTTTAAAAGATAAGAAGCTAGAAAGCGTTTTGGTTTTTGGTTGGTTTTTTTTTTTTTTTTTTCCATTAATTAATTAATTAATTAATCTGTATTGTTTGGTGCTTAAAGAGAACATAGAAGAGGAGATGGGAAAAATGAATCATGAGTGCGCTTCACTTAGGAGTCGATACCAGAAATCTTTCTGAGGATTTCTTTTCACAGTTCTGTGGCTCATTGCTACCCTATGTATTTTCTCACATTGCTTACATTTTTTCACAATCTCAAGCAACAGTTTCATTTTAAGTCAGCTGGAATCAATTTTAAAATGGAGGACTGTTCATCCAGAAAAAAACGTGTTCCTGTTTGCAACTAGATAACCATGTGTTGAAGGAGACGAGTTTCTGTGGCCCAGTGTCCACATCCCAAAACTATAAAATGAATTTGGACATCTGTCACAAGACAAATACACAGAATCTAAGCAAGGGGGAAAAAATAAAAAAGTCCTTTTTTTTCCTTTTTAATACTTTATCTCTCAGCTCTATATGAGCTGATATGATACTTGTCAATCAATTCAATAGGAAATGAAACAACTGGAGTAAGTCTCTGTTTATCTGAGATGTGCAGAACTGCTTTCTGTTTATTTTTTCCCTTTTCTGTAGACAGTATTACGTTTTCCATTGCCACCTGACAAAGAAACTTATGATTTACTGCGATACATACTAATGTAGCACATGTACAGTTTAAAAGAAAAGGGTAAGAAGAATCTATTGCTGAATAAAGTTTTACTAGGGAACACTGATTTGGTAGCTACTTCCTTTTGAGAACAAGGTGTGAGAAGACTTGTCTGGGGCTTCCATTCTCTGGCTTAGATGTTGCTGTTGTTGCCTGAGCCTCTGGTTCTTGTCTGAAGGAGATTGCAGGCATGCCTGTCCTCCAGTCCTCACTGATGCTGGCCCTGACCCGCTGATCTGGCTTCCTGGTGCTGACCTCAGACCTGTTTCATCACTATCCACTTGTCTGGGAATCGCTGCCTGTGGCTGACCCTGGGCACCATCACCAGACCTGTTTTTGCTGTCAGTCTCGGCTCAAGGCTCACCTTCCCCTGCTTAGTAGCCTGCTCTTGTTACTCCTTGATATGAATACTGCTATACTATCCTCCCAGGCAAAGTATAAATGTGCTAGGAGGACTGAGTTTTACAGGGCTTAGAAGTCCAGTTTACTGCCACAATCCATTTTGCATACCAAGTGGCCAATGACATCACTTTTTGCGGATGTACTAGAAATATTCATTTGAAGATATCAGATAAATAATAATTGTAAAGTTATATTTATTATTAATGAAGCACAATGATACTCAGAGTTGTCATTTTCTCCTTTCATGTCACATGTCTTCTTTCAAAAATTGTATTACAATACACCCAGCAAATAGAAAATTACTATTGCCAGTCTCCTGAAAAAATGGCCAGATCATCATCAGGACGCATCTTCATTCATTCATGTTACTGAAAAATATTTTATTTAATAAAATATTGATGAATTATGATGCTGTCCATATGAAAACAATACATTGATCCAATTTCTAAAGTTAGTAAAATATTCTTTATTTTTCATTTACTTTGCCATGGCACCCAGAAAACCCAGAATATGTAATACTACTGCATTAGATGCTGCTCAACACATAACCAAAATTACCTAAGTTCTAAATAGTTTTTTTTGGTTGTTCTCGTATTTTTAGTTTTGGTTTTAGTATTGGTTTTGGGTTTGGATTTGGTTTTGGTTTTGGATTTGGGTTTGCGTTTGGTTTGGGGGGGGTGGGTGGGTTGCTGTCTTGACTTGTTGAGCTAAACACTGTAAAGCCAAATTTTGAGATAACTTCCTGGGAAAAACAAAACAAAACAAAACAAAAACAAAACAAAAAAACCTGTGAGAAGTATCAACTATTTCTGAAAGTTGAAATCTTTAGATGAAAATGCAGCTGGGTCCTATGGTAAATCCAGAGATCGAGAAAGTCTAATGATTACTGCCCCAGGATAGGAACTCAGGTCTTCAAAATTTTCATTTCTGAGTCTGTGTCTGTCTTCTTGGTATGTCTTTGAGAAAACACTTCCCTGCATCTCTTTGTTAATCTATAAAATGCTTCTAACACAATTTGGATATACTGCAGGTCTCATTTACATTTTTTCCAAAATAATTTTGCTATCCTTAGTAGAAGTATCCACTTATATACAAAAATAAAAGCATGTTGTAGTGTGAGGTTTCCATTGCAACCCAAAGCCCTCAACCCTTCAGAAGTTAATTTCTTTCTGAAGATGTTTTTCTCACTTTTGCTATTTGTTATACAAGGAAACTAGAAAAAACACTTCCTTCCTCAGTTCCTTAATGAAGTGCAATGTAGGCAGGCTGAATAACATCAGTGATGTTCCCATTGCTACCTAACGGTCCATGGGTTATTTTAGGAAGGTTTTTCTGCTGGTGGTGGAAATCTATGAGTCTGTGATCCCCGTCAGCTCTCTCCATCATTGGAGAGCTTCAGAATAAAATTTTACTTTCAGTACTCACACAACTGACTTTCCTTTTCTCTAGCAAACTCTTTTGCTGCAGTCTGGTCAGTGCATAGTGTTCTAGGTTATTGTAGGACCTAGAAGATAAAAAAAAAAAAACAAACTCTGGTCTCATTCACAAGGTGAAACTAATGTAATATAATCAGATTATATGGTTAGGCAGGTCTGGCAGAAACAAGGCAGCATGAATCCTTTATTATCCCAGGACTTGACAGTATCTTGATTCAGGCAGTACATCCTGGAAATAGTGTCTCCCTAACACCTGTAAGATTTGTTTCCTGTTTTCCCTCTTTTCCCCTATAGGTCCAATTCTTACTTTCTATATTTACTATTATATGTAAGGTTGACCTAAAACCAACTATCTCTAAAGTTAGTTTATACTCCAGTTACTTCCATGATGAATAAACACTATTTCTCCACCTTCAGTGGCTATCCAGCCTGACCCTGAAAGTTGTACTGGATGTTGCATAGAAGGTCTGCTCTTTTCTGGAATGCATCTACTGGTTGCTGTTGCTCTAGCATGGCAGCAGCAGAGATATTTCAAATTCTGTTTTAACAGAAACCACCTACATGACCTCAGAAGTTACATTTATTGCCCCTGTGACTAAATCTTTTATATTTTCCTACCTCCTACTAGTGCTCATATATAGTGATAACAGGACCCTGGACCCTGTTATTACCATAGATTGATAAGTATAAGTACTTGTCCCCTCAGTCAGCAGGAATCTTTGCACTAATTGTCATTTTAAATGATTGCTTTTGCTTACTGAATTCAGCTGTTGTCAGTACTGTGGGGTGCATGACCCAGTGAAACAGTGGATCTCTAGTACAAAAAACCACTTTTTCCTTTCCTAAATGGCAGGGCAGACTCCAATGTTGTTCCTGGCGTTTTGCACCATTTGTTCCTCCTCAGCCCTGAAGCCTTGTCATTCTGTTTGGAGTATTAGTGTGGATCAAGACTATCGGGGAGGATGTGAATTGAGGTTGGCACAAAGTGTGTGACTGGCACTGGCGATGAATTCTTGTTGTGTTGAGATTTTAGGCATGACATTTATTGGTAAAACAATCCGAAATAATCCCATTCAAACCTGCCAGATTTGCTACAAAGTGATATGTTCCTGAAGAACCTTGCCAGAATAATGATTGATGCCCGCTGCCAATCAGTGCTGAGACTCAGTCGCTTCTTGTTGTCATTTAACTATGGCTACACGAAGCATTTAACAAAATGAAGGGGCATATTTGATGCTTAATGAGTAAGGCTCAGTTGTTCATTTAATAGGCGCACACCTTTGTTCATGGAAGGCAAACCTGAGCACATTGCTTGACTTTCTTGTGCTTCCGTCAATCCATCACTTGAGCAGCAATAAAACAAACAACTCCCACCACCACACACACACGCCGCCCATGCTCATACACAAAAATCCCCACCAAAAATCAAGCTCACTTAAAATACAGTCAACATTTCAGCTAGTATTTACTAGGGAAATTATACATGCATTGCCCATGTTCTAATAGCTCATCAACGTAGCTCTTAGCTTCAGTGATTAGACATTACTCCACAGATAGCATCAAGATATCTTTGGAGAAAAGAAAAAAAAAAAGATTGCTTGATTTTATATTATGTTAGTTTACATTTTTTGACACTTGCAAGTGAGTACAATTAATGGATAAGGAATTCTATTTTAACACTATTTTGCTTATTTTTTGTAGAAGTGCAGTGCTATGTTTTTGTAGATTGTCCCTCTCCAGCGAACTACTAAGTTTTAGGGAAATGCTTAAATTTCACAGGTAGCAAAGGGATATAAGTGTATGCTTACACTTAAGCCTGTACTCGAATACTCTCTGAACAAGAAAACTACTAAAAAAAAAAAAAAAAAAAGGAAAAACTAAGGCACATCAGACCCAAGATGCATGTCCTAAAGGATTATAAACATGCCAAGAAGCCACAAGCAAAGGTACATATAAAGTGCCCAGTACTTTACCTTAAGCTTCAGTCTTAGTGTATTAATTAAAAACTCCCAGAGACTCAGGACACAGCAATTATATTGATGTAGTTTTTCTTTTATGCAAGGAGAAACTCAGCTGATAATACTGATAATGGCACTTGCATAGCATTTTACATTCACAAAGTGCTGTACCAACAACACATAAACTACACCCTGGTTTGTATTATTTCTTTTACTGCTGTTACAAAATGGGTTTTAGAGGACAAGGAATAGGGACAAAGCTCCCCTGCAGTTACTGCACTGAGGGCTTCATCTAAACTAGTTTTTCCCTTGGATTCCTGCTAAGTCACGTTCTTTTTGCTTATATCTTTTGTTCTTTTTCCACTTTAATTATAAAAAACCAAAACCAAAACCAACCAACCACCAACACCAACACCAACAAAAACAACCAAAAACATGCCAAAACCCAAAACAACAAACAAACCAAAAATCCAGATCTTCTTCTCTTGATTCATATTATAAGTTATCTTAAGCAGCATCATTGCAGTGTTTGGACTGGACATCAATGAATTCTGTAGATTCTTTTAAGCTGCAGTCCAAGCACTTAGCATTAGCATGATTTTATACTCACCTGAGACAAAACAAATGACACACAGCTTTTTTTAAACAACGTCAACAACATTTAACAGCAGGAGGATGACTTATAAAGTTTTCGGTATTGCACATTAAAATGTCTCAACAGACACCAAGATGCTGGTTCAAAAGTCTAATCCCAAACAGTCAGCTCTTCTCGATATGTGTTACTGCACTTATCAAAAACTGGTGGCTATACTAACCCTGTTAAACATTTTACACTTATCATTAACGACAGTATTTCCTCTGCCTCTATTTCTGCACTATAACAAATTACACCAGTTCTGCCTTTCTCTGGGAACATGATAAGGATCTCTTCTGCAACTTCTTCCTCCATGTTGGGAAAGAATGGACCAACTTTGCTTTCTATTTCTTTCATTCTTTCCAACTAAAAAACTCAACAGTTTGCAGTCCTCACTGACATGAAGTCACGTCCAAGCTAGGTACCAGAATACTGAGGATCTCAGTTCCCAAAATTTCCTGTGAATGTAACCAACACTCAATATCCTACAGCAGCAGGGTCTGCTTAGGAGCCACAAGGAATCATTAAAACTTTCCTTTCTCTCCCTTAATAGTTCTTTCATATTTCCTAAACTTATTTATTTGCTGAAATAAATCTTAGTATTTTTTCCCCTAAACTCTGCCCTTTACTTCCTAATCTTTATCTGTGTCTTCTAAAGGAGTCTTTTACTCGCAGGCTTCAGCTGACAAAGTCTAACTCCAACAGATCCGTTAATAAGCTGTGCCTATATTCAGCTATGTCCTGACAGAAATGTGCACATTATATTAACCGCATGCTAATCTGCATTAACCAGAAGCGTAACTTGTGTCTTCTTTCACAAGAAGGCTTTTTTGTCACCTTTTAAAAACCATTTGACCAAGTTCACATGAGTAACTGTGTTATTCTGCTGGCTTTTTTCAGAGCTATGCAGCTTGGCAATTAAATTACTTGAAGTTGCTAAGTTATTGTGCTGTGTGTGATAGTCACGTAGGTGTATACAGAATCTGCTGCATTTAATCTTCAATGGGTGGAAAATTGCTGGCACCATGAATTTTGCCAACCTTTGCTTCTGCCCCCCTCCTTACTTTGCAAATGGTTGAGAATCTAAATGCAAACACATTAAGTGTAAAGAATGGATTTGGCATTTAAATTAATGGTTTCATGTCAGAGACAGTACAGGTTTTGTTTGTTGGGGGAAGGAGCTAAAACACGCGTTAAATCTACTGAATAGCTTCAGGTGATTGACCAGCACATTTTGTCCAAAGGATGAGTTGCAGAAACAGATCTCAGCTTGTGAAATGTCTGGCTGACTTTCAGCATTATATTTTTTTCCTTTTTTTTTTTTTTTTGCTTCAAATTGTCTTTACCCATGAACCAGTAGAGTTCCTCCCAGTACAAACTATCAGGTTTCACACTACAGGTTTTCAATGGCTGCCAATCTGGAGGACTGCATATATCTACCCCCAGACAGCTGCATTATGGAGCTAAAGGAACTGCATCTAAATTCATGAGCCGATAAAAAGTAATCTGGCTAAAGTCTTTTTTATACCAGAATATACACTGATAATCACACCCCCTTGAATTACAAATGTTCCATAACCATTCAAACTGGTACCGAGTTACTGACATTATTTGAAGTAATGACATAATAAAACACACTTTAAAAGACAAACCCATAATTTACTTACTTCTCGCTTAAAAAATGTTTCAAAAATCTTTTGAGATTGTAATTGATGGGGTACCAGATTTCATAGACCGTCAATGACTGGAATATGTTTTAATAAACTAGAAAAATTAAAGCCACTTTAGCTTACTAGTTAGCTTCAGATTTCTGGTTTTTTTGGGTTTTTTTTTTTTTTTTTTTTTTTTTTAATTATTATTATTTCCTATGTTTTCCCCCTTTATTTTATCTTCCTATGCAGTTATCTCTCTCTCTCCCCCTCTCCCTTATATTACAAAACTGGAGCTAAAAAATAATTAAAATCTGTATTGACCTGCAGCTTTGTCTAATTAACAAAAATAGGGGGGGTTCTTTTCTCTTTGGAAACAACGGGCATATCTCCATTCTCAACTTGATACTGTTATAGGGAAGTATGCTGAAATGAGACATCTGATGCACCCAGTTTAGGCAGAGCATCTAACTTGCTTCATAATTGTGTAACTACCTGCCTGTCTGTGCTGTACAAAAGATAATTCAGAAGGTTGCTCAGCAAAAGGGCTTAGAGGAACTTGCAGTGTCCATCTGTCTTTCTAACTGGCATCCACTGTGTACTAGCTGAGATTTCAAGGAAGTCAAAATGATGTTGATATCTCTCCATTTCTTCCACACCAGGAAGAAGTCAAGTGAATTAAACTCCACAGCTTTTGTTTTCAAGTAGAAGTGAATTTTTTATAGGTAGTTGAAGCTCAAACAAATTAAACTAGTTCTCTAAGACATTATGCTACATTCTCCTTTCCTGGGAACTTCCCACATAATTTTGTGAAGGGACTGAAGAGTTATCAAAGTGTCAAATTCTTTCAGTCATGTGATTAAAGACTCTTATGGGGTTGCTTGAACAGAAAACTTAGCCAGGTCTTGGCTTTAAAATAAAGGAGAGCACTGCCATTTCCTGGGTGAGTTCCTTAGTCTTTTAGCTTTTAAATATGGCAAAAGAAAGTGAATCAAACCAGTTAACCTGGGTGCCTGTGAGTTAAGAATGGTAAAAAAACGTGGTTTCATATTGCAAGCTATATGTTTTCATTAAAAATAAGAAATATAAGCAAAAATAGAAGAAATTTCTTCCCCTACAAAAAACAAACCTCAGCACAGAGTAGTCAACATGGATATAACTTTGCAATTTTTCATAGGGGGTGTTTTTTAGTTGAAGATGGTGGTGAGATCATGAAGTAAAAGTAACTAATTTTAGTGTTGCAGGGAAGTTCACAGTCCGTAATGTCAGGTTTCTAATTTCTAGGGTCTCCATAGTGAATCCTGCAACTCTCAGCTGACTTAAGTCACTTCCATTGACAAACTCTACCAGTACTTGTGTACATATGTTGTAACCTGCCTAAAGCTGAAAGATCTTCTTTATTCCAAGGAAATGTGATGTAATAACAGAACAATGACAGTGTTTGGGTTAAATTCTGTATCTGTAGACTCACAGGAAGAGTAGCAAAAAAGGATGATTTGTATTTATACGGTAGATCAGTACTTTACAAAATGCCAACAGCTAGTGGTTTTGTTGTAATGAGTACCAACATCTGAGTAAACAAAAGACTATTTAAAGACATTCCATTTAGCACTATTGTGGGAAATTAATTTGTGGGGGTCTCTCAGCTGCTTATCTTTAACGCCCAGACTTGTCTTTCAATACATCTGGGTCCAGCTGCCAGGGTACAGTACTCTACTTGTTCATGCCTTAAACCTCGGTTCTCCACCTACAATTTGAGTACTCACTGAGCATAAGAGTGAAGGGCCCTGTGCGTGAAAACAGAGTGGTAATGTGACAGCAGGAGAAGACAACTTGCTGGCCTATGCCACTGCACTGCACAAACTGCTGTGCTGTTCCAAGCTGGTGGTCCATCTAGTGGCTGTTCACCAAGTACTTCACAAAAGATACTACAAATCCTTCAACAGGCAGTGACTGAATAATCTGTCTTCTCAGAGCTGCCTCCATCTTTGTCCCGGGACTCAGACATGGACTCAACCCTAAAGAATGATACATTATACTGCTACATAAAGGAGTTGTGTCTGTTATCTCTTCACCTGTTATGCCTTTAACTCTTCCACCTGTTTTTTACTACTTTCTTCATGATATTTCCCATTTTTAATCAGGTTACACATCTCATTTCATGAACAGGAAGAAAGGCAAAGATTAATTCCATTGTATTTTAGACTTAGCTAGGACCATTTAGTACCTTCGTCTATTTATATGATCAAAAGAGAAAAATATACTTCCTGAAGTGTCAATTTACTCTGCTTAGATCTGAATCACCCTGGAGGTTCCTCTAGCTTTCCAGCAACTAAAGGGGAAGCAGAGTAATTCATCTAAAGTATTCTAGCCTAAATATCTCAGTTATGAGCCTAAAGTTGGTTTCAGCCTGTGTCTTCACACCCACAATACAGCCTGCAAATTGTTCCTTGCCTCTCTGAACCACCTATTTCTGTTCAACCATTTTGTTTAAAGGGTGATCTCATTGGTGTCTGGATACCACATTTTGCTCTGCAAGCCGGATCTTGCTGACTTGCTAAACTATGGTAATGCAACCTAGCTCAGGAGTCTATGTAGAAATAAGCAGTAATAAGCTAGTAGTAAGAGAAAGCAGCATGATGCATCATTGATGGAATTTCACCTCAACTGTAGTAAACTGAGGATAGGTGAACACTTGTCTTTACAGAATCCTGGAGACAAAGATGAATTAATTATTAAAGACTATGGTATCAGTACAACTGCTTTTCAGCCAGGCCCTTGAATCCTACCCCTTAAAAAGAGATACCAGAAGCTCTTTGTGTGTGTGTGTGTGCGCATGTTTGTGTGTTTTGCTTTTACCACAGACCATCAACATAAATACCACTCCCTTAGTTAGAACCCATCTGCTCTGTTGACAATGTACTCAAATTGCAAGCAAGCATTTAATGGTGTCATGCTGAAGCACAACAGAGTGGATGCTGAGAGAGCCTTAGGAGTCACTAAAATGAAAGGGCTTTTCTTTTAATTTCAGTCACCAGAAGACTTTGAACAGAACATGACATCTTAGCCATCTGAGCTTTTAAAATGAGACTTTGGCAGGTACACAATGCTCAGCTCTGTGGTACCTAAATAACTGAGGCTTTGAAACATCAAAGTGCTCACACCTTCAAACACTCAAGTAGCTTTATTTGAAAGAATCCTTTCACAAAAGAAGACTAACTTTGCCATTTGAGATCAATGGATCTTTCTGAAACATAGTGTCCCCAGTTTAGATTGGAACACATCCGTTGTTTACTGCATATTGACTAGCAGTGTTCCAGGTGCAGAAGGAATTTGATTAAATGGATAACTTTGTGATGGCATGTGCCCTACAGAATTAGGGATGACATTTGAAGAAGGGTAGAGGGGGGATTATTACGGCAAAAATTAGACATTTCCAGACATTTCACTGTTTATATGTTCATTTTATTTTATTTTTAATTAATTTAATTTACTTTTTCTTTGCTTCGTTTTATTTTATACCCAATAGATTTCTCCAGGACTAAGAACTGAGATTTGTGGCAAATCAAGGATGTGGCAAAGGGTTAGGCATTGGTGACATACTCTTTTTATAGCCATGCAGTATCTCCTGGATTGTCTTTTCATCAGCAGGTTTTGCTCTGACCTCTGAAAGTTTTACTTCATTGTTGAGCTCCTCGTCCTCTCGCAGCCACCCTTCAGAAACCCTGGCTAAGGCAGAGCATGAAATTGATACCCTACCCATAGGGATCCTACACTTTTTTGACATGCAGATTTGCTTTGTTGTTAAAGTTATTATAATTAAATTTTATCATTATCAATTTAGTCTTCTAATTAGTACATACAGTAGTCATTTATATTTCTTGTTAGTGCATAATACGCAAGAAACCAAATCCCAAAAGGAAATTATGTCATTAAAGTGACCTTTATGGAAAATTTATGCCTTTACATCCAAGACAGTGATGCTCAACCAGCACTTAACAACTTCAGCTTCTGTAAAAGCACAGAAATCTATGTATACTTTTATAAACTTAGAAGGACCGAAGGTTCTGGTTTTTCTACCTGGCTATGGTGGCAGCCAACCTGGTCTACCTAAACCCAGTTACAAATCTTCAAATCTTAATTGGAGACTTGAGTAACCTGGTATAAACCCACCTGATTCTGTCCTCTTCTTCTATGATAAACTGAGATTTTCACACCCACTACCCTCAAGTGGCTCAATTATTAAACATTCTCACAAATCATCCACTACCTACCCACGGAACTGAATTCAGAACAAAGTACAGGAGTTAGGGATACTTATTCATGTAACTATGACCAAAAGAACTGAGTCTGTGTATGTCTTTCAGTACTGTCACTCACATATGCGGTGAAGAAAACGGATTATTATTTCCATCTGACTCTCAGTAGATCTGAAATCTTAAACTTGATAGTATTACACTCAAACTGTTGTTGGTGCAAAAGGAGTAGTATCTCTTGTATTTGGAGCTAACACTTTATTACTAGTTTAAGCAATGTTTAACAGTTTAATAAAAACCTAATATTTCAGTCTTTTATAGTACTTGTACCAATCCACATAGTGAAAATTAGCACAGAAAAGCCCTTTACAGCTAAAATTGTTATTTAAAAAACTTAAAAGTTCTTTTTGCTTTTATACTTACTCTTCCATATACCTCTGAGTCACACTGTTGAAAGCGTCGGCCCTCCTAAAGAGGACTGCATGAGATGGAGTTACAGGTCAGCCATGTCCTGACACAGAGAGGTGCATGATGTTCACTGCAGGGGATTCCCACTGTTCAGTTTTCAGTCCAGTTGTCTTTCCATGTCTCCTCCCTCTCCCCACCACCCACCCCACCCCCGCCCCGTCCCCTTTTCTTTGCATGATCTCCTCTCTCTTTATGGGTTCCCAGCTGAAGTATGAAAGTGCACTACAGCCTCCACCAGTCCCAAATACCATAAAAAGCTATTGTTCGTTACACAGATGTGACTTATGTACTCAGTTCAGAGACCCTGTACTGTCAGGTCAGTACAAACCCTGTGGGCTTATATCAACAAAAAATTTACTGGGATGAATTGGGGGAACATTATCGTTATTTATAGTCCAGGTACTTAGATGTTCCTACCTTTGAAGCTTGGTCATTAGGCAGTAAATTCTGCAGAATTAAAGGGAAAGAAAACAGACCTTCATTTTATTGTTCTGTAAAAGTAGAGGTTTGAATTGTCTTATCTGTTTGTAAGATTGTTTATTTATGTTATCCAGTGTTAGGTTTTAAAAATATATTTAATTAGAATGATCTTGATAATAGCCTACACAAGATCTTTGGCGGCTTAGATAAGGGCTTTAATCTCTAGACTGCAAAAATATCTCCTCTCCATGTATCCCTGAATCCATGACTGCTTTCCCAAGTTAAACAACTACATGTAGATCACTGCAAGGTAATTTAGTTTATCAGCCCTGTAGAGATTTGTGATCCTCTTGGGCATGAAGCTGACTTGAGATTCTGCCATTCCTTTTCTCCAGGAAGGTGTTTAATGCAGCAATATTCTGTTCATATATAGACGTTAGATTATAGGTGTCTATCTATATATTTGTATCTATAAATATGCACACAGATGTTTACATATATAAACTGGCAGATAGATGCAAAATGGTGGAAAAGCATATTGTACTTTTTTGTTTGTTTGTTTGTTTTGTTTTTGGTTGGTTGGTTGGTTGGGTTTTTTACCTGGGTCCAAGAAATGATTAGATAAAGAAATGAAAGGGAAATCCACCTAAGCCTGCTAAATACAAACATGCAGCCTTTAGCTCAAGAAGCTTTCAAGACAAACATGAATGCTGTACACTACGAAAATGTATTGCAGACCCACTTGTTATTCTGGTTTATTTTAGTTATCAACTACTAGCCATTAGTGGAAAGGGAATATTGGCCTTGGTGAACCTCTGGTCTGATCCAGCATGACCAGTCTTATGGTCTGATGCTTTTACTCCCTAAATGAGTTAGTGAAGCAAGAACCCCTAGAGGAACACATGGAATTCGTTCTACTTGATCTCATTTTAAAACTGACATGTCTATCAGCTGTAAAATGGAGGTTTAATAGCAAAAGAGATGACATTTGCTCAAATTCTGGATTAAAAGTGTGCTTCTGAACCAACAAAATCTTGCTGATTTCCACAACACGTTGTGTCAACCATATGCTCATTATATCTATGACAGAAAATAAGTTTCAAGGACTGTTGAAAAATTATATTAAAAAGAAAGGCAAATGAGGTAGATGATCATGCCATTTATTGCTTTCTTGGTAGCTCTTCTGATATCACTGCGACAGATCCTGTGAGAGAATAGAACATGGTAGTACTGCAAAGCTTCAAGTAAGAGATACAGAAATTTGTCTGGAAGAAAACTAGATCACTGAAAAATAATCTTTTACATTTCTGCCAAAAGTCCTATACCTCTCTCCCACTGATGTACAGAAGGCAGAAAAATATGACCTCAATATTGCTCTTTCACCATTGACTCATCCCAGAATTGATACACTTGTGCTGTGGTTGCCCTGAAGTGTAATAGTGTACCATTAAATTCCAGCTGCAATACCATTATATTGCTATTAGAAAAGACTGCCAAGCAACACAATTTTTCAAATAAATATAAATTGTGAATGGCTGAACTGTGAAATGCCCTCAAGTGCCCAGGAGCAGGATTTTCAAGTGTCCTTTTTCAGTGGACAGGGTTTATGCTCGCCGGCAAAGGAATGGCTCAGTTTCTCTTTTGATTTTTAGTGGTAGTCTTAAGAGGCACATACAATAAAGAGCCATACAGAAGTCTGGGTCATGACCTCTGTGTAGCCTGGTGAAAGCACTGAAGTTCTGATGACTATTACCGCTGAGAAAGTTGCATCTGTGGCCTCAAAGAGCTGGTTCAAAACCTGTTGTGACTCTCAGTCCTATCCAGTTGTCATCCTATTATTTTGTGCTGTTCACCAGCTTGCTTTGTTTGCCTTAAACTAGGGCAAAATTCATCTATAAGATAATCAGAATAACACCAGCAAAGTACACAGCCTGTTATCTAAACAAATGAAACAAATATAAATCTTTGGCTTTCATCAGGCCTGTCTCCCTGAAATTCACACTTCTGTGTCAAGAGGATGTTTTTTACACCTACTCAGCTGGAATACAGTACACACTGCATGTTGATAGCCAGCATTTTCACACCCACTTATTCATGCGTATGCTAATAGTTTTCTCACTACAACTGCTGTGCTTTGTTCAGGACCCCTTACAGCTGTTGCAAGCATGCACCACCAATCAGGCAGCTTCTGGGTAATTTACACCTTCTTCCTACCCCGTGGTATTTCCATAGCTGAGTACACAAGATATGTATGACCATCAGCATTGACCACCCAGAGACTTCATGTTCTTTCCTATCAACTTATAGGTGTAAAACAGATGGGATACCCAACAGATACAGCATGAGTGATGTTACCTGCAAGTGGAACTCTAGAGTACAGTTGCATACAGTCACTTAACAGCACTTTGTTAACAATTTCCAACTGTTTTTATGCTAATGTTGACAAATATGCATAGATATAGATGCTTTTAATCCTCAAGAACTATGAGTTTAATCATTAATTTGTATTTAAATAACTATTTATATAAGAGGGAAGTGTGGTTTAAATCACAGATCAGTTGTGATTCCTTGCTTTAAATACTATCCCAATTGTTTGACTAGTATGCCAGACTGCGAATTACAGCTTCAGCAATTGCCAGTGCCTTTCATTGCTAATTCTGCTGATCTTTGTTCATTTAATACCTTTAAATTAATGATGGGAAAATCTCCAAAGTAAGGTTGGGCAAATCTGCCAATGGCAAAGAAGGTCTTTTTCTCTGCTAAAGCTCTGCCTTGGGACTTGGGAGAGCTTTCTTCATTTATCACTGCACTGCAATTTTTGTGGACATTTACTTAACAGCATCTAGGGATTTCCCTGCAGGATCTGAAGAGATCTGTCTAGCTGTGGGTGTCTGTCCCATTTTGGTGCTGGGGGTGGGAGAATGCGTGGTGGTTTTTAATACCTGCTCTTGTAGCAGCACTGACTATCAGCTAAAACCACAAACAACTTCACTTTCTGTTAATACATTGGACTGGGAATGATGGCCACAACAACCTCTCCAGTGTTATTGCTAGAGTGGGGAAAGTTCTTCAACTGGTGTGGGGCAGGCAATTATATAGTGTAATCTCTTCATATATCTCAGGTAAATATCTACCAAGTTTGAGCACTTGTATCACAGCAGGTAAACTGTGTAATCATTCCTTGTTTCAAGAATTCCTTTCAAAATTTTCCTTATCCCTATTCTTGTGTCCTGAGCTGTTTAAATTGCAGGTCCTTTGAGGAAAGGACTTGTTCAAATGAATATTAGCACAATGGGGTTCTGACCTTAGTCTCATGAGAGGATAAAACACATCTGAGATTTCTGGAATCTCCTCCTATGACAAATCTTTGTTGTCAAATGAGATTTTTATGAAACATGGACAATTAAATAAATTATGTCCAATGACATGGTGAAACTCCTGGAGATGTTATCTTGAAGGGACCCATCACAGCCTTTTCTGTAAATATTTTTTATTGTAGTGCTTTTTTCATTATCTTATGAACCTTCTCTTTATTGGAAATCAGCTGGATATGCCCCTATTCAGCAATGAACTGACTCTGGAGGATCCTTGGGGACTGACTTCAGAGTTTCATGGGGATCCGGTTTGACTGGAGTTATTTGATCGTGTAGTCTAACTTCCTATACCTCAAAACCCCTTTTTTTACTAAGGCATATTGTATTACAGGCATTGATTTCCGCTAAAGTAAATAATTTCACTATTTCAAAGGCCAGTGGTTTAACCCCAGCCGACAACCAAGCACTATGTAGCCTCTCACTCACTCCCCCTCACCCAGAGGGATGAGGACAAGAATTGGAAAGGAAGGTAAAACTCAAGGCTTGAGATAAGAACAATTTAATAGGCAAAGCAAAAGCCACACATGCAAGCAAAGCAAAGCAAGGAATCCATTCACCACTTCCCATGGGCAGCAGGTGTTCGGCCACCCCCAGGAAAGCCGGGCTCCATCACATGTAATGGTTACTCAGAAGACAAACGCCATAATGCCAAATGCTCCCACCTTCCTTCTTCTTCCCCCAGTTTATATACTCAGTATGACGCCATATGGTATGGAATACCTCTCTGGCCAGTTTGGGTCACCTGTCCTGGCTGTATCTCCTCCCAATTTTCTGTGCCCCTCCAACTCTCTCGCTGGCAGGGCCCAAGGAACTGAAAAGTCCTTGACTTAGTAGAAACATCCCCGAGCAACAGCTAAAACCATCCGTGTCCTATCAACATTGTCCTCACATCAGAGCCAAGAAAACTACCTCTATCCCAGCTGAAACCAGGACAGCCAGAAGTTAATAACTTCACTATTTTGAAGTGAGATTATCCTATTGAGTTCAAACAAGGCGGGGGGGGGGGGGGGGGGGGGGGGGGCGGGGGGGGAGTGGGGGGCTGGGGGGGGGGGGCGGGAGGGGGCAGGGAGGGGAATGAGGCTGAGGTTCTATGTAATGACAAAAACCTAAATGACTCACTACTGCTGCAAGGGAGATGACTTCCTCCTTCCTCTGTCCCTCACACTCACTTGAAATATTTGACAATAAACTGAATATTTTTACAACAACATAAATGAACTGAATGAACCCAGAGAGTGATAAAATGAATGCCTAAGACTGTACAAGGTGTACGCAACAAATGAGGGAGCCAATGGAAGAGGGAGCTTGGACCAAAAATAAAATCATAGAAAAATACAATCATCATTTAGGTTTGAAAAGAGCTTTAAGATCATTGAGTCCAAACGTAATAAAAAAGGGGAAAGAAATGAGGGACTAGGAGTTGCTCTTTGGTGAAACTGTTTAGATTGCCTTAGATATCTATGGGATTGATGAATCATACCACACCAACTCTCCTTTCCAATTTTTAGTCTGAGCATATGAAAAAGGGATTCTACACAGGCATGTAAGGAGAAAAATTCTCTGTAGCACAGGTAGTTTAAACTGATCTATTCTATTTGCTTACTTAGTTTTCATTTTTTTTTTTTTTCACTAAAATGTCATGTGATACTAAAACTATGTTGAAACACCCTTCCCAGACTTGAACTAGACCTTTATTTTGTCAAAAATAAGAAATGGGTTTCAAGATCCACCTTGCATGAAAATGCACTCATTACTATTAGTAATATTTTTTAGCCTCTAATTCTTTGTTGATACTTTCTTAGGATATGATGAATGACGCATCTAAGCAAGAGTTTAGGGCAGTGACAAGTCCTTTATAATAACCGGGTAGGTTAATGACATTGGAGAAGAGTCTGCAAGTGAGTGAGAGAGAGAGAGAGAGGTAATTGTTCACCCAGCTTGCTCAGGCTGTTAAAATCATCTGCACCAAATGACAATGGTCTGAATCAGAACTTGTCTGAGATGTTACATTTCAGCCCAAGATTTTTAAAGGGTAAGGGGAATCACAAGGTGAAAAGCCTACAGTTAATTTTTCAGCTAAAGTTTTCTTTATTTTTAATTAGAATCAATGTCAGATTGATCTGCCTTTTTTTCCCTACACCACCTCCTCTTTTATTTTTTGTAGTATCGGACTCACTGTCAGTTCTGTAAAATAAGTTCTTACATATTAGCAACTGCAAAAAGAAGAATTTTATATTCATGACTTAATCAGAATGCGCAGTGAACCAGAAGGAGGTAGTAATGTGTAGCTAGCTCTTGGCTGTTGTCAACCTGTTTGTTAGAAGGGATGCCTGGGATGGAGCTGTCTGATCCCTTCATGAATCAGGTGGATTCCAAACATTGTTTATACCCACCCACCCACCACCACCACCACCCCCCAAAAAAAAAAAAAAAAAAAAAAAAAAAAAGAGAGGGAGAGAAGGAAAAAAACCCAGAAGTCCATATAGCTCCATGTATTGAAATTCCTACAGTTTTCTGACTTGCTGTGGCTTCTCTTTAACAAGGGAAAAATTGCACTCTTTCCACCGATACAGATCTTCGTAGGACAAAATTTCATTTTATTTTAATTTGTGGCACCTGCTATGCCTCTAATCAGAGCAGAGGAAGGAACTACACAGTCATGTAGCCATGTCTGCAAAATTCAGATATGCAAGCTATACCTGACATTACATCTGGTGTGCAGGCAGATAGAGAACAGAAAATGTACTTTTAGTTGACCACTGGTTTGGAATCTGAGTAAGAAACTTAACCTGTGAGAATACTAGACTTTGGAGTTCAATAGCAAAGAGAAAAGAAATAAATCAATGGGTTTGGGTTTGTACACCACGAAGTTTCATTCAAATTGGAAAATGTTGTGTTTCATTTTCAAGTTATTTAAGCTTTTTTTTCCCCTCCTTTTCTTACCCTTTAAAAAGATCAATTTCAAAATGAAAATGACATTTTGAAATGAAACATTCTAGTTCATTCTGAAAATGTTGATATAAAGCATTCTGACATTTCCTAAAACCATTTTCTTTCATGTGTGCATGTGTATATGAAGACTACTTGAAGGATGAGACTTGACCTTATAAATTCATACTTGTTGATAAAACAATACAGGTAGAGGTGTGCATAAAAATGTACTTTTTCTTTTGCTAAAAATATTTCACCCAGCTGTAAGAAGCCTAGAGGAATAGCTGCAGGATTTAACCAGTTATTGTGAACTATATGAAGCAGAGCAACCCTCTGCAGTAAGCCCCACAATGTTGCAATCTGAAATAGCCACAGCCATGCCTCCTTCCCATTTTCTATACCATCATGTAACAGCCAATCAACAACAAAATAGCAATAAAAAATTATTTTAGGGGTTCAGCCTTTGTCCAGAGAATTATATTTTAAAGATCATTTATACCATTAGGCACAATGGCTTATGAATGCCCAATTGAATGCAAATGACAAGAAAGAGGGGATCTTCTTGGTCATTCAATTTTACAAGGTCACATTTTGTTATTTTAATCATCTGAGCTACCCCCAATACAAAAATTTAGTACAATATTATACATGTTTTAAAATCAAACAAAACAACCCTAATCATTTCTCTTTTTGCTCTGCAGTGTCAGCAGTTTGCCTTTGTGTGTAGCAGCATGGCTGAGACATAGTAAGGTGAAAGGTACTCAGTCTTTGGCCCTATTGCACATCTGGTCCGAGGACAATGAAAGTACATAAGCTTGACCTTGTTCACATGCAGATCCAACATCTGTGTAGGTCAGTTCAAGATGGGAAAGGAGCTCTCCCTTTTCTGAAAGGTTTTGCTGGCCAAAAAAAACCATGTGTAATCTTGTACAGTTAAGGGATGCATGCCATCCGACTCAACATAGCTAGTAACTCCAAATTTGCAAGAACCTGTTGAGAAGACTTTTTGGATAGTGCTCATCTATTTTCCTGCAAAGGAAGCTAACTCTCAGCATCTTACCTATTAAAAATAACAGTGCTTAAAAGAGAAGCAGGGGAACATATGCAGATCTCTCTGTATTGCCTTTTCTTTCTCTCTCTCTTCTTAAATTTTAAAACAAACAACATGTAATTGGTTTTAATCCTGCTGAAAATTGGGGAAGATTTATGAAAAGCACTACTAAGCAAAGCTGCTTTGGGGCTATAATCTCCCCGTACTTTAAAATTTAAGGACTTTGGTGTGGTGCAACGTTTGAAGAGTAAAACAAGACTCCAAGCATTACATGTCAGGTACATCAAGTATCAAAATCCTTCAGCACACTGAAGAAGGTGTCACTGAGAAAAAAAGCCCTCAGACAGTTTTCCCTCTGCATAAGAGCAGCAAAACTTACTTGTAAATTCATTTCCTGGATCAGCTTTTCTGATTCAAATGGTAAGAAGAAATGGAGTTTGGCAGATTCTGAATTCAAGACAGAAACAAGAGAAAACACAGTAAAAGAAGATTAAAAGGAAAACAGCTAATAAAAGTAAAAGAAAAATGTAAAAAGCACTTCTAATGGCAGAAAGAGCAAAGTCAATTTTCCTGTGACTACAGGTTATGACTGACAGCATCAGTTTCTGCAGTATTCCTTGAAGTGGTGTATCTGTAATAAATGTATACTGTTCTAGATAATAGAAACCCATCTTGTAAACTAGAAACATTTGCACTCTTATTTACAAACCACTGTAATCTGGACTATGATTTTTTGTCCTACTGGAAGAGTATGCAGACTACAATGTCTACCAATTTGACAACTATAAAATTAATGATATAAAATAAGATCAAAATAGGTATCTACATCTCCAGAATTTGTTTCCATCTGTTTGAACATATCAATGATAGCACGATAGTAAAACATGTAAGAACTTAAACAAATTACTTGATTTCAACAATTTATAAATGACTATACATAGATTAAATTTCAGTTTCTGAAGTTCCTAATGTTATTTTAGATCCCCCAGGGTACTTATTAGACCATGGAAATTTTAGGAAGTCTAAAACGGCATTACATGCCTATGTAGTTCAGGAAACTGGATCCCACCCTTAACACAACTATCACTTTGTATTAGGGGCTCAAGACCACAGAGAACATCATTCATGTCTTACAGAGGACCAGGGAAGCTAGAACAAAATCTCTTAGGGCAAACCTGCATTGTGATCACCCTATGTTTTTGATGATCATTGTGTTTCTCCATATGTACGGAGAAAAGGAGGCTTAGGGAAGACCTTATGGCTCTCTACAGCTACTTGAAAGGAGGTTGTAGTGAGGTGGGGGTCAGTCTCTTCTCCCAAGTAACAAGAGATAGGGTGAGATTAAATGGCTTCAAGTTGTGCCAGGAGAGGTTTAGATTGGATATTACAAAAAAAATCTTCACTGAAAGGGTGATCAAGCACTGGAATGGGATGCCCAGTGAGATGGTTGTGTCACTATTCCTGGAGGTATTTAAAAGATGTGCAGATATGGCACTTAGGGAGTTGGTTTAGTGGTGGACTTAGCAGTGTTAGGTTTATGGTTGCACTCAATGATCTTAAGGGTCTTTTCCAACCTAAATGATACTATAGTTCTATGAAAAAGGGACTTGAAGGGCTTATTTTCAGTGGATTTGATATTATTGATTAACTGATATTTAGACTCCTGAGGCATCGCTTCTCATTGTGCAAAATAAGCATAAAAACACTACAAGCAATTAATTGCATGGGTTTTGTACTATGCTTTGAGATGGCCTATCAGCCCTTTATTAATATTAATGAGAAGAATTAGTACCAAAGATCAGGGATCCATGATAGCAGGAAGAACCTGCAAAGGCCCTCCAGCTCTCATGCTTTATTATTTTTTAATCAAAGTGGCTGACTTGAAGGCACAAAATTAAAGAACGGAGTCCTTTATGATTCCACAATGATTCAAATTAAAATGATCTATACTTGCATAATTCCAACAAGCCATTTTGTGCTAGTTAAAAACAGTTAAAAATTGCATAAATGCATGATTTAAGGGCTGCAGCTTTCTAATCTTAATGAAAGGGCTGTTTTTTGTATATTTCTCAACCTGCACATGTGATCAGAATAAATCCACCACAGAAGAGCAAAGGAGGGAGAATATATTTGATGGCAACATTCTGCTAGTAAGTTATCTTTAGAAAAGATGGGATTTGGGATCATAGGTAATATTTTCTGCTTGTCCAAATAGACAATTGTCTTCTTGTAAGTATATAAAATATCCTGTCTTACTTTTATTTTTATTACAACAGAGTTTAAATGTCTCATCCAAGATGGCTTTTCTGGGAGACACTGTCTACACAGTAGTTAGTGATAAACCAAGCTGTGAAGAGCTCTTCACAAACAATATAAAAATATAAAAGACAAGGCAGGAATGGAAGGGGAAACTATGAGTAGCCTACAGTCACCCTACAGGTAAAGAGCAGAATCAGGGCTGCAACTAAAATACAGTGATGCAGTAGTAATCAGTGGATCATGCTGCCTGTCTAAAATTTGTGTTATTGTAATTTATGTAAATTCAAACAACCAATGAATTCCAGAGAACTGTATTATGGGGTATTACTACAGTGATTATGTAAAAGGAAGGAGAAAAGAAATGCTTAGATCCAGACTCTTTCTTTCAGATACTTTTCTTGATCCCTGACAAAAAGTACATAATCTGTGTAGCACTGACACGTACTAGCTAAATGAGGCTTCAGTATCTGTCTAGCCATTGTAGCACAGAAATCAGTGTGACCTGTACGACCTTCCCAAGACTCCAGGAAAATTCTTGAGCTATTCCTTTATGCTGACATCTGTTTTGCTGTACCTAAGATAAGATTATTTCCCAAGTGAGCTCATCTGAGGTAAGTAGTGTTTGGACTATGCCGTAATCATGACAGCATGATCATACTCTTAATGTAGTGAAATTGTGGCAAGCTCTAATTAGTTCCTCTTTGGAGGTATGTCAAAGTGCAGTGATCCTCAGTGCCTCTAACAAATCCACAAAGAACCACACTATGGATTGTAATGCATAGTTCAAATATCTACAATCAGCCCATAATCTACATATCATTGATACCGTATAATGGATCATTAGAGTACTTTGCCACTGTGCATTCAGAAGTCCTAAATCCACAGATCATGAACATGATAGACTGTAACAGTCCCTGCAAAGGGTTTACATTCTATGCTATCAATATGGATTTAGAAAACAGCAGATTTCCACATGCATAGCCCCTTTGCATACTAAGAAACCTTATGCAGTCTTAATGGACAGAAGTTATGGTGTATGAAAAGCAGGAATATTTTATAATTCTCCTGCCAGGAGAAAATACCTCTTTTTTTCAAACTCGTATCAGATATCTACAAGCTTTTTATTTTGTCCCCTTTAGCCATGCCAAGAGGTTCTGTGCAGCCTTCCTGGTAGCATAACTAGAGCTCAAAATCTAGAGTTGCTTTTAGGTCAATGTATTACATAAATTTTGTGAACGGGAGCATTCATCTGGTTGCAGTTCCAAAAATGGCATAGTGAAAATGGGATTTTAATAGTTATACAGATTGCAGACTCCTGTGATGATTTCTATCAAATATTGTGGTTCTTAATATTTTGGTCCAAAGAACAAGAACAATTTACACATAGGTTAGCTTTCCTACCATTTAGCATTATTTGGAAAAGTTTATTGGTTAATTTAGTCCCTATGGTTCAATCAATATGTTCCCCCAATGAATTTCTATAAGGATATCCATCTTCATCAGTTGTGACTTCAGTTTTTCATTATAAAGGTTTTAACTTTCTTCACTTACTGAAGAAGGTAGAAGCATCAGTTTAAGCCTCACTCAGACTTAAGGCCAGCCTAAGTAAATGTAAATATGTCCTGGGGCATCCAGGCTGAAAGCTGAACGTAGCATCGTGATACTAATCACACTGTTCCTCCAACACTGGCTACAGGAACCTTTGGCACTTATCAACCTGGTACCTAGTTTTGCTCCAGTGGATTCCTGACCTTATCAATGACCTTGTCTCTAAACAGGCCTAAAATTTACCCATGGGAATTTTTAACAGTTGTAATAGCCTCCACTTGAGAAGAGGAGAGGGAGAAAGGAAATCAGTTGATGTAAACTGTTTTCTTTAGTACACACTGGAGTAACCTTAGCTCAGTCACACCAGTTCATGAATTTATGCCAAACAAGGGTATATGAAGCACTGCAGCCCATTTCCCAGATAGATTTTTCCAAATTATTTCCTTTCCAATTGACAAGTATTACAGCCAGTGTATTTTCATTGTGCAAATTCTTTGAGGTGCGTATTTGCATCTGCAGTAGCAAACCCCTGCAACATTAGATCACAGAAACAGAAAAATGGACGCAAAGAACTTTATGGTAGTTGGTTTTCTTTCTTTTGGTGTCTCCCTTGGTCCAGCCAGAATTTCTGAAAAAGCTTCTCTGATTTTACTTTCTGAAATTTGCAAAAGACAGTTGCTCTGGGACTGAGACCGTGCATGTCAGATAACAAATTTATATGGCTCACACACAATGTACGTGGCCCAGAATATAAGGCTTGATAATGGAAAACCTGACAAAATCATAAGTGGTCCTAGTGGGCAATACAATAATACAGTGTTATTATGCCAGGTTTCCAAAAACATATATTACTCCAGAACTGAAATTACTGTTTGGCAGCCCAGGAGCTTGTAATGCATTGAATAAACTATAGTTTCTGACTAATATTTGCATGCCTGTCTAAGAATATGTAAATGTGACAGTTTCCCTCCTGGAAAAACTAAAATCCCTAATGAATTGAAGGGCCAAACATGCAAATAAACCTCATGATTCACACATGTGTCTCTCATTTAATTTTTCAAAACGTATTTTGCATTTTGATTATGCTACAAAATGCAGCATGGAGGGCAGAGCAATGAGAAAAATAGAAGTGTGTGTACAACATATTTTTCATATCAAACAGTATGATTTACTTTAATCATTCCAGGAGTAACAAATAACTGCAAGTGCATGCTTTGAATACCTTCCAGATGCATGTAGTCAAGTTCAAAAAAAAAGTGATGCTGTTTATACTTGAACTTTATAGGCTTTAGACCTGATTTTTCTCTCAATCACTTCAGCTTTCGGCTGGTAAAATTCTAGGTTTGACTTTAACAGAATTGTACTTGATTTTTACAAATGTGAGAAGAGAACCATGCCTCAGATGCTTCTGCTGTGGCAGAACTGAACCAGTTGTCTTTGGATATGTTTATACCATTGGACATAAAATTCAGTATTATTTATTTAGACCCTTAGATACATTCAGCATGCACAAACTCTCTGAATAGGAGGAAGCTCACCCAGGAAATGTCCCATTAGTGCATTGTGGGCTGATTGGGTCATGGTAACATCTTGAGCTGCAATGAAAAGGTACACCAGAAGGTTCCTCTCAGCTCTCAAACACTGGTAGTACTTTGCTAGTCCTCATCAGAGCTGCAAAATATCTGCAAGTCAGAAGTGCCTTATAGTTAGTTTGTCTATGGTACCTTTGCCCCAAATAAAGATCAGAACATTTCAGATCTTCATATGCAAGGCAGGCTGTTGTGGCTGAGTGACAGGGTTTTCTATTCCTCAACAAACGCTATCTGTTTTATTCTCTTCTTAGTGCTGGTGTTGAAAAGTTAAAAGGATCGGTCGGGTTTTGTTTTGGTCCTGGAAGGTGTTTTTGTCTTTGTTCAAAAAGTGAACAAAAAACCAAAACTGCTTCCTTTATTTTTTTTATTTTTTTTTATCTCCCTGTTTTGAAGAACGGATGTTCTTTTTTTCAAATACTATTTTCCAATCAGCTCTAAGGTTATATAAATAATAACCAAGCAAAACCAAAGAAGGTGATTTTTTTCATAACTGTCAAATGATGACAACATGAAGCAGAGACAAATATCATCCTGAAATTAATCATATAGAATGGATCACAGTGAATGTCCTCTTTCTGCCCAAGAGATGCATTTCATTTTCCTATCTTTATTCACATACAGATTCAGACAGAGAAAGCTGCCTCCAAAAGCCATTTCTTTAAGATACCACAAAATAGAAAGGTTAATAGTTAACGCTGCTAAGAGTCCCATTATTAAAACTGCTTTGCCATGCAATACCAGGACAAATGGAAAAGGAAAATTAGCCTAGACATCTACAACCTCACAAAGGAGATTCAAAGTCTCCAGGGTTGTCATTCCAGCATCTTTACATGATAATCAAGCAGGTTTTGTGTACTTACTGTAGTTAATGCCACCTCTTCCCATTTTCATTTTGTTGCAAGCACAGAAAATATAACCAATAATGTGCATGTTCTTTTTTCTTTGAGGGGAGGAAAGGGGGAAAAAAAGAATTTAATTGACAGATAAAACGGATGTAGAAAGGGTAATTTCATTTTCCATCAGAAGAAGTAAGGTTTTATGTTGGGAATTAAATTAACAGCACATGAAATTGGCTTTTCCTAAGTTCATATTTTTTGAACTTTTTTTATAAGAAGAAGAAGAAGAAGAAGGAGAAGAAAGAAAAAGACCCCCAAACCAAGGTAGAGTTGTAAAAGCCTGACAATGAGCACAGATGATTTCCAAAGACAATAAAACTTCTCCATTGCAGTGTGGTTGTGGGCCTGCTTGCTTTTCAATCATTCTGCATTTTCTGCTTGTGTGATACTAAAAAGTTATGTTTATAAATGTTTCCTGATTCCTTTGTGTGATGTTCCATCTTCTGACTCCAGCTGGTTTCAAGCTGCACTCCCCACCTCACATTTTTTCCTCTCCTTCCTCAGCTTATTCAAGTTGCCTGCAGGTTGTGATTTATCTTTGCAGTTAATACATTTGTATTCACATAATTTTTTGCTTCTGTTTGGCTAGGCAAATCTCTATTGGAATACCAATATGTATGGATTTCCATATTGTCATCACTGACAAAATAGCAACATGGGAGTGAAAAAAATCTAAGTGATGAGCAAGAAAAAAATATGCAGAAAAGGCAAAAATCATTTTGAAACCACAAAACGTGGTGGGTTCTCCCTCCCTCTTTTAATGCATAAAAGTGAACTTAATGAAAAAAAACCCCTTACTAATATTGTGCTTAGGGGAAACAAAGAGGATATTTATAAAGAGATCCCTTGTTAATTTGTCAAGACAAGTGTAAAAAATCAGCCATGAATGAAGACAAAAATGTGCACGCACACACTTGATATGTGTCTATTAAAATATATTAAAAAAGAAAAATAAAAAAAGAAAAGAAAAAAATGCACAAATTATAGCAAACAATGCTGAGTAGCATCATAACTAGCTAAAAGCTGAATGAATAGTTTTGACAATTTTTGGTTTAGTGGTGAATTGAAAACAAATGTTCTCAGGCTTAGTCATACAACATCAATGTTTTTTAAAAAATAGTTTAGTGATTTAAAAATTGGTTATTGTGCCTCACTAGCAGAATACCCTTTAACACCAGAAGGTCAAATTTTGCAACACATTCACCTGGAATTAAATTTCTGCTCAAATTCTCATGGAATTTAGTGGAAATGGTGTTATTTACAGAAATATCTCACAACTTCAGATGTCCCTGAAGTGAATATCAGCTCTGGGTGCCCAGAATCCTTAGGCAAACTTGAGTTATTACACAAAAGGCACTAAATGCTTAGGTACATGTAGCTGCTCATCTAATCTTAAGCAGTCTGATATATTCCAACAGGTGGTAAACAAATGTTTGTATGTCTTTGTAGTGAGCTAACCTTGGCCAGATGCCAAATGCCTACCCAGCTGCTCTTTCACTCCCCTCCTCAGTGGGACAGGGGGAAAAAAAATAGGATGAAAAAGCCTTTAGGTCAAGATAAAGATAGGGAGATCTCTTAGCAGTGACCATCGCATGCAAACCAGCCTGCCTGGGGAAAATTAATTTAATCTATTGCCAATTAAAATATAGTTAAGTAGTGAGAAACAAAGGCAAAAAAAATCAAATAATGCTTCTCTTCCCGCCACTCCTTTTTCCAGGCTCAACTTCACTCCTCCACGCAGCCTCTACACCCACCTCCCTTGAGCGGTGCCAGGGTTGGGGTGGTCACAGCCCGTACACAGCAGTTTCTCACTGCTGCCTCTTCCTTCGCACACCTGTTCCCTGCTCCAGACTGGATCCTTCCCACCTGCTACAGCCTCCTTCAGGAATATCCATTCCTCCAGTGCGGAGTCCTCCACAGGCTTTGGTGCAAATACCTACTCCAGCAGGGCCCTGCGCACAGGCTGCAGGAGAACGTCCACCCCGGCACCGGCAGCGCCTCCTCCCTCTCCTCTCTTCTTGGTACTTGTAATGGCTTTTCCCCACTTTTTTTCCCTTTCACTCTTCTGCCCACCTGGTGTTTTTGTGCTTTCCTAGCTGCTTTTCCCCCAGAGGTGCCACCGGCCTCACCGACAGAGTGGGTGGGCTGTGGTGGAACCCGCTGGAGCCAGCTGCGAATGGCACAAGGCAGGAGCGGCCTCCCCTCACAGAGGACACCCTGGCAGCCGCTCTGTGTGTGTGTGTGCGTACATGTGTCTGCACGTGTGTGTGTGTCTGTACGTGTGTGTCTGTACGTGTGTGTCTCTACATGTGTGTGTATTTGTACACGTGCGTGTGTACGTGTGTGTCTGTATGTGTGTGTCTGCGTGTGTGAGTGTAGGTGTGTGTCTCTGTACGTATGTGTGTTTCTGTACTGTGTGTCTGTACGTGTGTGTATCTGTACACGTGTGTATGTGTGTGTACATGTGTGTGTATGTGTGTGTCTGTACGTGTGTGTCTGTACACATGTGTGTACATGTGTGTGTCTGTACGTGTGTGAGTGTCTGTAGGTGTGTGTGAGTGTGTGTATGTGTGTCTGTATGTGTGCGTGTGTATGTGTGTGTCTGTACATGTGTGAGTCTGTATGTATGTTTGTGAGTGTGTGTATGTGTGTGTCTGTACGTATGTGCGTCTGTACGTGTGTGAGTGTGTGTGTGTCTGTACATGTGTGTCTGCACATGTGTGTATGTCTGTATCTTTGTGTACGTGTGTCTGTGTTTGTACATGCGTGAGTGTACGTGTGTGTGTCTGTACGTGTGTGTATTTACACATCCACACCTGGTTCTATAGGTAGCGACCTGCGGAGACAGGCTACGATTTCAAGTGAGTTGGGATCAGAAATGCCATATGAAAAACACACAGCTGAGAAGATGGTACTTCTTTCTTCTGCTGCAGTCCATGGCTTCATGCTCCTCGTCAGGTGTGATAATCAATACTCACTGACAACAGCCCTAATAACTTCAAAGAACTCTGGACTAAGTCTCTCCAGCAACCACCTTCCAATTGATAAAGCAGTATAATCAGATTTGCCAATGACACAAATGGCTTTTAAATGTCTCTTTTTATTTTTATTTCTTTTCTAACTATTCACCTGACCACACAAGCATTTATTTCCGTAATTGGCCCTTTTCTGTATGCTTATTTGAGTATCAATACAGCCAAAATAATCAGATTACTTTTGACGTCACTTTACAATGAAATGCTTTCTATTTAGGTGTGATTCAGATAAACCAGGCAAGGTGCTAAAGCTCTCCGTTATTGCCATCGAAGAAACTGAACACTCCTGAGGCCATCACATTTCCAGGACATGATTTTTGGAGTCAGCCTCTGCCTACTGACTGTACACAGGGTGAAGGCACGGGTATCCGTATGCTGAAAGGGAACCGGAGCAGCCAGCAAAGGGCTGTAACTCTGATTCAAGGTGTCTCAGCAGGGCCCTTTGCTTCTGTTGTCTTCCTTCGGCTACGTCAATGAATGCATTAATGAAGCTAAGAGAAGCAGGTGTAGACAAATGAACACAGCAAGCCTTCCTCAATGAGAGTGTATGCCAGGGGGTCCTCAAACTTTATAACCAGGGGGGTGGCACGTGGATGAAGTGGCAGGGAGTCATCTGCGGCTGCTTGGTTCTCCCCCCCACAGCCCCCGGCGGGGGGTTCTGTAAATACCAGGGGCCGGATTGAGGACCCTCGGGGGCTGTACCCGGCCCATGGGCTGTAGTTTGAGGACCCCTGGTTTAGGCATTTCCCTCTGCTCGCATTCGGCAGGTATTAGCTGTGGGCTGGCTCCTGCCCACCCCACCAGGACACTCAGCATCCAAACGTGTGCAGAGGCTTTTGGTTAGACTCAGTCTAAGCCAAGATCTAGAAAGCATTATTGGTTTAATTTGATTCAGAGCTTTTTTAGATATTCTGACAGAGAACATTTCTGTTTAGATTTTTAAATCTATGTGTTTTTTTCCCCATGTTTCCCCCTTTCTTACTTATTCCTTTGTTAAGTGATAGCTGGGGTTCTGGGAACAGATTTAAATATTATCCTGATAGCTTCAGTGAGGATGATTCAGTTGCTGAGTGGCAAGAGGCGGTGTCTGCCCTAGCTTAGATTTCTAACTCTGAGGGGGTCATCCCTTAGAAACAACAGATAAAAGCTGGTACCTCCAAAGAGCAATTTCTCTCACTCCAGGATGATTGTCTAAAATAGGCTCAAAATAACTTCATCTGGAAGGATTTTTTTTTTTTTTTCAATTATTAAAAAGAGCCCTTATCATTAGTTCAGATATTGATAACCAAATTTTAGACATCTTAGTAGGTAGGCATAGTCTTGATCTGATACATGTTTTTTACTTAGGGGTTGGGGAGACAGGTAAGGTGGAAATTTTCCATAAGTTCAGCACACTGACCTGACTGCTGCCCTAGTATTCCCAACCCCAATGCAAAGAAGGAACAAGAATGTTTACTGGGGATTGGAAAAATGTATAGATGCTGTCCTTCTCAGCATCATCCCATGTTTGGATAGGTCCAAGAAATGTATGGAAGTGCACACTTCTTCCACTGTGGCATCTGTGCAAAATACAAAGATTTCTTAGTGAACAACTTGAGAGAAAGGAACAAACCCTGTTAAGATTTAAGAACCTGCACAGATTGTACCATGTTCAATGCTCAGGTCAAACAAACTGATTTTGCCCCACCATCTCAGTTTGGGTAAATATTTCATAAGATGAAAATGTAAGACTACCAAAATGAAGTATTATTCTGGGCATGTACAACTCCAACTGAATAGACGATGAGGGAAAGGAGCCACACCAGGCAGATGCCAGTCACTTTACTTAATTCATTACTGTCTTAAGTATAGGCAAATGGATGACACTGAGCGCTTTACACATCTAGGCTCCATAATGAAAACTTAAATTCTGGCTTCTAAGAGCTTCTTTGTATCATTATACACATATAAAGAAACATACAAATATATATACCTACATATATGTATACTTAAACATATATTTATGTGTATGTATTTAAACAATATATATATAATTATACAGATGTAGGGTTATATACATGTATGTTTGTGTGTGTATATATACGCAGAAATAGATTTTTCATTTCTGCAAGTCTTGTTTTGCTCCTGGTTTTCTAGTAGGATAGATAGGATCTGTCAGGAAGGAGTAAATCCACAATAATAAAATTTACATTAAAATTATTTTATTATGAGAAAAAAAGAAAATGAAAAAGACAGGAAGAGACAGACCTAAAAAAAAAAAAAAAAAAAAAAAAGGAAAGGGAAAAGAAAGAGCAAGTGTGAGATGGAGGTATGCATTTTAGGGTGACTGCATTCTCAAAAAAATAAGAGCTTTATCTTGATTTCAGGCTCTCCTTCTAGCAATAAGGGATAGCATCTCTGAAAATGGGACTTCTTTTTCTTTTGCTGACCTACTAAAAACAAAACAAAACAAAACAAAAAAAACCACAGTACAGAAAAAATCTTCATTGCTGAGATATTTCCTCTTTCTTACCTTTCTGCTGATAAGAGCTCTCAGTGTTGCTGGATAAGAGATACTTTATTGTCTCCTGCAAAGATATAAGAGAAGGGAAGGGAAAAAACAATGCCTTTTGTTAGAAAGGAAACTAACTGCAATTTGAAGAGCGATTGTAATAGACAGTATTGCTGAAGGCAAACAGAAACTAAAAAGTAAGCTCTTTAGAATATTATCCTTCCTTAACATTTTGATAAAGTTCCTTAAAATGGGAGCCACTTTTGCCTCTGCAGCACTTTAATTTCCTATAATCATCTCTGATGGAACAGATGATACACACAGAGTTACCCCAGGTATTGTTTAAGTGGGGACTGAATTACTTTTATACTATCACTAAATGATTGGAAAAAGGAAGCAAAACATGTTTTTAGCATTGCTCTGCTTCCATGCTGCAAGCCCAGCATAGTGATGTTCTCTCTAATTCTGTTTAAACTGCATTCCAGAAGTATTCACAAGTCATTTTTTTTAAAGCTGTTAAAAAGAATGTACAAGCGATATAGGGTGGAAAGCAGAGGCAATGTTCATTATCAGGCCCAGAAGAAAAGGACGTTTTGAAGAGAAAACCCACAAACTACAGGACTTTGAGGAATTTGCTAGTTATCTTTTCCACTTGGGTGACTTTAGGCTTCGCTACCAAATTAAAACACCATTTTCTGAACAATAATACTATACATTTTTTTTTGACATCACAAAAGAATGTTTTTAAGGCATAAAAAATATGTTTCCCTTATGTAATCAAAAACAAAACTCTATAAATTATAATGCAATGTACAGTCCAATTCCTCCATTCAATGCATTTAAATGGTATGTGCTGATTAAGCTCTTAGTCATTTGTGTTAAATGTCTAATGAAAAGCTCTTTGAATCTAGTTTAACTCATATTAAATGCCCTAGTGGTGCCCCTGGAATTAAAAAAGAAGAAGAAAATTAATCCTATTCTTTGTTCCCTTTATACATTTTAATAAATTATACTGCATCTTCCTAATGCATTTACGTTTCAGACAAAATGCCAAATGGTTTGATCCTTTCAACAAAAAGCCAAAGAACAAATTTGCACATTAAAATGTAGAGTGATTCAACAATTCAAGGCAACACAAGATGATGTGTTTTCTGTTTCTTAATAACTCTACACGATGATTTCTGCTTTGTGTGTAAGCAGGCTCTGTCGAAAGTTTGCTGAGTTTATTTTTTTCTTTTCTTTCACTCTGTACAGCTTAACAGAATAAACACAATTTTCAAAATGCACTAGATCCCAGAGCATATTGTTGTGCTGCTACAAGGGCTCCAGTAAGCTGGCAGTTGACAGGACCGTAGATAGCCAAAGTAAATTCAGAACAGTCAGAGTATCCCCTTCATGTCTTATTTAGAACCATAGAAAAACAGCGTTGGAACTGACCTCCAGATCTTACCTAACTGCTTTTTCAGGTCTAAGGTCAAATCATATGGCCAGATAACCCTTAAGGGATGTTTATCAAACCTGTTTTTTAAGATCTCCAAGGATGGAGAACCCAGTCTCCATAGGTCACCAGTTTCTTTCTTTTTTATCCTTACAAAAAGGAAAACACTTCCAATAGGTTCCCATTTCCACCTCTGTTATACAGGGTAATTTCTGTGCTTACAGAATCAGCTGACTGTTTCTTGCTCTCTTCCCAGGAGCATGAAAAACAGTCAGTTATTGCAGCAGTTAATGATGTTTCTTCATCTGAAAATGCTCTCCTCTTTTTGGCTCCAGTTAGCAGACTTTGTTTCAAGTTGTGTAAAGACCTTCACCTTTCATAATCCAGATTTAAAATCTAGTGAAGGGTAAGTTCCTATAATTTTTAGTCAGATATGAAGTGGAATAATGTCAACAACAGTAATGATTTAAATACCTCTACAAGGAAATGAAACAAGAGTTGGAAATACTTATGTTAACAGAATTCAATATATGGGAATTAGAGTGTAACTAATGATTGTTTACATGTGTGTGGAGAAGTGTGTAAAGGAAAGAAACAAATTGCACCTAAGTATTCTCTGTTTCATCTTGATTACTAAATCATTCCATTGAAGATTCCTAAGACTTTTGTGGAATAGGAAAAATCTGTATCTACAGATCACAATTAAGAGTCTTCAGACAGAATTTTAAACATAAATACACTGCATTGTTACAAGATTTCTGTTTCTTAATTTAAAGGGGAAATGGTATTTATTTCCTTTGAATCAAATATGGGTCCAAATTGGAAAGTACTAATATTGTTAAATATGACTTCAGAACTAAATCTTCTGGGAAATGAAGAATTACAGTGAGAGTTAATGGTAGAGAGCAGCTGGATACTGTGGACTTTAGTACCATGGACTTTAGTTGATTCATGAGACGTGGGTGGCTACTGAAGAACCTCATGCCTCAAGGCCAATGACTTCTTCCCTAGAGGCAAGATTTTAATGTTTTTCTAGACTTTTATTCTAGGTGTGCCTGAAACTCTTAAGTGCTTTATGCTGCCAATTTCTGTGGCTTAAAGACAGTCTTGAAGCTACAAAAGGTTATTCTTAACTATATTATGTGATCAGTAGTAAGAAAGTCTCAAGAATTTAGTTCTTGAAGTTCGCGATGTTCTTGCTATGAATCAGGACCTTGAAAGCCCGCAAGCCCTAGAAGACTAGGCTGAGTGAAGAAGGTGGCTAGGATATTCGCTGGAGAGAGGCTGGAAAACTGCCCAGCAGAAAATGACCTGGGACTGGTAGCTGACAGTGACTGAACATGAGCCAGCAGTGTGTGCCCAGGTGGCCAAGAAGGCCAATAGCATCCTGGGTTTTATCCGAGTGTGGTCAGCAGGACTAAGGAAATGATTGTCCCCCTGTACTTGGCACTGGTGAGGCTGCACCTTAAACCTTGTGTTCAATTTTTGGGGCACTCACTTCAAGAGGGACACAGAGGTGCAGGAGTGCATCCAGAGAAGGTCAACAAAGCTGGTGAAGTGTCTGGAGCACAAATCTTATGAGGAGCAGCTGAGGAGACTGGAGTTGTTTAGCCTGGAGAGGAGACTCAGGGGGACTGTAATGCTTTCTACAACCACCTGAAAGGAGGTTGTAGGCAGGTGGGGTTGGTCTTTTCTCCCAGATAATGAGTGACAGGACAAAAGGAAACAGCCTTAGATTATGCCAGGGGAGGTTTAGATTGGATATTAGGAAAAATGAGAACATTTAGAGAAAAAAGATTTAGAAAAAATGAGAACTCTGTGTCTGGTTAAAAAAAAAAAAAAAAACAAAAAACAAAAAACAAAAAACAAAAAACAAAAGAACAAAAAAACCCCCCAAAACCCCCCAAAAACAACAAACAAACAAACTTTGGAAATTCACTACTACCTTCAAGTCTTCAGAGCCCCTGGTTCCTCATCTGGCCAGCCACTTCCACACTGTCCATAAATTAAATGTAATAAATTTGTCTCTAATATCCATTTTGGCAGCTGTAAAAATCTTAAGAACACAATTTCAGGATACCCATTTGTAAGAGTACCTTGCTTCTCTGTTCGTTTAAATGAAGGATCTCTTGCTTTGAGAAAATTTTAAAGTGTCAAAAATGGCAAAGTTTTGATATAATTCTGGTTTGGTAGTTACTCATAAAAACTCCCTTTGTTCCTATGTTTTAGCTACTATTACTTGAAGAGAACTTGGAGGAGCTAACCTGATTGAAGATGAGAAAATGAGGCTGTCAGCAGTGGGAAGTTAGGAAGTTATATGCTGGACCAGCTGCACAACATTCCTGCTGGTTGAAGCTGTAAACTGCAGTGCGTAAAACTGCAATGACTGCTTCCGTGACCTAATGAAAGAAACAGAGAAACTCCCAAGAAATCAGGGAAATTGCTGGATGGGATATAAGCAAAGGCACTTATTGCAAAAAAAATACCTCTTCTTCTGTATTTCTGGTGATAGAAGATGATAGGAATAAGAATAACAAAGAGTGGATGAAAAAAATTAATAAAAAAATATCTCCTTGTGCTGTACATTCTCCCTTCTTCATGAAGCCATGCTCCAAACCACTGTCAGAGGCAGGTGGCACATCCTGAAGATGAATCAGCAGCAGCTCACAAACATCTGCAAAGCCTTGGCACAAGCTTTCCCAGTTTGTATTTTTCAGCTCGCTAGTCAACAAACAGAACTTAGTAGCAGGTTGGAAGTACAGGGTCCAGTCACCTGCAGAGGTTTCATATAGAGAAAAAGTGGGCCATATAGTCTGATGCTTTTATAATAGGTCTCCTCACTCCAGATCTGTCTGAATATTCATCCACAGTCATGCTCTGTACTCCCCCATGCCATGTTACAATTGCCTTCCATAGGACATCACTCACCTTTGCATTCGCAGCCGTAAAATAAATGATTTGGGCTGAAGTGTTCTGTTGGGCACAGAACAGATGGTACAAGCCACAGAAAAAAACAGCAACACCTGGTTTCAGATACTCAGGAAGTGAATTCCCTGCCCCCAAAGCCATGGCTCATTATTCAGTCCAGATAATGGACCATTCATACAAACTTCTGCTATTTAAATCTCGGTTTCTGAAACCAACTAGACTCTCAAATTCCCTCTGCAGATCCAGCTTTGCCTTGGCTACATCTGCCCACAACTGTTCTCTGGATGGACTTTTCCATACTTTTGAAATCCTTTCCTAGTAACAAATACATGCAGCTGTAGCTGTTTCAAGCTGTTTTCTGTGTAATAGTCCCAGCAGCTGTTTTCACTTCAGTGGTCTCCTGTTGAGCTGTTGTTGGTTTTTTTTTTTTAAAAAAAAAAGTTGCTCTCTAGTTTCTTAACATTAGACCTGTCATCTTCTCAATCAAGTTTTATTTTTTTTCTTTTCTCTTGCTCCTTATTTGACACCTCTGCAAAACATATGGTTTACCCTGAATTCCTTTATAGCAGCTCACATGATATATTTGCTAGTTATATCTAAACTATAGGTTGAGGAGAAACTTGAAAACAGAGAATGAACACAACCCCTCTTTTTTTGGCTCTGCCTTTTGTAGATGTGGTCAGATTTCCCTGTACTGCAGGTTTCCTTGCTATGTTGCAGTTTATCATCAGAATTCCAACTTTGTGTGCAGAATAATGGGAGATAGTAGTGGATACATACATCTCAGGATTCAAAGAAGTAGGTCACATCCATAACTGGAAAACAGATCTCTCACAGTTTGAAACTGAGATCTATCTCTTGTGCTGCAGAGGCATTACAAACAGTAATGTTCTCTCTAAGTTACTGAACTTTTGAATTGGCTTACTGTTATTTCCACCCTCAAAATAAACCATTAATATAAGAAACATTTTTGGTTTTCAGGACTGATTTTGTGTCCCAACCCTTCTCATTAGGGCCACCATGAAGGTTTGGACATTTTTCCTAATTAATGAACTCATGGTGGGAAATCTGCAGTGACATCATTGTCTGCCTACCTCTTGCAAACGTAATCAAAAAAGCCCAGTAGCCATTCTCAAGGGATAAATTAATCTGATCACCTCAACATATGGTCATTTCACCTTACTCCAGTATATCTATTTCCGCAAAAAGAATAGTGTGTATGGCTCCATATTTAATAAGGGAGCTGCATTCATGAGATGTACTATCTAGGCATGGCTGAGAGGAAAGCTTTTAAAGAATAAGTATTCCTCATACAAAAACATGCCTGAACTGAAGGCAAACTCTGGGACTCCTTGGTAAGTTATACATGCATGTAATGTAATCCCAGGCAACAGTATTCTGGTACCTGGGCAAGTGACAGTGCATGGGTCCTGTTCTTTGCTTTCATGCAGCCTGAGACAACTTTAGAGAAGTTCCTTGCCCTCACCTGGCAGCTCCTTTCAGCAGCAGACCAGCAAACCTACTTCAGGTCTTCAAGGGCTCGAATGGCGTATGATTCTTCTACAGTTAAACAAACTGATGCCGAGTGATTTGCCAAATGTCAGATAGAGAACTGTTTATAGGACTCAGGAGACCTTATTCCCAGTCTGGAGCTCTACCCATTAATGACACTCCTTTCCTCAGCAATTCTTCATGAAGCTGGTATGATTCATCCACCACCTGCTGTACAATATAGCTAGGCATGACATCTTGCAGCAAGATTTACTCCTAGGTGCTACATGCTGATGACAGTTTCCTATTAAAGGGACTGCTTTTTTCCTCTGTTTCTCCCCTAAAATGAATTATTTGATTCCATAGACCTTAATGATTTTCCTTTGCTCTTAATTAGATAATTAAACTCTGAGTTCAGGTCATAACATGCTGCATTAATGATATCTATTTAATCAAAATGTCCATTTATTTTCATTATATTATGTTTAGTAAGAGATGTTTAAGAGAGTTCTATTTTAGTTCAGCTTTTTTCTTCCTCTTGGACTTTTGTTATTTATTGTGTATATAGCTATAAATATAAACACCAGCAAATGTTAATATAATAATAATGATAATTAATAATGTTTATTTTTAAAAGACACAGCCATGGTAAGTTTGTTCTCATTATGCTGTCATAAAAGAAATGGATAACTCATCCCACGTTTTTGAATGTTTGTAGTGATCACACTAAATCCATTTAACAGTTCAGATTTTTTATATCATCTTTCTGAGTATTTTAAGAAAGATCCTTTTGAACTGTATGTTCTCCATAGACACTGAAAGATAAAGGGAACTGAAAAAAAAAAACTGGTTATGTTTTAAAATCCTGTCTCATAGGTTTGTAAAATAATTTCCATTAAAAAGCTAGAGTCTTTTACAGCACACCACTGATTTCACCTTCATTATTTTCCATGAAGGCTTAATATTCATCAGAAGTTGAAGTAAACACAGAAGCAAAGGAATGCATCTTATTCACTGTAGGGTTTGGATTTTTTCCTCCTACGTATTTGTTAGCTTTCTTCCCCCCACCCCCACCCCCACCCCCACCCCCCACCCCCCTTACAATGCAGGAATGCAGCATTTGTACTTAATTTTTCAAAAGATAAAACTGAAAATGATGAACCCAATCACATAGTGCACTAAAACCACAGAGAAAATGAATGGCTACCTGTCCTGTGACTTTCTTTTAAAAGACCTCCTTGGCCTTGCCAGAAATTTGGCAGATAATCATCCTTTAACATGACAACTCCATTAATGAATGCCCTAGCTCTTTCACTTGCTGACTCATAGCAGGATGCCTCTAATGGAATACCAACTGCATCAGCTCTTTTTCTGCTGTTACCATCGAATGAGGAATTTTCTACAAAATCATTCCATGAAACCAGATTAGGAACACTGCAACTTCTTGGTGGAAAAAAAAAATGGAGTCACTCATCAGGAGCATTTAGTTGAGGACCTGAATATTTTGGGATCCTTGCAAGAAAAGAGGAGTTTGTCAAGACTATAAAAATAACATTGTTGATACAATTGTCCTGTGAAAACTTGCTATGATCACACAAACAAAACTTGAATAAAGTGACATTACTGTAACTTACTGGTGCAAGATTAATATAGAAAAATGATATTCAAAGTAAGGTACTAAAATGAAAACTAGAAGGTTGGTTTAAGAGTTTGGGCAAAACTCATTATCTTCCTATGTATACTTCAAAACTCAATGCAAAAAAACCCCCACAAAACACAAAGTGAAGGAGAGGAGAGAAGAAAGGAAGGAAGGAAGGAAGGGAGGGAGGGAGGGAGGGAGGGAGGAAGGAAGGAAGGAAGGAAGGAAGGAAACTTTTCTATCCAGTTTGAATTATGAGACCTAATTGGAAGTCTCATAAGTCTCATAAGCACACCTAAGTGGCAGTATAAACAAAAGTATAGGTTTCTTAGCAAAAGATGAGGTCATAAAGTGAATTGGAATGAAATATCAGATAATGAGTCACCATTGTGTCAAGTGGTCTGATAACTTTCTTTTAATTCAATTAGGAAAAAAAATAATCTTACTGATTCCTAATGCAAAGAAATCTGAAAATAAATTAGTGATGGATTTATGCAATTATTAGAAAGAAAACCCATATTTTCTACTGTTCTGAATTTGAATATGGTTCAGATACATATGATTACACTACTTTTCTGCCCATATTACATCATAGTCTGTTCTTACTACATCAAAGAATCTGACACAACATTGTCATTGCTAGTGAGAGCTGGTTTTATTGTATTTTAAAATAAAACAAATTAAGGAATAAATAAATGTAGGTCATAACACCTTTAGTAAATCTTACACAGACTTTTAGCTGCATTCATGTGCAGATGCAGAGCACCTGACAGCTTATCTGGGCTTGAATGGTGTGCGGCACAAAGCATTGCATACATTTGAAATAGCTGCATGCTGAAGGAGTGGCTAATTGTATTGCATGCTGCCATTTATAACTCATACTGCCAGGAGTTTTCAGTGGCCAACTTAGGGGCTTTTCACAAATCTTACATCCTTTATAAAGCATAATATGATAAAGCAAATACTTTGGGCATAGACAGAAATGTTTGCAAATTTAAAAAATAGTTACACATTTTGATCCAAATTCCAAGATTTGCTAATGTGTTTAGAAAACTGACAATTGCAGTCTTAATTCTATTCAATCCAGTGCCTTGTAATTATGCACAACTAAACAGTCATAATTTATGAAGCAGTAGAAGAACATCCAGACTGAAGCTTTGCATCTGGCATCAGGCTATGGGGACAAGAACAGTGGTGGGGGCGGCCTCTGAAAGCCATCCTGCTACTTGCCAATCTTATTTAAATTTTATTGCTGCCCAAATTGGAAAGATTACATGGTAATTAGCAGTTTCCCCACCAGTATAGATTCTGGCTCTCCAAACAATCTTTGATAATGATCCTGTCCCTCCTCCCCAACAACTTCAGGGAAATTTCAGAGCCAGATATTAAACAGGCAGTTATGAAATTGTGCTCAACCACCTGTTCTCTTGACCCATGGCCGACCCACTTAACAAAGGACTGCATATCTCAATTAGGCCAGGTGATCCCATAGATTTTGATTTGATAAATAACACACTCTTTCCTTCTCTCAAGCTTATACAAGGCTCTTTTCACGAAGACACCTTCTCTGATACAGAAGATGATGTCAAAATGATGCCCTGTCAAAAACTTAGCTACGAATTTGGGTAGCATGTGTGAAGAGTGGTAAAGGAAAGATGAAATCATGGATAAGAACATAAGATCAGACACAGTGTGTTGTACCAAAGGCTCATCAAAAACAATATCCTGTCTTTGGCCAAAAATAGATGTCCAGTAATGAGTATAAGATCAGGGTTAGTGTATGTGACATTTTTCTTGCTACTTCCTGAGCCTGCAATAATTGCAGCTCAGGGTTTTTTTGAGCTGGAGATGGGTTCTACAGATGTAATTATCCTCAATGACCTTGTGCAGTCTCCCCTTGAAACCATACAGACATTCAGATTTGACAAGATCCTGTGGCATGGAGTTCCATGACTGAATTAATGCAGACAAACTTAATAGAGAGTGATCATTCATTATTTCTCAGAACACAAGAACAAGAGAAATCATCATGCAGAGGTTAAAAGCAAAAGAACTAGGTTTTCAAACAAGGCACTGAGGAAGTGGGTGCTGCTGTATGTTGTGGAAAATGGAAGTACCAATCGATTCAAAAACGTGTTGACATAATGGATGCATATAACCATGGCTATTAATTATTGTTGATTTAAATATAATTTTCAGCTCTGGAGGACCAGTCATTATCAGAAGAAGGGAAGTTATTCAGGGAGATGAAATACATCTCATTATACACATTCTTTGTGTATAGCACTTTATAAATCTACCACTAGACAGTCTGGAGGCACAATTCAAATGACACTTGTCTCAGACATTGTAGCTATATAACCTAATCTTTGCTGAACTTCCCTCACATATTCTATGGAAGTGGCAAGGGAATATGGTGATTGTGATGGTGGCAATGCAAAGGGAGAAGGACTGTGAAGTGAATATGCAGATTTAGGGTAAAATTTTTGTCCTTTACCAATTTCTATGAGAGCCACAATCATTAAAAATACTTCTTGTCTTATAGATCCTTTAAACTATTTGAAGAGGAGAACATTAGAGGGAAATACTGTCAGAGAAGTAGTGTAAATAAAGAATAAAAGAGTAAAAGACAGCAAAAAATAAGAAAACAGAACTTCAAGGATGCATAAAGAGAGAGAAGGATTAGACAGGAAATCAAGAAAGACAGGAGAAAGGAAATATTGGTGAAGGAAGAAGGGAGATTTGAAAAATAAGGAAAAAAGAAGTAGAAAGAACAATACAGAGGAAAAGATGAGAAAAAAAAATAAATTAAAGCTGGGAGAGAAGAAAGAGAAATATTTGAAGAATTGGAGAGAAGTGTGAAATGAATAAATATGGAAATCAAAAGAAGGAAACAAAACAAAAACCTGAGCAACCTAATGTATATTTGAACTTGTCCCACTTTGAGTGAGGAATTGGATGAGATGACCTCCAGAAGTCCCGTCTAACCTTAATTATTCTATGATTCCATGAATGAAAGTATCTTCATGTTAAGCTTTAAACAGTTTTTCTTATCATCGTGGTTGTAGATGTATTGATGAAAACAAATTGCTATTTTATATAGTGTACTTTGAGATCTACACTTGGAAGGTTCTATAAAAAGTTGCAGAATTTTCCCTTAACTGTAATACAAACCATAAGGCATTATTTTCCTTGAAAGAGTGAGGTGTATTCCAAAACACCAATGTGTTGATATGCAGATCTTGCCATTTTTTAACTAGGTTATAAATCAATTGCCATGATTTAAAGAAAGTTGCTGGCCTATGAGCCAAAACCCCATTGAAATACTGAACTGAAAGCTTTGTTACCCTCTACAATCAGTGCTAGTAATTCTTTGAGTGTTTTTACATACACAATTGCAGTTTCAGGCCTACAGTCTCGAGTGTGTATTTGGAGACCGCTAATGGAAAAATCAAACAAGAGCAATGTTTTCCATTCTGTTCCCTAGCTCCTGGGATTCATTGTGATAAGACAGACTGAAGTGAGAGGCTTTTTTCTTCCCTTACCAACCATCACAGAAGCACACAGGTATTTTTTGCTTTCTTCGTTTCCAAAAGCTAGGACTTTTGCTAAGCTTCTTCAAACAAAGCAGGTCACTAAGGAAACAGATGAGAAAGATAATTGCACTACGGAACTGATAGCAACTCTCTGCAAATGCTAGCTGTGCTGTAACTTGGTCAAACTACAAAAACAATATATCAAAATTTCTGAATTTCTTTTAGGTGTATCTGTAAAAAATGACTTTAGCAGAATTAATTTCTTATAAGAATCACATGTCTGCCCACAGATGTCTTCTGAAAAAAAAAAAAAAAAAAAAAAAAAGAGGTGGTGGTGGTGGAGCGGGCTGGGGAAAACATTTGCCTGCATACAAAATTCCTGGGAAGATAATGAGTATACTCGTGGAGATTTCCTGATGGCCTCAGCCTCATCCTGTCTCTTCTTCTTCAAGCGGGAGTAGATCTGTCTGCACAACTCTAGAACAGAATAGAGAAAGAGTCTGGAGAAAGAACAGAAAAACCTCCTCCTGCTCTCTTGGAAAGCTGGAACAGAGAATGGAGAAGACCTGCTCTTCTTGGAGAGGTCCATGGCTACATCAATTATAGTAAATTAAACATAGGCTAATTTAGATTTGAAGAAAATTCCAATTCTATATTCCTCCTGAGATTAAAAGTTAGAGCACACTGACTTAGGTCAGCCTGCATCACTGTTACTGTAAAAAACTTTTTACCTTATCTCCAATTGCCTTGCGTTTTTCCTTTGTGCATGAAAGCCATACATGCTTGGAAAGGTATCTGACAGTGAGACTGTCAGAGCACTATACCTAAGCTATTAAATCCTCTCACTCTTCACAGTGGAGTGTCTTTTCCTCAATTGCCTTTTGCAAATGGTCTTTGGCTGGTGCCAAGTCTTGATCCATGGTCAAGAATTCTTCGGAAGAGTGCTAATAGGTTTGTTTCAAAATCTTGGTGTAGACCACTGTGACAATTTCACAGTATGGCTAATTGAGTTCCAGTGCTCAAAAATGGTCATAGGGACTGTCAAATTTGCCACTGCAGATGGACATCCTGGGAGAAGACCATAGCAGTAAATGATCCCAAAGCCAAATATGGGGAGAGCGTGGGAAGTGTTCAAGGGCCATGGTCTCTCACCTGTGGGAAAAGTCCTCTAGAAACAGACTGTTCATCTCTCACTGAATATATCAGCTAATTCTCACAAGTCATGAGAAAACCAAACTTCTTACAAGTAATCTGTGGGTGACCAACTTGTATCAGTGATATCAACAAAGCATAATATTTCATAATGTTAGCGAGATACATCTTTACTGATTAAGTTTCAAAGTGTTTTTTTATTGTCTTTCTTTATTGTGTGTATATACAAAAAAATTACTTGGAACTCTAGCCATAGAGTTCTACTGTCCTTACATGCAACTATTCTGTGCTCCTGAACAATTCATCCATATTCTGAAGCATCTGAAAACAGCTCAAACACATATTCTTGTATGTTAGAAAGGTTGCCCACCACTGATTTATTCTCTGTGTCCAAAGTTAAAAATGTAAGCTCTGGATAAAATAAATTTCACTATCAAAACCTGATTTTTTTCATCTTTATTTCTTTGTTTGTTTACTTTTATATTCATTCAGAGTCTGCTGCCACCCTTTGGAGTCCTTCTGGTTTGCTTTCGATTAAAATGGAAACCTCAGCATCATTTCTGATCTCTTTATTGTATTTTCTCTGAGCTCTGTTTGTTTGTGTGGTCAAAATAACAGCCTATCTAGCAAAAGACGACAGTGATACTAATTCCCTGTGGCTAGTGCAAACAATTTGATTGCTATTAAAAATCCATACATAAGAATACCCTTGGGACCTCAAGGAAGGAAATTATGAAATAAAATCCTTACAATTCTTTTGCTTGGTAAGCAAAAGTGATGGATCAGGTACTCATCTAGTGTAAATGGATGTGGTTACAGGCTCATAATGGGAATTACCAGGCAAATGTTAGATGGCTGGTATGAGTCAGTGCCTTCATAAAGTTTACATGGGTAGGTTTCATTTTCTAAATTCAAATGCATTTTCTTGCAGCGATGATTGATGATTATCGTCAGAAGAAATGCCATTTCCATGTAAAATGTATATAGAATGGATGACATGATTAGCAGGAAATTGTTGGTTAGTTAAAATTTCCTGATTTATTCATGGTTCTTCCAGAAAAAAAAAAAGACTAAGGAGCAAGCCATTATAAAAGGGCTTGTTACAGGTCATCAGGTTATCAGATGCTATAATCTCTATGTGGTCATATATTGTAAAGAACATGACTCTTGAACCACAGTCAAGGAAGCTCCTGGTGGGTAACTAGCTGCTACTGGCTTCTCCTACGGCACACAGATGTGTGCCCTGAATGTCTCTAAATTGCCTCAGAAGATTTTTTGTGACCCTAAGGAAGCACAAGTAGTGTCTGACATTTTAAAGAATGGAGGATCAAAGGTAACCCAGTGACATTCTGAAACCTGGCTTTGTTTTTCGTGTCAGTGAAACAAAATCTGTGTTCTCAGATGAAGGCATAAAGATCCATTCCAAGTGAAGGAATTACATTTTATTTGATTTCACAGGACTTCTAAATAGAACAACTTTATGTTTCCATATCAAAAACTGACACAAAGAAAAAGAAACAAATACAACTAAAACCAGTTAACAGAAGCTTCTAATCCCTTAAGCATACCTGCGAATTAAGAAGATATATTATTGTTGATCTGACTTACCAAATGATAATGTTTTAGCATACCTTCACTGAAGTTAGCACACCTATTGGTTTAAAATGCACAGCAATTTATTTTTGTGTTTCTCAAAGCCTTCTTGTCTCTCACAACAAAAAGTGGGCTGCAAGAGGCATAGTGGTCCCGTTCAGGAAAAAAAAAAAAAAAAAAAAAAAAAAGCTAAATGCTATGATCCTTTAGCTTGACCCTCTGTGACACAGTTTTTCTTGAAAGGCAAGGATCTGATCATGCTGACTGTATTTTATTTACTGAACAAGTGAAGGGAGCACATTTGTTTCCCAAGAAGTTGCTTCAATTGCATAAAGAACTGTGACACCTTCAGATGAAAGCTGCTGTGGAGAAGCACAGATCATGTATTTATGAAGAAAAATTAATTTAAGACAGGAATAGGTAAAGTTTGTTGAGTGTTTTTCTGACCCGAACTGCCCACAAAGGCACTTCAAGTACCAGCTAAATGAAAGCTAAGGTGTAAGAGTCAAACACATCATATTAGGAAGCTGCTAGTTTACTAATGAATCTTCTGCTTCTGTAGCAGTCCAAAGAAGATTTATTCTGACTTGAGGCTCATATCATAGGCCTTTTTCCATTCGAGTGAAAGCATAAACCAACAGATTACCTAATCAAGAATAGAGCTTCCTAAGAAAGTGGAAAGCTTCAGTGAATCATGAAGTCATTGCACCATTTGTGCCTGATCACTCAATACCTGTAATCTTTGCTTCACCAAACAATCATAAAGACCATTTAGCTTCCTATTGCTTTTAAATCCTGAACATTTGCTCTATGGAGAAATCTGTAGTAAACAGGCATTTGGTGTCATCTTTCACCCAAGTTCTCTACCCATTTTCAGTGCAACAGTGTGTTTGCAAATGCCTGGGTAGCACAAGGAACTTCTAATAGAGAAGACTTTCCACCTGTAGAGGGATTCCTGTTCTGTCCCATTGGAAAAAAAATCTGGATTTCAAACTAAGCAACTGTACTATGGATGTTATCAATTTAACAGAATCTAGGTGAAAGTTAATTTGATGATCCCAGTCCACTTGTCAGGAGTCAAGACTCCGTGTCATAATTCACAGGTGACTCTCTGCACAGTGTACCCCCTTTGCCTAGAAGTCCCAGGAATGAAAACATGGTTTGGTATACGAATTTAGTATACCCATTAATTGAATATTTACTATTTTATCCTATCTGGTTATCTCTTTATTTGAATACCCACCTGACACTGAAAAAAACAAACAAACAAACAACCCAAACCCAAACCCTCACTTTTCTCTCTGATGCTGTTTTGTCTGTGCCATACTGAGAAAACACGGTGGAGTAAATTTATCCAAGACCTCAGGTATTTGATACATATGCTGAATCATTGCTGGTAATTATAGGAATAGAACAACTAGTCTATAGTCTCAAGGTAAGCTAGATACATTTCAGTATTTTCTGATCAGAAATGCAGCTAATGCACTTGGAATTAGTCCATTAAAGCTACTTTGCAAATTCTCCTGATATCACTTCACATTATTTCCCCTTAAATCTCTATCTGTCTAAAGAACATTTCAATATTGGGTCAGATTATGAATATTAAAGGCTTTCCAAAACCCACGCTAATTTTAAAGTACACGCACTGCGAATTGCAAATGACCAGAACTGTTTAAGCCTCATAGTATATATGATTCATCTGCTTCCAAAAAATCAGGTCATGAAATTTTCTGTGTTCACAACTCAAGTCCCTGAAATACCAAGTCAGTGTCAGGATTCTCCCCACTTTCTTTTCAGACATATTTTTTGAAAGAGAATTTATATCCTGGGAAAGACCTATTATCAGAGACCCACAGCAGGCCCAAGACTTCTCTTCAAACATGAGGTAGGGTTTCCCATGCACCACAGTACCCTACCTTGAACATCACTACTGCTGTTCTTCTCTCCTAGATCACCCCAAGGCATCATCTTATCTCTTGTGACTACAAAGAATTCCTTCGCCTCAGCAAAGTTCAGGATATTCAGGATAGACATAACAGACAATGCCAGTGGAAGTCCATACTCTGCAGAAAAGGTAATTATTCATGAGGATTAAGCTAACAAACCTGAGCTTCATCAGTCTTTTGTTATCAGAAGACTAGATAACTTGTCTAGTTACATTTACATATACATATATCTGTATACATATCAACAGAAATATGCAAACTTTCATAGAGGCTGATCATAAACCCCAGCAAAATTTGTTTTGTAATCCCACCTCTCCCCATTTTCCTCATCCTTAATGCAGATGTCACTATTTATGATCACAATGCAATAAAAGATTTTGAAGCTCAAATAAAGATGTAAATAACCTATACAACAGCATAGCAAGACCTGGGATTTTTGCATACAGAGCTGTTCAGTTGCTTAACTGTAATAGATGACAAATCACAGAAAACATACATTAGACATGATGCATTTTTGATTACTTTTCCTGTTGTATTTGTCCACAAAACTATGGACTGACAAGGAATAGCCAAGGAAACCTGGGGACGGGCTGACCAGCCTTACCTAGAAGCCCCCCAAACTTCTTGAAGAGGATGATTCATGTGATCTGAAAAGCTTTTTTTAAGATCAGTTTTCTTGCCCTCTGGACTCGCTTATTTCTATCTATAATTTATAAAGGTGGTGTGAGCTGGCCCAGGCTTGCAGCCAAATGCCCACACAGTTCCTCCCTCCCTCCCCCCTGGGGGAAAACAGGTAGAAAGAGAGTGAGAAAACCCAGGGGTCAAGATAAAGGCAGGGAGACCACATACCAATTATTGTCATGGGCAAAAAAGACTCAGCTTGAGGGAATTAACATCATTTGTTGTCAATTAATATAAATATTTAATTACAGATTTGGGTATTGGGAAAGAAAACCAACAACAAAAAATAAAGAAATGTTAAAACACTTAGGAAAATTATTTTTCTGCCTCCTTTCCCAGACTAAACTTCTCTCTTTCCCACCAAACTCCTCTCCTCCCCCCTTGCCATCACAGCAAGTTACACTCCATTCCATCAGAGAGAACACAAGTGGTGCGGGGCACAGAGCAGGACAGGATGGGCGTGTGGGGTGTTAGTCAATATTTATATTGACTATATATGTTATATATATATATAGCAATTTCTCTCAATTGGTCCTTTTTCTTATAATTTTCCCCTTCTCCAGGGTGGGTCCTCCACGAGCTGCAGGGCATATCTACTCCATTATGGAGCACCTCTTCCTCCTCCCATCTCACTGTTCCCTCTGCTGTTTCTCACTCTTTACCCCTTCCTCCCTGTCTGTGTTGCATTTTGTGCCTTTTCTTAAACAAGATTTCACAGAGGCACCACAAACTTGGCCGATGGGCTCAGCTGTGCTTTGCTGTGGGTCCACTGTGGAGCTGGCTGGAAAAGACCATGCCAAGCACAGGGCAGCCCTTGATGTCTTCTCACAGAGGCCACCCCTGCAGTCCCTCTATTACCAAAGCTTTGCCCCATATACCCAATATAAAAGAAAACCTACACAATGAAAGGGAAAAAAAGCTTTTAGATGCTTAAACTAGTGCAAATCTTGTCTCTCTCTTCCCTTTACCAGCTGCAACTTTACTGGATAAAGTGCTTTCTAGTACCTATGGGTCCACGAACAACCAGCAAGACTAAATGAGTGCTGTTCTTGTAATTGATCCTTAAATCCTTTAAGTAAAAATGAATTCAGATAGAGAAGATTACTGTTTTAAGGTTGGAAGTACATAGTGGATAGTTACCTCTAGAACAGGACTTTTCCTGGTAGCCTAACATACAGAGCTTTTCTCCTGGGCTGTAAGCATTTTTATAAGCTTTAATTAACCCTTTCTTTGTTTGACCAGCTCAACAAACAAAAGGTTGTAAGTCTATTACAATTAGTTGGCCTTTTGCATGGCAGCATCTTTCCTAAGATCTCTATTAACATTTAAATGAAGAAAGGTCAACTGCAAACATTATAGCTCATTTGTAGAAAGCCAGCCAAATGATCAGGGGAAAAATACAATACTGCAATAAAAGCGAGAATTAGGAAGCACACTTGGAGGTATGTTGGCCTAACCTATTTTGAAGAAAGTGTAGAAGCAAGATGAAAATTTACTCCTGAACTCAGATGTTTTGTTCAGTTTGTTTTGTTTATTGGCAAACTGCTTTCCTGTTTTCTTTTTTCACAAGGCCAAAAATCTGGTTTGGCTTAATACAAACAAGAACCTGAAGTTACTCTGGATTCATGTGGCTCTCCATAGAAACAGAATTTGACCCAGAAGCTTTCTAAATCAAATGGGATTACTGAGTTCTGTAATGTTAGTGGTTCAGTTTTGTGCTTGGCTATTGAACCAGATGATCAGATTCAATCTTTGATTGGGCACAGGAGGTTCCCACATTCCTGTTGCTGGATGGACAGTTCTGATGAAAAACTATTTCATGTTTTTTTCTGTTCTTTGTATTTTTTCCATAAATTTTGAGGTACCATTTCTGGCCAAAGTCAGAGGGAAGATATAAATGTAGTATAAATGGAATTTAATTTTGACCTAGTGTGATATTATTATAGTTGCATTACCATGACCTTCCCACACTTCCTTTAATCTGTGGAAATTTGTTGTAAAATACTATAGAAGCAGATGTCCCTGTTCAGTTTGCATGTGTGGTACTGTATATTTGCCTGGTGTACATGTTCCAAATCTACACAATGGTGCACATTATCCTGATTTCAGTAAAGATGGCTTAAGAACAGATGAAAATGAACCACTTAAACTAAAAAATGTTTAACTCTTTCAGGAACAGGAATGTTACATGCTTCCCATTTTAATCCTGTCAGTGTATCTAATCAACCTGTACTGTGCCAGTGCCTCAAGGGAAAGAGAAATTCTTTAATTTCCCCAGACCGGGGCCCTGGGGTATGACTTAAATTGCCCAAATGGCTTAGGATTTAACTTTCCTTGAAATTTATATTTCTATCTATCTTTGAAAAAAAACCCAAGTAATTGATCCACGCAAAATCTTGTTGTGGAACAAAAAATAGATTCATATTTCTTAGTTTCTGGCATAAGCACCTGCTCTGTTTGAGCTCCAAGAACACAATGTGAATCCTAATGTAATTAGCACAAAATCAGAAAATAGTTTAAGTGTGTGTTGTTGCTAAAAATAAATTAATATTTCAGTTTATACATAACAGCAGTGTGGGGCCCCTTGGGGATAGGTGCCTTGCCGTGTACATGTGTGGTAGCTCATAGAAGCACATCATACCCATGCTCAGCTATTGAAGAACTCCTCTCCTATACAGCCTCATGCCTCCTCTCCCATTTTTTCAGTTTTTCTTCTTTGCTGTTTGCACCTCTGAGGTGGTGGCACCTCAGGTATGTTACTATCATTTGCTCCACAAAGTTCACCTTTACGCTTAGCCACACAACTGACTCCTGCAATCTGATCCACCCACTGCTGTCAAAGATGCGGTTGCTTGTTCACTTGAAGACAACCTCCAGCTTCACTGCTGTTCACAGTAACCTGTGCTCTTCCCCATTCCACAGTCTGTTTCTGTTACATAGAAAGAGAGCCCATTCCCAAAGGGTAGGTCACACCATCCTAAAATAAGCAGTTAAGAAAGCTGGGATGAATTGCATTTTTGAAGGTGTCTATTCTCTCCATAAAGAGAGCCTTTATGGTAGCCGAACTACACACTTAACTATTAGGTGGATAAACTTAACTCAGGTGATCCCACCAAAGGTGTTTATTGCTAGTAAAGTTGAGAAAATAACTCTTCTAAGAAGGTTTCTCTAGAGGTTTATTTGCCTAAATCATGGTACTCTGCGGTACTCTGATTCAAGAATCAAATTCTTAATAGTGTTTGAAATGCTAACAAAGTAATAAGTAGTGGAGCCATTTCTATTTTTAAGGGTGTATTAGCCATCCATGATTTTCTCAGATTAAATTTATTTTAATAAATAAAATTACTTTTATTGTGCTGCTTGTCCTCACAACAGAAAGATAATATAGCGAAGATAATTTAGACACAATTGCATGCAGTCCTTTACCGAGCATCCATTTAACTGCAAATTCATCAATTAGGATTGGTCAAATCCATGTATTATTTATTCTCTTCCCTAATTGGATAAGTGGGCCAAAAGACTTGGTCTCAAAATTTGTATTAAAGTGAATATTTTTACAGATATTTATGAACATGGCTTTGGGATTCTATTCCAGATATAGCCAAACAAAGTCACTTGATGTAATCATGAGAAAGTGCTACCTAATAGCAATAATTGTAAAAAAAGGCAAATTAGAAGTATTTTTCCAGTGGAAATCTATCCATTTCTAGTTGGTTTCAGTAACAAATTTCTTTGAAAAATGGTGTTTCTTCTATATGTAGTAGATAGTCATTCCACGTTTTTGTCATGCTAATGACTAACGGTGTTGTGAACAAATTCCTGTTACCTCCAGCCAGGCCTCACTGAGTTGGTTGCCTGCAAAAAGTCCTCACTGATCTTTGGAAAAATGTGAAAGTGAAATAAATGCAATAATGTGGTCACAGGATAAGAAAATGGTTGCCTTGTCCCCTTAGCTTCCCTCTGGGCTTCCAGCAAATCTACTGCTTGGCTGTATCTAGCCGCCTGCTTTTCTTCCTTTCCTTCTGCTGGATGAGTCTCACTGAAAGGTTTTGGCACAACTTCATGGCCATCAGCGTAACAGTAATGAGAGTCTGAGGCAGTGATAGAACTGCTTTAAACAGTGACAATTTCTTTTAGAGAAGATTTCATGTTGTTGTTGTTGTTGTTGTCTTACTAACAATATAGGGGCAGGGGGAAACACCTTACTTGGGTGAAGGAATAAGTGGTAGATGAGGTGGTGAGGTAACAGCTGACACATCCCAGGTGCAATCCCTAGCTTATCATTATGTGGCTGACTCTGGTATAATGTTCTTCTTGAAACAAAACTGTATGTCCCCCTCTCTCGGTGTATCAACATAGAAATCAGCACAATGATCTGCAAATGGACTAGCTGACAGAGCGTTGCATTAGCCAGGTGTGACTCCATTACAGCTTTTCTGACACATGCTTTACAAAATACAGTTTCATTTTAACAGATAGGTTTTGCTTGGGTGTTTTCTGTTGGTGTTTTGGGGTTTTTTTCCTCCAAAAAGCCAGACATGTTCTACCACGTGTTTTCATGCTCATTATTTTAAAGAAAAGTCTGAATGACTGTGTGCGCGAAGATCATAGAATCATGGAATCATTTAGGTTGGAAAGATCTCTGAAATTATCAAATCCAACCGTAAACCCAGGGCTGCAAATCCATCACTAAACCATATTCCTAAGCACCACATCTACACATTTTTTAAATCCCTCCAGGGATTGTGACTCCTTCGTCTCCCTTGGCAGCCTATTCTAGTCATTGACAACCATTTTGTTGAAGACATTTTTCCTAATATTTAATCTAAACCACCTTTGGTGTAACTTGAGGCTGTTTCCTCTTGTCCTGTCATTGGTAACTTGGGAGAAGAGATCAACCCATGCCTGGCTACAACCTCATTTCAGGTAGATGTAGAAAGCAGTAAGGTCCCCTCCCGAGTCTTCTCCAGATTTAATAAACAAAGTTCCCTCAACTGCTCCTCATAAGGCTTGTGCTCCAGACCCGGCACCAACATTATTTCCCACCTCTGGACACGCTCCAGCACCTCAATGTCTTTCTTGCAATGAGAGGAACAAAAATGAACACAGTATTGAAGCTGTGGCCTCACCAGTGCCCATTACAGGGGGACAATCACTGCCTTGGTCCTGCTGGCCACACTGCTTTGGATACAAGCCAGGATGATGGCCTTACTCTCCTAACCTGGGCACACGGGGGGCTCATGCCCAGCCGGCTGCCGACCAGCCCCCCCGGGCCCTTTCTCCCCAGGCAGTTCCCAGCCCCCTGCCCCAGCCCGCAGCGCTGCGGGGTCTGGTGTGACCCACGGGCAGGACCCAGCACTGAGCCTGGTTGACCCTCACACAACTGGCCTGGGCCCATCGCTCCAGCCTGCCCAGATGCATGTATGCATGTGTGTATTCACCACACTTGCTAGCTAAGCTCTATCCAAATAAAACAAAACGACAAGCAGGCGTGCAAAACTCCATTCATTTACATGTCAGTTTGTGTATAAGACAGAGAGGAATTGCATCTAATGATGCTTCTTTCTTTGTTAGTATTTAAAAGGGCAAAAACATCATGGAGGTTACTTTTGACAAACCTGTTTATTCTCCATTTTCCACAGCATTTAGCTGAGCATTCTGCTCAGTTTGTGATTTTATTTATTTATTTATTTATTTATTATTTTATCTGCACTGCCCCCTCCTCTCCTTAGCCTTTCCCCCCTTTTTCCTCCTTGAAAATTCTAATGACTAGAATCAACTAAAATGTCAACATTTGCAATTCCAGAGCTTCATTTAAGCAATAAAAATAATAATTAAAAGGGTAAAACCTTAGAGAGATTTCTTCATTTTATATGGTTTGCCAGAGATGATACACATTCAAAAAAAAAAAAAAAAAACAAAAAAAAAACCCACAACAAAAAAAACAACCAGTAAAAGAATTAATTAGAAACAGCTAAAGCTCAACAAGCTATGCAAGTTAATGAAGCAGAGAGGGAAATGTCATCTTTGAGACCCAGAGCTACATTGGCTTGGATAATATATACTCCTGCCTTACTCTCCTAACTAAACCTCTTTTAATCTCTCCTCTAAAAATATCAATGCTAATGACACTGATTTACCAGGAAATGACAGGCAAATAATACCATAGGAGTTGTTCTTGTTTAATGGTAACTTGGTTCTGAAAAAGAAAAGCAAGGGGTTTATTTTGAAGTCTAGGTTTTGAATTTTCTCCTTCTGTTTTCTTTTGTAGCTGAGTCAGAATTAGTGCAAAAACTTCCTTTATTCCCTGTAAGAAATATCTTACTTATTCAGACCAGAAAAGATCCATCTAGCTTACTGTTCTTGCTAAGTTCCTCTTGCTTTGTCTCTCTACCTCTCATTTGTTATGCTGAAAGGTAAATAAACAGCAAAAATTACTGCATATAAGCAGCACTTACCAGCAGATCACGTTCTCCAGGAGATACCTATGCATGTTCACATTTGCAGAATAATACATGGCATTGGAGGAGGAATTAATTTTGTTAAAAAAAATGAGTCAGAACTTGGCAGTAATAAAATCACACAGGAAAAAGGAAAGTGAACATTTTCTTTGAATAAGCATTGAAAAATCCAGGGATTTTTAAATTTTTTTTATAAAATGTCCTTTTATTTTGGAGACTTCAGAAGTACTGTCTGTTAAGTTCTTGCTGTCATCTAAATATTCCTTCCAAATATTTCATATATGTTGCCAAGCACTGTCAGCATTATGGTGTCTGAAAATCTTCTAGTAGTGCTGGGACAATTTTTCGTCACTCTTTTGAACTATCTTTCATTAGTTTATTGTGAGAATTGTCGTGAATTTTCTATGCTTTCTTCTCATTTTCCCAAATATTTCGTTTTCATTTGTAGAGACCTAAAAAGAGCTTACTGTATTATGTATTTAGACATTGAAGGTATTTTTAGTCTTTTTTTTTTAATTGAAGCCAGCACCTATACAAAGACTTAGCCATGCAATTTCTTGACAGATACAATTAATAAGTAGGAAAAAAGTACATATAGATCAGTGATTTTATAATGGATATATAAAATTTCTTTATTCTAGAACTTCTGCTTGCCTTTAAAAAGTTTTAGGTTTTTTGCATATATGCATCTCTATTACTTTTTACAGAGCCTTAGAAAAACATTTTATTATTATTTTACCATTATGTATATATCTGCTATTAGCAGAAATTCGTCCTAGCTTGATATACTATGGACTTACTGAACCTAGTTAAGGTAATCTGCTGGGTGATCTAGATGGTTCAAACTGCTCTTAAAGACTAGACATCTACAGAATAGGTGTTCAAGGAGGAGGAAAATCGTCCTGTAAATGATCATCCTTTCCAGGAAAAATATAGTAAACTGGTTAAAGAAAATAATGTACAGCCAGTGTCTTAGGATATGTGCCAACAACCGACAGTGTTGTTTTCCTCAAGCGTGAGGTGGATATCGTCTGGAACCCTGATCCAAAAAGTTCTTGGTCTCAGTCGTGACAAATGTAAAGTATGTACAGTACTATTTACCTCCTATTTGGCACTGCTGTGAGCAGTAACATACAAATAGGTTGGATATTCATTAATATTTGTAAAGTTATCTAAGAACCTTAGCTCAGAAGTGCCATATTCATGCAAAGCTTTATTACTGCTATCACACAGGAGAGCCATGAGAACTAATTAATTAATGTTTGTTAATTAATGTTTGTAGAAAATCTTGCAAATGCAAAGTGCAATGTGAATATGGATCATTATTATTTATTATTCTAAAAGATATAAAGATATATTGGAGAGCCTGAGCTCCTTTTAAGTTGCACTTCTATTGCATCAAAGTGGGCATAAAACTGCCTTAAGGCACCTGCTGAGGATTCAAAAGCAACAAGGATGATCAAATGTCTAGGAAGCATGATCAGTGAGAAAAGAGCAAAGTTTACACTAAAGAAAGGACTGATGTGGAACCTGATAAAAACCTTCAAACACTTTAAAATATGCAAACAGGAAGTGAATAATCTGCTCTTTTTATACCCACCAGATATGGCCAGACATAACAGAAGAAAAAAAGCAGAATGAAAGCTAAGATGGTCTTTCAAAAAGAGAAGACATTTACATTACATTTCTTCTGCAGGGTTAGGGCTTCATTGCTGAAGTTTTATAAACGTTACACATACGACTGGCAACAATGGGCAATATATTTGCTTTTGAAAACTTCCTGGACAATATGACTAGTTTTTTATCTTCCCCAGAACAATTTTCTATCATTCTTTGTGTAATTAGGACCAGAGAAATTTGAACCATGCTTGGAGGTGAGATTTTTAGGGTGGACTGGCATAAGGCACACAACTATTTCCATCCATTATTGAGTCCAACACACACAATTTCCAATGCACATCGAGTTCCCAAGAGTACTCTCCATTTTCACATCTGGCCCATAATTGTTACTGGAAATACAGAGGAGCAAGAATTTGTTTCCCTCATAGATTGGTGTTCTTTTTTTTTTTTTTTTCTCCTCCCCTCGGTGAGGTTTTTTGTAGATCCAAAGCTAAACTTGGACTGCAGTCTTAGTTTTGAGGAATAATATGCCCTTTAAACTTTTTTTTTTCTTTTAAAAAATGGTACTAAAAAAATTACAAAGGAAAGAAATAAATATTAAAGCTTTATAAAGTTATGAGTTTAGACTCCTGCAGCTTCCAAGAAAACTTGCAAAAAACATTTGATCTTTCTCTTTTTTTTATGCCATGGAATTACTTTGGGAGTCTTAGCATGAAGAAAATGTTTTTTTCCCTGTTATTCTCAATATCACTGCTCTCTGGGTGATGTCTGCTTGTTTTTCCTCCCTCCGCCCTTTCACACTGTAATGCTTTATGGAAAATGCTTAAACTGTGCCTACATACTGTGAATTCAAAAAGATAGTGAAGTTAACAAACAAAACCAGCAGTGCTGCTTCTCCTCATGTTTGCGGCTCAGCCATTACTTGGGAAACAGATAAACACTGTTTTAACAGGATAAAACCCAGAAAGCTAAGTGAGGAAATGGGAGGAAACAAACTAGCCTTAGTAATACCTTCTTTTTCAAAGATATATGCATGTAAAGTGTAATCTTCTGTATAAGCATACATATATATACACACATATAAATAAAAATATAAAATTTATTAGAATTTCTCCGAATTTGATAATAAATTGCATTATATGTTTAACTGTTTACAATTAACATATTGCTAAACAAACCTCTCAAAAATCAGTGCTTTTAGGTGAGGTAATAAAGGTGGGTGTAAGCCAACAATGTGCTCTCACAGCCCAGAAAGCCAACCGTATCCTGGAGTGCATCAAAAGAAGTGTGACCAGCAGGGCGAGCGAGGGGATTCTCCTCTGCTCTCATGAGACCCCCACTGCAGTACAGTGTCCAGCTCTGGGGCCTCCAGCATAAGAAGGACATGGACCTGTTGGAGCAAATCCAGAGGCCATGAAGATGAGAAGGAGGCTGGAACACCTCTCCTATGAAGACAGGCTGAGAGACTTGGGGTTGTTCAGCCTGGAGAAGCAAAGGCTCCAGGGAGACCTTATAGCAGCCTCCCAGCACCTAAAGGGGGCCTGCAAGAAAGCTGGAGAAGGACTTTTTACAAGGGTGTGTAGTGATAGGACAAGGAGGAATGCCTTTAAACTGAAAGAGGGGAGATTTAGGTTTCGTGTAAAGGAAGAAGAGGAAGGTGGTAAGACACTGGAACAGGTTGCCAGGTCGGTTGCCAGGGGCTTTGAACAACCTGCTCTAGTGGAAGAAATCCCCGCTTATGGCAGAGGTGCTGGACTAGATGATCCTTAAAGGTCCCTTCCAACCCAAACCATTCTATGATGCTATGATTCTGTGACTTGCAACAGCAAATCGTCCTCAATGGTTTTGTCCATTTGTTTACTTTCATCAAAGGCTTCAGTGTGAAAGACATACCTCTGAGTGATGTAATCTGGATGAAATATTCAAACTGAAGTTATTCTGGACATGAGACTTCATCAGAGGAAAAGACTGAAGTGTAAGGTTGCTACTACAGTTTCAAATGTATGGGGAATCAACATTACTCCCAGGTGTACTGGGTATCCAGTCCCAAAAGCAAGTGTAACTGTTATGTTTTTAATGCAGGTGAACGTTAATATTTCTTAAGCTTATTGAGTTATTCTGTCCTCTGTTAAATAATGGCATACCCATTACTTTAGTATTCATGGGCAATGTGAGAAAATTTAAAAAAAAAACAACCACAAAGAAATACTGAACTCGAAATGCTGATCAGGGTTTCTTTTATCACAGTAACATATCTGAAACATTCTATATGTTCTTAAATATACCACCAGACCCTTGATGACAGCAAAACAAATTAAGACCTTCTGTTAGGCAGTACAGCTGAAAGGCCCAGATACTTTGGGAGATGCAGATACCATACGTCTAGCTCCTACTGAAGTGACCATGTAATCAGCAAGTGAGGTACCTCAGTGACCTGATCAAACATGCACAGAGAACTCATGACAAAAGAGGTACTAGCCAAGTTTATTTACACACAGATTAAATCAGAAACAGGCCTCTTAATTCACCTTGATGTCTGCAGTCCTCAGGAAAAATTGCCTTTGATACTAGTGACTGGAAAAAAAGAATGAAGAATAATGGCACCCAAATTGCACATAGGTAGATGAATTCATATTTCATACAAAAATGTGGGTAACAAAGATGAAATTCTACCATGGCTGCTTCCAGTGGCTTTAAAGAGCATCTACAATGACTGAAGGGTGTGGACCACAGACCTGCAATTATGTGCCATTTCTAAAAGAAGCAAATAGGACAAATGCCTGATCAGGAAGGTAACCTCTCACAAAGGTGTTTCCTTGTGTCATTCTCTATCCTGATCAAAAGATTTTAACAACTTAATTTCTTATTGAAGCATCTTTTCCCTTGTTCATGGCAAAAGAACTCACTTAAAACAGGAAACTTGAGTACCTTTTTATTCAATACCTACAGGATCTTACTTTTTTCCTTCTTTCTTTCTTGTCTATAGTTCCTTCAAATGAAGTCGTTCCTTGCAGTTAATTTGCTGTGAAACATAATCCTCATCTCAAACCACTCTTCTGGCAACATCAGCATCTGATACAGTAAATAAATTTTCAGTTATCTTCATATTCCACCAAGTATACCAAGTACTGTCCTACCACAAATTGTGATCAAGTATTACAGACTCCTGAGAACTAAATGATTCAAGCTCAGAAGCTCCAAATTAATGATAAATTAAACAGAAGGGGCACTTGAGGAGTTTTGATTTTGCCATTCAGAACGCCTCCATTTCAATTAGAGGTAACCAAAAGACATGACACTGAAGAGCATGTTCCTGTTTTATGTCCTTGAAGGGGAGAATAGCCATCTCTATTTTGCTTCTACCCCACAGCTGTGGCACTGCCCTGAAGCGTGGAGCCCACCCACCATAGGAAGGTCACAGGAAAACTGAGTTAGAAACAGGAATGTGTGTATTTCACTGGTTTCAGGTAGAAGTTGCCTAGCTGATTTCATGGTCATGATTTGTACCAAACATGTACATGATGGAAATTCCTACAACCAAAACGATAGTATTTACAGTTCCTCTGGGAAATTTCAGAAAGAATTTTGACAACTGCCAGCCAGCTCAATAATCTATTACTCCAATCCTGATTGCTCTGACTCCCAGAATGTTGGGAGCCTCTGACCCACATGCTATCTCCATATGGATTTCAGTGGCAGCCACCCTCTCTGTCACAGCTTCAGCATCTGTTTCATGTGAAGCACCCAAGCACTGTCCTCCATCTCTCTCTAACAGATAGGGCCTATTCAGCTCAGCACCCTGCAACTTTTCAGCACGAAAAGACAATTTCTTCCCACTTTTAGCAGTCTTAGGTTATCTGTGTTGGGCAGTGGCAGGTATAAAAGTAGTCTGGCTGATCTGGCTGCATTTACAGCTAAAATACTTTGGGATTTGGGGTTTTGGTTTTAGTTTTTGTAGTTTTGGGGTTTTTTTTTGTTTTGTTTGGTTTTTGGTTTTGGGGTTTTTTTTAACTTCTTCATAGAAAATGTATAGGCCAGGCAGACATAACCTGTGTTAGCATGTACAACTGACTATGCAAGTGTAAATTAATACAGCCACTCAGCAGTCACTAGATTAATGATAATTTACTTCAATGGAAAGTCTTCCCGTGGAAATCTGACCAATTTTGTGCCAATAATTTCTCGAATTTTTGCCCCAATGTATTTACAAGTCATAACATGAATGCCATATTTTGATAGGTACAGTATAGTTATATTTCTGTGTTTTATAGGTAGTACTCACAAGAAGGCCAGACCTCAGTGTAATTATTAAGTCTCTCTTTGAGGTTTTAAGAGTTGTCTTGATCTTTGGATTTGTTCCTTTTTCTATAAATGCCACTTCGTGAAAAGACTTAAATCACCTTTTCATGTCCTGGAAAGCTGAAAGCTATAGGAATTTGCTTCCCTTATCACTAGTTATGAAATCAAATTGCCCACTTTTTTTATGGCACCTGTATGTATAGAAAAACAGAAATGTTCCGTTGGAAAAAAATCTAATAGCGAGTAAGGGGTCAGTCTCAATGACATTTTGTGATAAAAAGAAAGGCAGAGGATTAGGCAGAAAGGTAAGAACACAGAGACAATCACCACCTGAAGACAGATAAGAGTCTGTATGGGAAGTTCAGCCCCTGAGAATTTGTTTTAGTGTTATTGTACATGGCCCTTACTATGAAAGCTCCTGAGAAATTATCTCAGTCTTTCAACTCTAATAGTAAGGCTTTGCAGAATACAGTTTAAGCCCTGGAGAAATCACTTAAGCTGTGTTTAAATATTAACCAGTTTAAAGAGTGAATCTCTACTAACCTAGAGTGGGTCCTTAGGGAGTGTCCACATGAAGAACACAGAGGGTAAATCAGAGAGGGAGGTCATTTTCAGCAATGGGAGGAGGTGAGAGATACCCGAGGCACAACTCCAACTGGTAGAGGGCATAACTGAAACTATTGGGGTTTTTATTACTAGTGTTAATATTGGTATATTCTTTCCTGAATGACTACAAGTAATTATATTTTTGACTTAAGTTTTATATAAAATAACTGCTTCTAGAAATTTGTTGCACAGGGTAAGATTTGTTTTACGTTCTTGTGATATAGATGTCCACACAGGAATGTGCAGGTATGTGTAAATAATGTGAGTGTGTGCATGTGTTTCTTGTTTAAGTCAAATTCCAGAAGGCAGATTTTTCTAATAGATGCATACAAATTTCAGAGTGCAGTTTTTTCTACCCTTCAGATTTATAAGAACAATGCTTCCAGACAAACAGTGATAATATCAAAAAAATACAGAAAAGTGTAAACCCAGCCTGGTTTCACCTGCAAGAATATATTAAAAAAAAATATTTTTTGGAACTTAAAAAAATTTGGATACATGTTGGAATGCTTTCAATTTTTATATGCTGTTCTCAGGATGTTCTGGGTACTCCTCACTGTCAGTAAATGTGACACAGGATGGTCACAGTGAAAAAAGCTAACATAGTGATTATTATGTCATTTTTATTTTTAAAAATACTCTGTAAGAATAAGTAGCATCACAGCTGGTACTATAAAATCACTCATCATGTTACTAGCCCCATCAGAAATAATATATAATCTGTACCTCAGACAGGTGGGCAAATCTAAGATCAGATAGACAGATATGCAGATTCAGTTCTCACATCTGCCACTAGACTGTTTTGTGATCCTAAGCATGTTGCTCACTCAGCCTGCTGTAATTCTCCCTTTACAGCCAGGAGGTAACAGCTCTTTCTTTATACAGAATTTTGAACATACATTCATAAAGATCTGGGATATGTTTAGGTCTCTAAGTGATGAGAAACATGGAAGTACTTAGATTTTTTTGAGACGATAATTTTGTCTGCAAGGGAATCAGTCCAACTCACCCTTCATGGGCTAATCTCTTGCTAAAATCATTTGGACATTGCCCATGACCAGACTGTCAAATCATACATTTTGGGGTAGGTAATTAAAACCCCAAGTACTTAGGCATGTGGATAATTCTGGAGCACATAAATGATCCCATTGAAGCCAGCATTTGAGTACCTTTTGGAATCAGAAACTTATGCAACATCTTAAATTAGGGGGAAAAAGGTCTTTGAAATTCTCCCTTCTCTGCATTTCAGAATCTTCCCCAAAGAACCGAGTGTTTTGCTTATCTGAACTCTGTTTGGCTTGTAAAGCAAACTGAAGTCTCATTTTCAATGCATTTGACCTTGATAACAACTTTGTTGTTAAACTTTGCAAAGTTAACTAGACTCCTGTGCCTGAGCTATTAAACCTTACATAAATAGCACAGAGTATATAGAAAGAATAATAATTTTAAAAAATAAAAAAAAAAAAAAGAAAAAAGCCATAAGTTAATGGCATGTTTTCCTGAATTTGGGCCATATTCAAGCTCAGATCACTGCCACATGCCACTGTGCCATCCAGTCCCCTACTCACACGACTACTGCAAATGGTATCATTTTGCAACTAATTTACTCGCTTAGTTTTGGCCATTAGTCATTCCCAATATCCTCAATCTGCAGGTAATTTTCCACATTATTAGTTACCCACCTGTCTTATTAAACTGGACTTTCTGAAACCCTGTGTGTCTACATTTTCTGCACCTTTAGATCAAGCAAATAATTGCCTGTACCTGGATGGAAGGATTTAATAGGAAGATTATAGTTGATTCCAAAAGTTAATAACTATAACATCTGGTTTCTCTTTTTAATATTTAAATGATAAATTCAGTGTTCGAGAAGAATGGAGAAAAAAGTGAGAACACAGAAGAATGAAATCTTATCATTTTTAGGACAGGTTAAATATAGATGGGCAGAAGGTAGGCTTTACTCTTTCCCACTTAATGTACCACTACTTTGACCCAAAGGGACCAATCTTTATCACATTAAGAGAAAGAATTTCTCAGTGCCGAGACAAGCCTTGGCTCCTTTTCCACTAAGAATGCCAAGTGTGCTGCATTATGCAAAATCTTAGGTATCTTCCGTTGCTTTTTATGATAGACTATGGCTGTTCTGAGATGTCTCAACTCATTTCTATTCAGACCTCTATAAGACCATCTGCATGGGAAGAGTTTTAAATATTACCGGGTAAAACTGAGAACATTATTTTCCAAATCAATTCAGAAGACACGGGGGGGAGGGGGGGGGGGGGGAGGAGAAAAAAAAAAAAAAAAAAAGAGAGAGAGAAAGAAGGAAGAAGAATCTGGGGTCTCACTGTCCAGACCTGAGATGCTAAGGGCTCTGTTGGCATCTGTCCATGGGCACAAGTGCTAAACCTATTTTGCATATAAATTGAGACACTTAAAAAAGATGCACACATCTTTAGCAGATGCATTTTCCTTGCTAGGCAAATAAAAACATGCTTGTTGCTTAAGTTCACCTGCAATGAAAACAAAATGCCCAAGAGCTATTCAAGAGGAATAACAGACTTGAGCTCCAGCCTGCATGACTCATTAGTCTTTATGGATTCAACATCCAAATCTAAGTGTCGAAGGCCTGACGGCCCACCCTGGAGGGAAACTACTTTCAAAAAGAGCTGAGTATCATAGGCACATTGTGGGCAGTGTAATTAACCTACCCAGGTGAAACTCTCCTTGGGGAGACATTTACTCCCTGAGCTTTCAAGATTCACTGAATACTGTTGCAGCAGAAATGGAGGAAGCTATCCTAGTCCTGTTGCTTCATCTGGGATTAAACTAATGTCCCTGTCTTGTAAATTGTTTCAGAGGACACAGATTCCACCAAATTTGATTGGAAACACTTTGGACCTTCTTAGTAAACTCTGATATAGAGGGAAGATGCTTTCTCCTCAATTTGGACCTTTTCTTCCTTTCTGAAAGTTGGGATGGAAGGGTCTCCCTTATAGAAATCTGACCAGAGAAATCAATATGCCTGATTCTTTCCCATGCCTACTGCATGGACTCTTCTGTTCCTTAAGTGATACAGCTATGGCAAAAAGATCTCCTGAATTCCATGCCAGCTGAAAGACCCAAACGCAAGCCTGTCCTTCCATCTGTCCTCTGGTCAGAGTTTTCTTCATATACTGACACAGAACATATGTCAATATATGAGATAGTAATCACTGAAACCAACAATACTGTAGTAATATATACTATAAGATGCATAAGCATCCTGGACCAACTGAAATCTGTGACAGGCAGGCTGTCAACTTCAGCACTGAGGTTCTACCAACTATCTGTCTTCACTCTGCTTCAGGCACTTCCCCATGCGTTAATTTATGGGTAACTACAATGTGTTATCAATTGTGAAACAGCTACTTTGGATCTGAACAAGTGAAAACGATTTCAGGACACTGGCGTTACATCTTCAGCTCTGTCACTGGGGTGTTTCGGTGCTGATTTTGTGTCCCTTCTTAATTCTCACCTTACTCCACAAAAAACCTAAACAAGACTGTCCTATAGTGCTATTATGACACTACATAAAATCCTGATATCATTTCAAATGACAGTAAAATCCTTATTAATTCAGACTAAACATGATGTCTTTAACAACATTGCCAGAATGTGAGAAACTGGATTTTTGTACTTTTGTCAGAAGTTCAGGTATTTTGCTCCTTTACACAAACTGAAACTGGCAACCTGTAAAATGGATATAAAGGTAATAATCTTCTCTGTGAGTGTTTAGTGACTACTATGTAATTAATATTACTCAAAAAAAAATATGCTCAAGGAGGAAAACCTCCATACAACTAATATTGTTATTAAATTATATTTACATGATATTCTAAGCTGTTCAGACTGATGGCTTTAAATACTTTCATGTTTTCACTTTTCCCTATTTCTGCCACCTGCTGTCCCCTCCTGCTTTCCTTTTCCTTTCTAGGTAAAGTGCATGTGTAGTTTTCTGTAATAAAACAAATTCTAAGCAGGCATGCCCTCTTTCGTTATTTTTTAATTCTGTTTTTTTGGAGCTTTGGTGTTTTTGTTTTGTTTTGTTTTTTTCTTCTTCCAATGCAGATGTGGAACAGACAGAATCATTAAGGAAAGAAGTCTCTTCTCTTGTTAAAGTTTTGGTGTTGACTATATGGTTTGGAGTGGCTGATTTAGTATGTGCAATGAACAGAATATACCAAAATGGTGAATTCAGGCTAGCACTACCACTGGGGCTGTCAGTTGAAGTCTTTGAAACTTCAAGTTGTATTCATAACAAGAATGCCATTTTTGGGGCCAGTAAAACTTGTAAGTAGAGGAACAGAGTTATACTCGTTTACTGGAATTTGCTGGACATTATTAACTGATGCTGATTTCTTGCTACATGCAAGTTGTAATCCAATGCCCAAAACCCAAACAAAAATTGGGTTATACCAAGTCCTTTCTACTTTTTCATGAAAGAGTATGTAAAGGATGCAAAAGGTCAAGTCTGCAGTTGCCACAAGTACCAAACCCTACAGAAATCAGCTGGGAAGTGTTTCAGTTACAGGATGCTGTCTCTAGTTCTAAAATTTGTCATAAAAAAAGCAAATCCTACACATACATTTCCAAAATAACAATGAAACATACCCATTCTTTGTTCTGATTTGTATAACACTGTATTCTACCCACTCATGCCTTTTGGAAATAAATGTTCAGCGTGAAAGCTTTTCTGTGACTTCATCTAATGGCTGAAAACAGCTAAAAACTAAACAAAAAATGCTATTTGGACAATGACATTGGGAAATCCAATTAACATTAAATTAGACTGAGATTATACATCATAGGCAATTAGCGTAGCGCTTTGAAAAGTACCTTCCCTCTCTGGTGCTTTCAAACCTTTCAGTGTTAATATTCCAACAAAAATGCTATTTTTCCCCACAGGTTCCACAAAGAATGAATTTTTGATTACTCAATATGGTTGATCAGACTCAGTTTATTAGAGTTGGGTTTTTCCTTTCCAAACTTCAGCCATTTATTTCCCTCTCCTTCCCCTCTAAGAACTTCAACAAACACTGCATTTACTCCCCCACCCTGCAAATGGCAAAAGAAAGTTACCTTTTATTTATGAGTGATCATTTTTTCCTGTCTATATTTTGACAAATAACATGGCAGAAAATGATTAAGGGTCTCATTTTACAATGTGACTTGTATGTTATTTATTGTCAAAATAAAAGTCACTTTGTGAATTGAAGTTTTTAATCATTTTCCCCCTCTTTCAGGAAATGGTTTTGTCAAAAAGTGATGATATTTGAAAATGCTGGTTTTTAATGACAGCTATGATCCCTGAAAGGATTTATTGCTAATTATTTCACTGTACTATAATTATATGGATAAACTATTATTTATTTGTTTTCCATTTAAATATTCTTCATTTACCCCATGTTGTTAATAGAAATATTACAGGGCCCTGACTAGCTCCCACATAAAATAAAATATAAGATATTAAAACATCTTGGAAAATATTTTCACTTTCTTCTTTCAGAACATATTATATTAAATACTCTATTCAATTTACCAACAAACATCATTAATGTTGTATATTCTTTGTAAGTCAGACCTAAAGTATCTTTGTTTTCAAACCTCTCCTTGGAAATCACCATGTCTTTGTCCCAGCTTTGCACATGGAAGTGAATTATACTTTTCCCACCTCCATGTTACAACCCACATAAATTTATCTACTTTCCAGGAAGTTAAAGAATTTATCAGTCTCCCCCTGCATCAAAGACAGACAAAGACTTCCAGAAGATGATCCAGAACTTACCTGGTTAAGTCAGCTTTCGTTCATTGAATGCAGAGGTCTCCATCAACTGACAGTGAAAAAATACAAATGATCAGCTATTTGACAAAAGTGTGCAAAATGGTCAAGCTCAGATACAAGTGTATAACTTTGTTCAGATACATCAACACATGCTCATCGGAGTGTTTTCCAGACAAGTATCCCAGAGAACTTTGCAAATGCCCGTTAACTCATCACAGCCCTCACCACAGCAGTGGGGGCTGCTAGGGAAGTGCTGTGGTCAGTTTTTAACAATAGCAAACGAGGCCCAATATGTCAGTAACGTAATCGAGAGTCAAGCAAGAATCTTGGATCTCAGCCTTATCCAGGTATCTATTAGAGCTACTTCTGTGGGTAATACTGAGAGAAGAGTGGGACTAAACAGGTGAAACAGTGCCCTATCATATTGTGATGCTATGTGGACAGTGGGATGGAGTGCACCCTCAGCAAGTTTGCTGACAACACCAAGTTGTGAGGTGCAGTTGATGCTCTGGAAGGAAGGGATGCCACCTACAGCGACCTTGATGGCCTGTGTGAACCTCATGAAGATCAACAAAGCCAGCTGCAAGGTCCTGCATGTGGGTCAGGTCAATCCCAAGGAAAAATACAGGCTGGGTGGAAAGCAGATTGAGAGCAGCCCTGAGGAGAAAGACTTGGGGGTGCTGGTGGATCAGAGGCTAAACATGGCTTGGCAACATGTGCTTGCAGCCCGGAAAGCCAGCCATGTTCTGGGATGCATAAAAAGCAGTGTGGCCAGCACATCAGGGGAGGTGGTTCTCCCCCTCTACTCAGCTCTCATGAGACCCCCCTGCAGTACAGTGTCGAGCTCTGGGGCCCCCAGCATAAGAAAGACATGGACCTGTTGGAGTAAATCCAGAGGAGGACCATGAAGATGGTCATAGGGCTGGATCACCTCTCCTATGAAGACAGGCTGAGAGAGTTGTTCAGCCTGGAGAAGAGAAGGCTTCAGGGAGACCTTATAGCAGCTTCCTAGTACCTAAAGGGGGCCTGCAAGGAATCTGGAGAGGGACTTTTTACAAGGGCATGTAGTGATAGGACAAGGGGGGAATGGCTTGAAGAAAAAGGATGGATTTAGATTAGATGTATGAAAGAAATTCTTCCCTGTGAGGGTGGTGAGGCACTGGTCCAGGTTGCCCAGAAAAGCTGTGGATGTCCCATTCCTGGAAGAGTTCAAGGCCTGGTTGGATGAGGGTTAAAACCACCTGGTCTAGTGGAAGGTGTCCCTACCCATGGCAGGGGGTTGGACTAGATGATCTTTAAAGGTCCTTTCCAAGCCAAACCATTCTATTATGTTGTTATTTAATACTTAACACCAATGTATTTTAAAGCGAGTTACTGCAGAGGGAAATCATGTCAGAAGCGATAGCATTTTCTCGATATTCATGAGGCATTGTAGTCAGACATCCCCACATGGACTACTGTCACAGATGGAGTCATGCATTACACTCCTAGGAGAGAAGCAACAATATACTTTATTGATATAAAGTAGTGAGTCAACAAAGTTCAATGGTAAAAGCATCGATGATTTAACAAGATTCAATGGCAAAGTACACTTGATTATTTACTGCACAGAGGACAGGGTCAGAAAAAAACTGTCAGGGACACTCTCCTTTAAAGTCATGAGGTTCAGAAAGGACCCCCTTGTGGTCTAAACTCTTTCTCAGAGAGAAGTCTAAGTGTAGCTGAATCTCCTCCTAGTCCCAGACTTGGTCAATGGTTTATGTCCAAAGGATAATATATGCACAATCAATCCTTTATATCACTTAGCTAAGATTTGCTGTTAATCACTTACCAAGAATCTGTTGCAGCAAGGAATCTCTTGAACTCAAGGAGTAACCTTGAGAGGTGTCCCTACTCCAGGGAAGAGCCTGGCATGCAGCCCGCTGCCACGCAGGAGAGCTCAACTGGCCCTGGGCTGTCCAGTACCTATACAGTAAGATGATTGACTTATATTTGCATATCAGCAACACTGCTGGGTCACCATTCCAGAAAGCCCTTGGCTACCGTGTTGATATCCATCCCCTGAAGTCCAGAGTAAGATGGGTGCAGCCATCACAACCCCCACTGGTGGCTATGGCTTAAGCAGGAGGAGCACACTGCCACAACTACAGGGCCTGCGCTTTCAAGCCCTGTGAAAAAAGTATTCTGCCACTTGTAATAATATGATGATACAATTACTGTCACACTGCTGCAAGTACTGTACTGGTACTTTGTCAAAACTATGCTTCTAATTTCTCATTTAAACACTAGCACATAAAAAGATCACTTTTTATCCTGGAGTATAAATGTTTTGATGACGTATCTGTTCATTCAGTGTGGTCTAGCTGACTGCCTGTCCTTTCCCCACAGGAGGTGAGGAGAGGCTGATTCATTGGGAATGGCTCAGACAAGTGAATGCTTGATGGGCTGAAACAAGATGCTGAGCTGCTCTCCTCACCATACACATGATACAGAAGTTGAGAAATGGCCCCTAACACAGCAAGCAGCCAGTGGCAATGAGAATCAGCAGCTGCTGGTAAGGCATAATTTAGCTTAAAGAGCAGTCCCAAAACCTAAATTTTATTTCCCATTCCTATCCCCTATCTTTTAAACTCCCATCTGATGTTTCCAAAGAAGGGGCTTGCAAATGGAAAACATGGCGCATTAACAGTAAGGAGAGGACACAGAGCTCTTGATTCTTAAGTGAGTATCAATTGTTGTAATAACAAAGCAAACTCTTCCTAATTTGCTGCATGCCTTATTTTTCCCAGGCGTGGAGATATATGTCTCAATTGAGGAAAAAACTGAGTTGAGGTGGTCTAAAAATATCATCTTGCCAAATGTTTCTAAGAGCAAATTTTTTGGATTATTCAGAGTGGGCTGGTCTGATAGTACCACATTGCTTCTTTTATGCTAATTATTTCTAACTGGTGACTGATCAGACTGAACTTTATCTTATCTTGTCTTATCTTGTTTTATTTTACCATTCAATCTGCAGTAGCTAAGGACATAATTTCCCTCCTCAGTACTGGGCAGTTCTTACTTGCTTCAGCCCATGATCATGTCAGCCTCGAGAGGAAAGAGATACATGTGTAGGTCACAGAGATCAGAAAAGAAAGAATTTAGGCAGCAAAACCCTAATGCAAAACATCTAAGGAGGGACAATTTGAAATTGCCATACGGGACTCTGAACGCGAGTGTGTTAACTAGCAGCTCACAAGCTTTGCCTATATCTCTGCTCCTGCTCCAGTTTGACAGGACTGGCACAAGGAAGCTCTCAAAACTGTCAAACTAGCACATTTGATGAGTCGAGGTTCTTTTCAACCCCTATGGCAACGTTCTTTTTTCATGCCGCAAAAGCTTGTTACCTGTTCACAAACACAGTCCCGCTTCAAAGCTCCCTGCTCTGTTTCCACTGCTGATTTCTGTATTTTCCCAGTTATTCAGCATCAAACCCAGAAAGTCCTGGACTGCTGGACTCCTGAGGCTTCTTTTTTTCTTTTTTTTTATTCTCTCTTCTTTTTTTTTTCCCCTTTCTTTTGTTTCTTTTCTTTTTTCTTTTTTTTTCCCCAACAAGTTCCTAAGCTTAGCATTTCCATTCTGTCATGATATTTTATGAGAACAAAAGAAAAAGGAATAAGATTATTTAGCTAGATCTAACACACAGCAAACAATTGAAGTAAGGAAGCAGACAGCTGAAAATCCTCTCTATGGGTCTGTGGAACTCAAACTCTGTTGATTTGATAAAGCACACCAGCAGCTTGGCAAGACAGTACATAATGAAGCACAGCACCAGCCAAGGAAGATCATGTACTTGTAAAAGCACAGCACAGATGTCACCAGTTCTTTAAGACATTTACACACATGACACAGGACATGACAAAATACACATTTACATGGCATGAACTGAAACTGCTGTATGTCAGTGTGGACATGTTGTAGTAACAGATTTTTATCATTTTGTAGTATTTTTTTCAGGTCATTCAATCTGATATAATTTAATCTGACCAGCTATTGTGCCTTGCTTTTGGTCCTTGAGCAACAGAGCTGTGCATGGAAAATTATGGGACTGATGGAGTAATAATAAAGTATGCAAAGAGTACAACAGAGTACGCAGGAGTTATAAAATAATTTATGTGGCAGCAAAGAAGCTTTGTCCATCATGAAATTAGTCCGCTATATTCATGGCAGAGTCTCTAAGAAGAAGCTCTCTGCTGTGTCCCTTTGCATGACAAAGGGTGATATTCCATTTGGAGATTATTTGGATTGTCTAAGCTGGAAAAACATTGTGTGGCAAAGTGCAAAGCCAGGACGTAGGGGACGCAGATTTTTTCTTGTTTTTGTTAAATTATTGTTGCTGGTTTACTATATGAGTTGCTTCCCTTCTACTTAGCAATTTGTTGTACTTGTGCTATGGTAAGACTAAGCCTATAGTCTCAGGCTTCAGGTAAAACTGGGTTGAGAGGAAACTTCAAGCATTGATGCTGAGCTATGAAAGGTCTTATGCAAGTCTGGACCACAGAGAAGATATTGTCTGTACCAGGAAGATGATAGCTGAATTTTAAATATTCCTGTTTGGTTCAGGAACCTCAGCCTGTTACAGTGCTTCCCATGTAGGATATATAAAGTCTAGGCTCATATTTCTGCCCTGAATTTCCAGATTATTTCCATCCTCTTTGCCCACAGTTGTTCTTATTTTCAAAAAAGCACAGAATGCTATGCAGGTTGCTAAATGCTAGTGAGACTTATCAACATTTTCTTTTTTTAATCCCTCTAGCTGTGTCCAGTTTTCTTCACTCTTAGGAGATTTTCTACTGCACAATAGGAACCAGAACACTAGAACTTTTTTTCAGATAAGTACGGACAGCAGCCACACAAAGCAGGACCCTCCCAGAGACATTTAGAGTCTTAAAGGCTAGATACACCTCTCTCTTATTGCTCTCTACAACTACCTTAAAGGAGGGTGGGGGTCCATGTCTTCTCCCAGGTAACAAGCAATAATACAAGAGGAAACAGCCTCAGGTTGTGCCAGCGGAGGTTTAGATCGGATATTAGGAAAAAGGATATTTGCAGAAAGGCTTGTCAAGCATTAGAACAGGCTTCTCAGGAGGCAGCTGAGTCACTGTCCCTGAAGGTATTTAAAATACATGTAGATGTGGTGCTTATGGACATGGTTTAGTGGTGGACTTGGCAGTGTTAAGTTAATGGTTGGGCTCAATGATCTTAAAGGTCTTTTCCAACCTAAATGGTTCTACAATTTCATAACAAAAAGGCTAAATCCTATTTCATGAGATTTTTCTGATGGTTTAGAAAGTATAACTCTATATCCAAAGTCCTTTCAAATGCAAGGTCCTTTTCTGTACCTTCCTGTTTGACCTTCTTAAATTTCAGGTGTACAAAAAGCAGTCATGAAGCACCAAATATTATTATCTAAGCAAGGAGACATTTGGAAGAGCCTTCGTGTCGGCCATTGCAGGTAAGCAAGCATGAAGAAACCAGAGAACATTAGTTTGAAGTGCTGATGGTAAAACGTCATTCTCACCCTGAGCAAAGCATCATGGTTTTTATTTGATGGCAGTTGTAAGACAGACGTTGTACATGGATCAAAATTCAGTTTCTGAGTATTCACGTGTGTGACGCACCTGCTGGAGAGAATGACTAATCTAAACGAAGAATGATGGTTGGTACCTGGTTGTCTGAGGACAGTAGAGAGGGAAGTGTCTTACATTAGGCCAAGAAGTGAAGTAGTTAAGTGTGGATTTTCAGAGTATGACTACAATTCAGCTTCAAATAATGTGATAAGACAGACAAAGGCAGAAAACTCTGCTAAACTCTCTGACAAGGGAACAGAAAATCCTCCACAGATACAGAGACTCTAAGGACTTCTTCTCTCATTTGTAATTAACTTCTTCTATATAAACCTAGGCTGACCTTGCCTGTACAGTATTGTCCAGACCTTTCATGTGTCATATGGTATATGGCTTGGTAGCATAGCTTGTGTCTCACAATGTCAGTGAGTGTCTGGGGCTTGGGATTTTTTTATTGGTTTTTTCCCTCCACTTTATGATTCCAATGGCTAAAAGAAAAGCAGTAAGAGTGTAGATGTCAAAAAATGTCTTCAAGTCTTTGCAAGAGTATTAAAGGCTGGGAAAGTACAGTTATAAGATGGAATGAAGAAAAAATAAAAAGAAAATTAAAATTTCTCAGCTGAGGTAGCAAGATCTTCAAGGTCAGGTGGAGAAAATGTGTTTTTCCACCTTTCCCGGTGATCAGACACAATCTAAGTTTGGTTGCTCTTTCAGTTTAAAGGCAAATTAATAAAAAAACCCCAATGGTTTGGTTTTTCTAATTTTTATTTTGGTTTTGTTTTAATTATAGAGACTGAGAGCACTGAGAGGTTTTAGGCTTGTTTGCTTGGTTCTTTGCTTTTAAAGTGATTAAATGTGATTGAAGATTCAAAGATTTAAGTATGAGTCCAAACCCCAGTGAATTATCTGTATGGAAAACTAGTGTAAACGAGAGGATGATTATACAGATTGCTTTGTAGTGAGGACCAAATGCATCCCCTGTAACACTGACATCTCAGTGAAGTATTATAATTTAGCTGTGCTGCTTAACAGAAGTACCAAAGTTCAACCTTGTACCAACACTCAGCGTAAGAGCATGTCTTACACATGAATGACGTTTTCTGAAAGTTTCCAAGTTTTCTGTCAAACGCACCAGCTCATTGCACAGCTTACTCTTTTCCTGGCCTGGGCGTTCAGGACAAGGATTCTGTTTTCCTTTACTAAGACAACACTCAACTAACCACTGCTCAAGAAGACACATTTTAATTGCATGTTTGTGTACATGTGTGCTCATGTTTATTCATGGTGTGCATACACATATATGTACTGTGTATAAAAGTTTGTGTATATGGATTTCTACAATATGCCATTTCCACTTGAACTGATGCTGTGATGAGAACCTTCCAGAAACTGTTCGCTGCAGTGGCCAGGTTTTAAAATTGAAATATGACATCTCCATGAAACAGAGCAAGTGTTCAAGTGCCTTTCAAAATCCATTCTTTCTGGGACCCTGACGAAATTGTCTTTATTCTTGTCGAGAAGTGAGCAAGGTTTCTGTAAAATCCAGAAAACTTGTTTAATGGCCAACTTTAAATTCATGAGGTCTTCCTTTTGAACCTAGAGTTATTAAAACAAGAGAAAAAAATATCAGTGAAATTCCCTACCTATCTCCCCAAAACTTTCAAAGGCATAAAGTTCTTTCGTAAGATTGCAAAGAATGCTATGGGGTGTGCACACGCGCACACACACACACACACACACAGAGACATACACACAGAGTAATGTTCGGAAGCTCCTACAGATTATACAAAGATTACTTGAAAAACTCAGCTTGTCAGTTTTCAAAAGTTCTGCTAATCTCCTGAGACAGAAATTCACATATATGTTAATTTATGCATTTATTTGCCATCTCCCCAAGGGAAAATGTATCAAGAGCTGGACACTTTATTACATGTTTGCACTGTGCAAAATAGTCAAGTATAAATGAAGAAGGGGAGGAAACATGAACAGAGGGGAAAATGGTATATAAGAGGAGAGATTTTTCACTGTGCCAATGTTTAAATATTTATCTTTTTCTTTGTTTTGTTTTGAGTTTTTTTCCCCAATTTTTATTCTCTTTACCTCTACCTTCACTGAGCCCTAAGCAATGAAATTTATCCTAGGTTTCACATATGCCATGAAAACTTTGCGTATAAAATGCAAATCTAGTCCTTCTTAGAAGGGAACAGAAAGTCATCATCTTAAGTAATAATCAAGAATAAGCTTTGTACTTCCCAGATTTGCACAGTTAAGTTCAAACGAAAAGAGCTGGACTACTGGTAAGAGCACTACAGCAAACCCAAGAGCATGTGGCTGTTGATGGGATTATAAAAACTCAGACTTTTTTTCTTCTGTGGCTGTTAGTTTGAGCAGTCCTGAGGGTATCAGCTGAGGAAAAACGTTGACTACAGCTGTAGGACTACTGAAATAAACATGATGTCCTACGACACTTGAGTCCTATTCCCTAAAATTCCGTTGTATCTAGAGTTAGCAATGGTCTGTGGTTGCTGTGCTCCCATGAGCAGCGCAGGGGGTAGATGTGCAGCTTGTTCATCTCCTTTTCATTAATCAAGGCATGGCAGGTCAACTGCAGGGAGATTCATGTACATGTGAATTCCATAGAAAATGATTTAATATCCACGCTTTTTTTTCTGGATCTCCTTCCTCCTTACTTCTGTGGCATCCTACACCTGCACTCTATTACCTCCTCGTTCCATAGTAATGTCCCACAATAGCAGTGGAGACTGAATTAATGTAGCCAATCTACAGGAACCCAAAGAAACTTCATATAATGACATCTTCAGGTTCTTTAAAAAAAACCCAAAACCAAAACCAAAACCAACCAACCAAACAAACAAAAAAAAACCACCAAAAAACCCCAACACCCAACGCCAAAAAATCAAAATCACAGACAACTCCTAACTTGTGGGTCTTAATGTTTTATTTAAGAAGTTGTGAAGCAACCTGCACATGACACCCCAAGTGCTAACAAACTTACTTGTGTTATCTGAACAATTCACTGTCTACAAGTCAGGTCTTGAATTCCCCAAGAAGCCATTCTTCTCTGTCTCTGTTCTGTACATATCCTTGAACTGATAAGCCACATCAGCAACGTTAGGTATGAAATAAGAAGCCTGACCTTTGGAATTGGCTCTCCCGACTGATCAGCTCAGCACTGATGTGCCTGGCACATTTTGACAGCACTGGGAGTTGCACATGGGAATTGCACATCTAGATGGGAAAATATTTTAGCGAGAGGAAAATTCTATAGAGAGGGGCATGGTGCACAGAGAATTTGGATGAACAGAGAGCGGCTGTTTGGCTGGTTATTTTCCAGCCATCCTGTGGTGTATAAAATCATGCTACCCTCAGTATTGAATTGCCTATGCAGTCGCTGAGTTCACAGCCAAGGAAAAGAATGTCCTATAGACAGGAAAACATTTAGGATATGATCTATGTGTGTGCTGGTTTGGGCTGGGGTAGAGTTAATTTTCTTCATTATACCTAGTATGGGACTATGTTTTCTATTTGTACTGGAAACAGCAGGGGTGTTTTAACAATTAAGGGATGTTTTAGTCATAGCTGAGCAGTCAAAGCCTTTTCTGCTTTTTACCCCACCCCACCAGTGAGGGGGGGGGGGGGGCACAAGAAGTTGGGAAGGGACACAGCTAAGAAAGCTGACTCCAACTGACCAAAGGGATGTCCCAGACCTTGACACATCAGCTCAACATATAAAGCTGGGGGTAGAAGAAAGAGCCGGGGGGGGGGGGGGGGGGGGCGGGGGGGAGGTGGTCATGGTGGTGTTTCAGAGTGATGGTGTTTGTCATCCCAAGTAACCATTGCAAGTGATGGAGCCCTGCTGTCCTGGGTATGACTGATATGACTGAGCACCTGCCTGCCCATGGGAAGTAGGGAATTCATTCCATGTCTTCTTTTGTTTGCATGCACAGATTTTGTTTTACTTATTAAACTGTCCATATCTCAAACCATGAGTTTTCTCACTTTTACCCCTCCGCTTCTCTCCCCCATCCTGAACTGGAGGGAATGAGTCAGCAGCTGTGTGGGGCTGTTACCACCTGGGGTTAAACCACAGCAATGTGGAACTTCTGAGCAGCACCAAAGACCAGAAGAGCAGAAATGTCAGCCTAAGCTCAACTTCCACTTCTGCAATTCCTTTGAAGGTAGGATCCAAGGCTGTGTAAAAACTTCTTCCTTAAAAGATAAGCTTTTTTTGATAAGGCTTTGAGTGTCTGAAATTTATTGTGATCATTTAATTGATTCTTGGTACCAATTACACTTCCTGAGATGCTCTGTTTCATGTACATCTATGCCTTAACGCACAGCTGTATCTGAGCATTTTGTCATGATTGCTTCAGCCAGACCATTGCTAAGAGTTCTCCCCAACTGCAGCAGCAAATCTACAATTTTCAGCGGCTCTGTCATCTTTAGGGAGCACATGACAAGTGTCTGTGAATTTTAAAGATGAATCTGGGGCTATCCTCAAGCTTCCAGGGTCCCACGTGCCTTCTGTCATAGGTTGCTGCTACTCTGGCAGAAGCACAGAGCTGCATCTCCTTTTTCCGCAGTTAGTGGCACCTCCGTTCCTGGGCTGTGCTACGCTATCCTGGCTGTGGATACAAAACCCCACGCTTCGTTCACTCTCTGTGCAGTGTAAATCATTAGCTTCAGGAACACAGAAAATGACAGAAAATGGCAGGAGCGCTGGGATCACCGCCCAGGCCAGGAGCGTGCTGTAGCATTTCTATTAGCACCCATTGCCCAGTGGGAGCAGTGGAGCGGTGTGCTACGTGGGGAGAGCACCGAGCACGGTGCTGTGCAGCCGCAGCTCCATCAGAAAGGGTGACAACCTGTAAGCCGGTAAGTTTTACTGTAAAATGACATTACCACCCCTTTGATGAGGAAAAGGCTTTTGCTTAAGTAATGACATCAATCTTAAATAGATCTGACCATAATACTTGCCATCTGTGGAGCTTAGAGAGCTTTCTGTGGGAAGCAGGGATCAGCAGTCTGATGTGGAATGACTTTCCCAGCTCAGCAGCAGAACCAGAGGCAGAATTAAAGTCCTTTGAATTACAGCGCATCTTTCTTTGGGCAGTACTAGTGTGTCCCTCTCTAAAGTGTCTCACTCTTTCACCTTGATCTATGTGTGATTGTACCCCTAAAACAAAGAAAAGCCATGTGACAAATGTTGGTGGGAAGAGCCTGTTCAAACGCTGCCAGCACATCCTGGCATGGTTTATTACTGTGTGTACTGCTTGTTAGACAGCAAAGAAGGTCTTTCTTGCAGTTAAGGTATGTGACACAGATAAAGTCAGATTAAAATTGGACCTCTGCTACCAATCTCCTTTCTGATGTGGGCATGGTTGTTAATTTATCAAACCTACTAACCATACAACAGGGAAAATAACATGCAGCCCTGGTGAAAAGAGCTATTTAAAGCAGGAGATACCAACAAATGCAGGTTACAAATGAATTTTATTTATATGGAACAACATGATTATTTCAGAAGTGCAAATATCAGAACTTCAATTTATAGAATGTTCATATTTTCCAAACTTTCCTGTCTCAAATCAAACTGGAAATGCAGACAAAGCTTTTTGTGGATTATGGGTAAAGATGGTGTTTAAATTTATGGCAAGAAAAGGAGGAGTTTCATGTCTTGTACAAAATCTGGACAAGTATCTTCACTGTTTCCTTTTGCAATCTGCTAAAATGTGGCAGCACTGAACAAGCTCAGCAGCAAGCACAGACAAGGACAAACTCAGTTAAAAGCTACTTCAGCTAGGCTGTTTAAAGATACAGCAAGTTCATAAAGGATGCCAATCTGAAATACCGAATAACTGCACTGGGCTTGAGTTCCTTGAAACAAATGTTTACAAGACACTGTAGACATCACGTTAACATTTTTTAGCCATGGCAAACTGACTGCTTTTCTGGCAGAGAATACAAAAGGATTAAAAGAGTTGCAGGGAATTAAAACTAATTTTGAAGTATAAAGCTTCCTTGTCTGTGCTTCTTGTCTGTCTTCTTTATTTCTGGTGGGATTAAAAGTGAGGAATTCTTTCACACTGGTAAGACCAGACTGTGCTCTCAGTACAGACCCCCACAGGGATCCATGGCACACCCTCTCCCTGGCCTCATGGCCATCCAGTGCTGTGACCAACCGTCCTAGTATGTGTGTTGTGTTCTTGGACCCCTCTGTGCCACCTTCAAATGCAGAAAGTGATTGCATCCATACAATCAATGCATTAGTATTTCTGTAGCTATTGGTAGCTTGCCATCAATGCCTGTGTCCGATGAGCCATACATCCATCTGTATGGTGCAGTGTTTGTAAGCACATGTGTGTGGGTATTTCTGTGATTCTGGTGTTGTGTGCCTGTCTTTCTCTACTAGTGTGAATTTTTTCTGTGCATCTGCATCTGTTGGGGGAGTGCATCTGGACCTCTGTGGAAAGGAGAAGAATTTGTAAACGTTATGGGATGTTTGTGCAAAATAAGGGCTGGGGGATTCGTGCTCATCTGTGGCCGCAGGTGTTTCTTTGCCTCTTTCTGTGTGGAGAGAGCTGTGTACTTGTCAATACTTCTGTCTTTGTCTGCATGGTCTCCTCACTAATAATGAAGGGCCTTCAATAAGCTACACTAAGTTCTTCTATACTCATTCTTCAGTTTTATATTCCCCTGACTTTTCCGGGTGTTCTTTGGAAACTTGCATTAGGGATTTCATGATATTTCGAGCTGTCAGGATTCCTCTACCCACTCCTCTCTGAGGCTAGGTAATTGCAGCACAAACATGAAAATAAGGTGAGCAGGTCACTGTTTCTTTCCATGTTCTCTGACAATAGGTTTCTTCTCCCTGTCCTCTATTTCTTCCTCCTTTACACTGTCTTTTCTATCCTGAAGGTTCTTCACACTGTCAAATACTCCTAGATTCAAGGCTTTCTGTAGTTCTCAGCTTTAGCAGAACCTTAGAAATCATGCTTCAGAAAGGAATTTTCTGTAAATACATCTCAGCACTTGTAACTTACAGCTTGTTAACAAATTCACATTGTCAATACCTAGGTTCGCATTATCTATAGGTTAAGGATCCAGACCACTTCCTTGTTCTCAGATCTTGTTTGTTGACAGCTTAAACCTGGGTATACACACTGGATAGCAGATCTGATGTCCTTCAACAAGGTTGTGATCTGGACAGGTAGAACACCAGGATCCTGAGTCATTTCACAATAAAGCCCGAGAGGTACGTCTGGGACACAGCAATAGAAATTATACTTAAAATATTAACAATGCAACCGATGATGGTTTTTCAATGTTTCGCCATAAAGCCCATAAGCCTTTAGAAAAAGAAAAAAAGGGGGGGAAAAAAAAAAGTTTTCTACTCATAACTAGGGCTTCCAGTAGGCACAAACCAGCTAGCTACCTGCTTAGCACAGCAGACTGCAGGGAGGGGATGAGATGAGGTGAAGAGAGAAGCAGCCAAATCCCCACTGATACCACCATGCCAAAGCTGCAGAAAACAGGTGTGGGGCACTCATGAGGAGTGGAGGTGATCCCCCTCAGCAGCCTCATCTACTTTTTAAGCTCCTCCTGCCCCTCCATGGACAACCAGAGAAGCACCAGGGCTGCCCAGCACCTCTTTGCCCTGTGCTTGCTCTCCTGACCTCCCTCCCCATTCTCTGCTGCAGGAGTGTTTGGAAAGTGAGTGCTCCTCCAGGACTGGCTGCAAAACCTTGAGCCTGCCTGAAATAGTCCTCCAGAGTATTAAACACCTAAATCTTTACTCTTTTCCTGAACACCAAATTCAGGCTACTTCCAGAAGAGGCTGTGTCTAAAGGCAGTGATTAATCATTTGGACAATGAAATACGGAAACTAGGGAAAATCTAGCATCCAGCCATTAATTCTCTGAAAGTGAAACTGTAGTCATTCAGGAACTGCAAACTCTGAGTCCTACGGGAAAAATGAAGCTATCTAGACCAAACTAAGAGAAAATATCAAAATATTACACTACAGACTGAGAAAGAAGGGAAATGAAGGTGACCTCCAAGTCTTGAAGAAATTGTACAATCAGATGGCATTTTCCCTCCCTTCATCAACTATTCAAAACTGTTTACCAAATATATGTATTTTCTCCAATAAAACGATGGTGTGAAGTTAGCTTGTGAGCAGATGGTTGTAAGTACATAAAATTTAAAATCTGAAATTCAAGATGGTGTGAGCAGACACATAAATCATATGATATGTCTTTCTGATTGGATGAGCAAACCACAACTCTTAAAACCAGACTTCCATTGCAAATAGCAGCATTTTGTGAAATTCACCTTCTGTTAGTATTTTTTAATAGTTGTCTAAAATTAGCTGTTCCCAGGAACATCCCAGCCAGCAAACTCATTAACTAAAATAACTGCAGAAAACAAACACAGAGCTGGGGCTAACTTAGGCACTGAGAAATTGTTTTAAAAATTCAAAGAAATATTTCTAGAACATTTAAAATCACAGTTTGTCCAGCTCTATCAAAAGATCATATGTGTTACAACTGTGCAGGGAAAATAAAATAAATAAAAGAAACCCCACACAAATCTTCTCAATGTAAGAAAACAGAATTGAGAAAAAGATAGCCTCATGAATAACGCTGACAAGTCAAATAATGAAATGTACATTCTTCTCACACAGTACCATGCTCACAAAAACTTCTTCAGCTTTGTGCAAATAACATTGAAAATTTTGATGAGTCTGGAGAGCTATCTGGGTTATTACCTTGAAGTTCAAACAGTTGCTTGACACCTTGTACCAAACGTTATCTGACTGGAGAAACAAGACAAACCACAAATTTCTGTTCTCCTGTGCCCCCACCCCTACGCCCCGACCCCCCCAGCCCTGTACTGCTTTGTCACTCTTTTACAGAAGCTCATGAAGCCCTTCTCCCATTGAAACACAGGAAACTACGCATAACTACTGCAGATCTCTGGGACATTTTTATCTGTATATCTATAATTTATCTATAATCAGAAAACACACACTCATCAAATGTCTCACTAGGATATAGTAGCCGGAACAGAACATCCGAGACAAAATTTATTTTAACATAAATATTGCTGGTTATGGTAGGGACTGTGATGTAAGACATCTGGGTTCAGATTCTGGATTTTGATATTTTAGCAATTACTTGCAGTCCATGATGTCAACGGAATTTTGTTGTTTAGGTGACACAATAAGAATGTTATATGGATTATTTGACCTCTGATTTCAAAGAAAAAAAAATCCATTTAATGTTTTCTAAGTTGTTGTGGTGAAGCAATAGAATTCAAGACACTACTGTTTATGGAGACATCGCTTATATCAGAAAATCATAGAATCTTTTGGGTTCAAAAAGACCTTTAAGATCATCAAATACAACCATTAACCCACCACTGCTAAGTTCATCACTAAACCATGTCCCTACGAACGGGAACGGCATCTACACATTTTTTAGACACTTCCAGAGATGGTGATTATCATTTCTCTGCTTTTAGGAGAATTAATTTGGCGTGTGGTAAAGAACACTAATACTTTTAGGAAGGGACGTTTCTGTGTCTCTAAAAGTGACTGAGAAACCCTTTGGCAGACACCTGAGTTCTTTCAGCAGTTCTCCATCTTCCTCCAGGATCTGATTCCACTCATATAAAACAAGCAAATAAAGCAGCTTCTCTCCAGGTTAGAGAAGAGATAAGAGCTCCCAGGATCAAGCTTAAAAAAGGTATATCAGATAGACTAAAATTAGAGCCTCTTATCTGCAAAGACACCCCCAACATACAGATGTATGAGGATTTAGACCCCCATCTAAAGTAAGAATGGGAAACAATGAGCAATTTTACATGAATTTCAATTTATGTTAAGCTCTAATAATCACAGAATCGCAGAACAGTCAGGGTTGGAAGGGACCCCTGGAGGTCACCCAGCCCAACCCCCTGCTAAAGCAGGGTCACCTACAGCAGGTTGCACAGTTGCATCCTGGCAGGTTTTGAATGTCTCCAGAGCGGGAGACCACACAGCCTCTCTGGGCAGCCTGTCCCAGGGCTCTGCCACCCTCAAGGTGAAGAAGTTCTTCCTCTCATTCAGATGGAACTGCCTGTGCTGCAGTTTGTGCCCGTTGCCCCTTGACCTGTCACTGGGCACCACTGAAAAGAGCCTGGCCCAGTCCTCCTGATACTCGCCCTTACGGTATTTGTATGCACTGATGAGGTCCCCTCTAAGTCCTCTCCTCTCCAGGCTAAACAGGCTCAGCTCTCTGGGGCCTGTTTACAAAGTAATGCTATTTTATTTTATTTTGGGTATATTTTTTAAATTAAACCATTCTGTTTCACTCTATCCTGCAACCTTCTGTCAGCCTTGCAAGAGCAAAGGTCCTTTTTACTTGGTGACCCCAGACAAGACATTTGATTTCCTTAAATCCTGAATTGCAACAAGAATTCAGCTGGCCATAACCATTGTCCTGCTTCCAGGTGAAGAAAGGGCTCATAAATAAGCCTTACAGTGATGGGAGGTTACATTCTTGTTAATGTTTTTTATCATGGCTCTTTTTCTGTAAAGATTGTCATCTCAGCCTTTCCCTGAGAAATCATCCAAGAAGGCAAGTGGGTAAGAGTTCCCTGGGAAAATAGCAGCAGTAACTGAAAGAGCATCATCAGTCAGTCATTTTCATGGGTTAAAACCGCAAGCCCAAATTCTTCCCCTAGGCCTGTCTCCCTCGGAAACTGATGAGCTGTCAGTACCAGTGGGTCTTTTGTTTGTCATGGGGAAGTGGTCGTTCCACAATTCAAAAACATGTTGATCAGAGACCTGCTGCACCCATGAAAGCAGACCCATGCTGTCATTGTGAGCCCCGGCTGGCAACACAGCCCCACGCAGCCACTCACCCACTCCTCCCACAGTGGGGTGGGGGAGAGGATCAGAAGAATAAAAATGAGAAAACTCATGGGTTGAGATAAAGACATTTTAATAAGTAAAATAAAGCCCATGCACACAAGCAAAGCAAAACAAGGATTTCATTCCCCTCTCCCCATTGCAGGCAGGTGCTCAGCCATCTCCAGGACAGCAGGGCTCCATCACGAGTAACAGTGACTTGGAAAGACAAACACCATCACTCTGAACACCTCCTCCCTGCCTTCTTCTTCCCCCAGCTTATGTACTCAGCATGATAATCAATGGTATGGAATATCCCTTGGGCTAGTTCAGGTCACCTGCCCTGGCTGTGTCCCCTCCCAATTCCCTATGCCCCTCCAGCCCTCTGGCTGGCAAGTCCCAAGAAAGTGAAAATTCCTTGACTTAGTATAAATACCACCTAGCAGCAAACAAAGCCATCAGCATGTTATCAACATTGTTCTCATACCAAATCCAAAACATAGCCCTGTACCAGCTGCAGTGCAGCAGCTGCAGTGAAGAAAACAAACCCTACTCCAGCTGAAACCAGAACACACATTAAACAAATGTTAATATCTTTCTTTTAAACCAAACATAAACACACTAATACAGGACATCCGTATAAGCACTTTTGTACCTGATGACCTATAAAAATAGTATAACTGGTGCTAGTAATAGAACATAAGCCTTCTGCTACCAGTGCCAGGCCCCAGTTCTGGCCTCTTGGACTTATCAGCTTGCTACAAGAACTTGTTGGGTGAACCTGAGTGTGGTACCAGATTTTCTTTATCTCCATGTCAGTTTTAATGTGGATAGCAACAAGGCCTTGAACATATGGGCATGGATCGAAAACAGAGGACTCAGAACCACAAACAAGTCACTGATGGGCAATTATTGATCACTGAAGCAGCACAACCTCAAGAACCATGAAAAGACTGCATTCAACAAAGGAAAAGAAACCCTAACTCAGTGAGGGACAAAAAATGCCCCAGCCAAACAACAGGAGAAGGCATTTGCCTCAGTCTGCGGGCGCAGCATCCCTGCTCCCATCTTTGGGCAGCAAGTAGTCAATAGCTGGAGTCTGAGAGCTAGACAGTGTCTAGAAATCCAAACTTTATAACAGAATGAGATCTCAGATGTGTGTGTGGGGAACATTCGTAATAGAACGTGATCACTTTGACATCATCTGCTAAGACATCATCAGCACTAATTGCATGGCATGAGCTCCATGGTATTGTGTACTTGTACTTAACTTAGGATTGATTGTTATGCATTAACAATGTTGAATATGCAGTGATGACAATTGCTAACAAGTAGGAATAAACCATTAAAATAATATGTATTGTTAACGAACATCAATCTAGTAGAGTTCTGCTTTAGTTTAAACTGACTTGACTGATCAGTCTTAAAAATACTCCTATCACAGTAATCTCCAGTTCCCCAATATATATATAAATAGTATATTCATATATATATGATGTGTGTATATATATGTATATTCAATTGCAATGTGTAAATGTCAAGAATAGAAGCGTTAAACACAGCTTACAGAAATATAAGTGAGAATGATAATAATTGCAAATTATTGCAGAGCTTGTTAAGCATCTGAGACTAAACTACTGTGAATATGAAATCAAGGTCTTTATTTGAGACAGATTTTTTGAATAGGAGATGGACAGCTTAAAAATCTGGTCATGAGCAATTCTTTTCATGACTTAACAAAACAGGACAGGATACAAAAAAATACTGTGTACTTACATTTAAACATTGCAGGCTGTGTCAAGGTAGACTAAGTGTTAGCCACATTGCTAGTGAGTAATCTTTATTCAGCAGCCTCAATAAATAATTGCCTTTATAATAAAAGCAGCCAATTTGTCTGTCTTCTCTTCCATGACAAGCCCAACACTCCAGAAGGCACAGGATTTAATTACTCCAAACAATGGTCAGAATAAAGCTTGGTAATTTTAGTTTGCCAGATTCACTGAAATGTATTTAGTTCTTGGTCATGTGATCTTGTGTTGGTATATGTATAATGTTCTTTAGAAAGCACGTATGCTAGAATTAAGTCTTGGAACTCAGGACAAATTGTGCCAACTGTCTTATGTCCACACTATTTGGACTTCATAAATTAATAATGTTTTTAGAACAAAGGCATAATGACAGCATTTGTTCTACCTAAGTTTAGGTAATACATCCGCCTAGCTGTATGTGTTGGATGGGTGTGCTCTTCACTGGGCAGAAGGCTGGCTGGATGGCTGGGCACAGAGTGGCAGGGAATGGAGTTACATCCAGTTGGTGGCTGGTCACAAGTGGTGTTCCCCAGGGCTCGGTGCTGGGGCCCGTCCTGTTTAATGTCTTTACAATTGGATGAGGAGATTGAGTGCACCCTCAGGAAGTTTGCAGATGACACAAGGTTGGGTGAGAGTGTTGATCTGTTTGGAGGTAGAAAGGGTCTATCAAGGAATCTGGACAGGCTGCATAGATGGTCCAAGGCCAAAGCTCAGTGCCAGGTCCTGCCCGTGGGTCACACCAGCCCCCCGCAGCGCTGCGGGCTGGGGCAGGGGGCTGGGAACTGCCTGGGGGGAAAGGGCCTGGGGGGGGCTGGTCGGCAGCCGGCTGGGCATGAGCCCCCCGTGTGCCCAGGTGGCCAAGGAGGCCAGCAGCATCCTGACTTGTACCAAAAACAGTGTGGCCAGCAGGACCAGGTCAATGCCCTGTCCTGGGCACTGCTGCTGCTTCACCTTGAATACTGTGTTCAGTTTTGGGCCACTCACTTCATGAGGGGCATAGAGGTGCTGGAACATGTCCAGAGACGGGCAATGAGGCTGGTGAAGGGTCTGGAGCACAAGTCTGATGAGGAGCAGCTGAGGGAACTGGGGGTGTTTAGTTTGGAGAAGCGGAGACTCACAGGCAGACCTTACTGCTTCCTGCAACTACCTGAAATGAGGTTGTAGACAGGTAGGGGTTGGTCTCTCCCTCCAAGTAACAGTGATAGGACAAGAGGAAATGCCCTCAAGTTGCACCAGGGAAGGTTTAGATTGGATATTAGTAAAAATTCTTCACCAAAGGTGTGCATAAGCATTGGAACGGGCTGCCCAGGCAAATGGTTGAGTCCAGCATCCTTGGAGGTATTTAAAAGGCATATAGATGCAGTGCTCAGGGACGTGGTTTAGTAGTGGTGGACTTGGCAGTGCTTGGTTAATGGCTGGACTCAATGATCTTAAGAGTTTTCCAAACTAAATAATTCTATGATTCTATGTTGAGCTAACCATCTAGACTTCCGTACAGGTCTGCTTTACAAAGAGATTTCCTGAATATGTTTCACCTAGATCATTTTATGAAGAGATGATCTCTTTCTCTGAAGTCCCCCCAGAAGCTCCCTAGAAAATTGTCCATGAAATTTCTGGCCCTGGGTGCTGGTGGTAAAACACATCCAGGTCGTTGCCTACCAAGCAGAGGTAAGACCATAACCTTTGGTGTGATATGGCTCTCGTACCAGTGAACACTGTCCCTGGCAAATATCCTAATCCAGCAGCAGCTGCCTTGTCTATTTAAAATGCTAGTTTCTTCTAAGTCAAGAAAAATAAGTGAGCTTCAGAACTGAAAGGAATGAAGGCTTTTCTCAGTGTTTATTCACTTTCTGCTTGCTTTCAGAATTCTGGGGCTGGAGATCTGGGGTTTTGTATCTCTGTTCACCGATCATATTGTTGATATGAGGGTCAAGACAGGTGATTTATTGGTTACAAAACCTTCAGCTTCTCAGTTGACAGCAAACTGCAAAGGCAGATTTACTAGAGATGAACCTATAGGACGTTTATGATTTCTCTCTTCCCTCCTTCCAGTACGACCATTTACTATGAGGTGTATACCATATTGCATGCACTCGGTTGATGTCTTCCTTAACACCTATGCATGGGAGTCCAAAGAATTAGCCTTTTGTGTTGTGGGTACCTTTAGATTCATAGGAGAGGGCTGGTGTTGCATAACATCAGTTCCAGTGTAAAGCTAGATACTGTCTAGGGACATCTTCTACCACTGCGGATGGGTACATTGCAGCCAAGATAAAGTGTTCTGCCTTGAAGTGAAGCAGTGTAGAGTATGGCTCAGGTTTCCTTTTGAATAATAAATGACTTATCCAAAACTTTCAGGTCTGTGAGCTCCTCTCCACCCACACTTTAAAACTAATCCATGAAACCATAAGTAAAATCAGAACATATCAGACACACGTGTTCATGGTTTACGGGCTGTATGTATGCTTGGTGACCCACTCCCCAGGATTTATTGTAGGTCCAACCTTTAGCCTCACTGGCATAAACGTTTCTGACTTCCGCACTAGAAGTCTGATAACGAAGAGCTTGCAGCAAAAATTAGACAACTGTGAACTGGGCAAGTGGAGTTTTCGTCTGTGAACATTTGAGATAAGGAAGGCAATAATAAAATTTGTCTGACTGTATTGAGTAGACTGCTGCAGTTTATGCCTAATCATCTATTTAGCAACATTTGCAAACAAGATCAGCAATTACACAGCTAAATGAATCAGCGCATGTGTCTCGCTATGCCATAGGGGTTATAAGTAAAGAAAAACAAGCCAAGATTCTTAGAGTCATCTGAAGTGCAGTAAGAAATAAGATGAAAGAGAGGAGTGCTCTGATCATAATACACCAAAACAGCAAGTCCATCCAACTTGTTGATTAATTAAATAACTTTTTGTATAGATTTTGTATCAGCCACACAAATTTTCTTTTAAATAAATTTTAATCTTAACAGATGCATGGTAGACTAATTTTCCTGGAAGTTGAAATAGTCAAAGTAAAATTCATAGCTGGAGAAAACACCTCTTATTTTCCAGAATCCAGGAGATGATCTTTTAATGCAGTAGTCACCAGGCCCTAAAGATAAATATAGCAGACTAACAAGTGTAGATCATTTATATGAAAACAGTGAAAATTATGGAATAGTTGTTTGGGGGGGAAAAAAAAAAAAAAAAAAGAGAGAAAAGTCAAGGCTTTTCCCAGCTGTAAACCCCTCTAGGTCAGTGTTACCAGAACACAGACAGCTCTTTGAATATATACAGATATGCATTTACTAAAAGATTTCATTAAACTTAAACTGAAAAAGATTGAGTCCATGGGAAAGGGATTTGATTTCTCAAGGTGCAAAACCTCTTTCAAATAAACATACAGTCAGTTTTGTCCTTCCCTGTTGAACACTCTCTTGTACTAGAATGTTCATTTGTGTTATTAAAAAAAAACTTAAAAAAAGAAAAAGAAAGAGAAAAAGAAAAAGAGAAAAAAGAAAAAGAAACAGAAAAAGAGAAAAGAAAAAGAAAAAGAAAAAAGAAAAAGAAAGAGAAAAAGAAAAAAGAAAAAGGAAAATAAAAAGAAAAAGAAAAAGACAAAGAAAAAGAAAAAGAAAAAGAAAAAGAAAAAGAAAAAGAAAAAGAAAAAGAAAAAAAAAAAGAAAAAGAAAAAGAAAGAAAAAATCTTCAGCCACATTTTTACTTTGGACTAACACTCACCTGTGTGAAACAGCATTTTTTTTCTTCCTGCATAGGCAAAGGACCAAGGTCTGATTGACATCCTTAGCAGAATGGCAGCCTTTCAGCTCCAGACTGTGCAGACATTCCTCTGCTCCTCAGAGCCTCTGCCCTACAGGCGCTTGGCTGTCTTGTTTATTTGATTGTGGTCAGATAGGAAGCCTGAGCTTTGATAGACAGCTGTTCTTCTGCTAGAAACTAATAGATTTGATCTGGCTTGTTTGCCTGTGATTTTTTATTATTGTCTTTAAGTATTTTATATTTTATGTTATGTTATTTAATTTAATTTAATTTAATATTTAAATATTGATTATATAACAAAGGATTCTTAAGTGCCTGGAAAATTCTGATACTCCTCAGATAGGAAAGAGCATTTCAATTTTTCAATGAATCTTAGAAGTTAAAAGGTGAAAATCTGGAATTCAGTTGAGAGATACCCAACTTTCAGTGAGTCAGTAAGTATAACTTAATGACAGATATAAAAACAACATTTGATTCTTAAAAAAAATTATCACTGTATGAGGATCTGAGCTTTTAGTGTTGCTTTTTCTTTTTTTTTTTTTTTAGCACAGAAATTGCTCTGAGGTCAGTGGCATTGAGGATGTTTATCTTGATCTGAGGATGACTTCCATCATTTCTGCTTTCTTAGCGCCTTGTGAGGCGAGAACCTTGTGTGAGCCTTGGTGGTGTTTGCATGAAAAGGTGCGGAAAAGTGGATGCTGCTCTCTTTGGTGGTTTAGTGGAAGCCACTGGAAACACCAGTAGAGAACTAATGTGAGCAATGGCATCTTTAATGTCTTTACATCAAGAATTAGCCTTGTGGTTTTTACAATAAGGGAGTTTTTCTGTGGATAGCATGAAATTTTCAGTATAGTAATGAAAAGCTAATTCTGCAGATTCAGTATGTTAAGTTTCGGTCCAGCTCCCTGGGACCTTAATTTTCACTATGCATGCTGCTGTGCGATAACACAGCTGCATCAGAGGAAACCCTGTGAGAATGGGGAACTGAGGTAAGGGATAACTCTCTGTTTTTCTCTGTGCTGCTTTATCAGCACAGAGATTTCTCAGCTCTAAACTGCCTTTTTGTTTGTTTGGTTGGTTGGTTGAGGTTTTTTTTTTATTTTAAATAACTTATTAATAATCAGCACCAATAAGGGAATGTGCATAGTCGGAAGTGATATTAAAATCAAGTACTTTTATTGTCAAAATGTGGGTCTAATTTTCCTCTTAGGTTTGAATAAATCAATGGTAACCTTTCTGCAAAGTTGAGAGCGCTACAGGTGTGACAGTGTAAGAAGGGCACAGAACAGTGCTTATGCCAGGATGATACCTTATCCTCCACAGACCTGCTCTGGATGTCTTTGCATGCCAGCTGTTGAACTTGCTAACCAAGGCAAACTGTCCCTATTAAATCCTATTTGATTTTTCACTACCATTACCAACGTAAGCTTGTGTTTCCTTGTTGACTATTGGGAACATTACCATGCCTTTCCCATGGGTTCCCAAACATGTAAGTAGAGTGTGCGTTAGAGGATGGCCCTAGGAAAGAAATTATACTGGAATGCACCCTCTCAAGATTAGCCTTATAGATTTGACCTTCCTTTCTTACACTTGCCACCCTTCTGGTTAAATGATAAAACCTCAGCCGCAGTAAATGCATAATGAAATGAACAAGGAGTCCAGGTTTCATCCTCTTCCTCCTCCTTGCAGGTCTTTTACAGTCTTTTTCCGGCCCACCTGACTTTTGCGGGGCAGAGTAGCAAAAGCCCATTTATTACTGCATGGGCAAGGAATATTATTTACACGCTTTCTCAAGGGAGTTGTTCAAGTCACTGCATAAGCCATAGCGTGCATAGATGAATCCTGAATTGCCCATCACTCTCAAACACTATGAGGATGATCTATAAAAGTGCAGATAAATCAAAGGATCAAAATTCCCCAGGCTCCATACTGTGTGGGCCAGTCCTTGTAGTACAACAAAATTCCTGTGTCAAATATATCCGTCTCTGGGTACAGTTGAAACTTTAAAGCATTAACATTCTAGTGGAATATGGATATGAGGAGACAGACATGAGTACAGACAGATAACCCCCTGGAATAAGAAGACTTTTTTTACTCCCTGAAATATAATGGTGCAGAGATAATATATGAAGGAGGGGAAGCTCAGATCATTTCTTCAGAAAATATTTTTCTTCTTTTGTGTGCTGAAATGTGTTTATTTACACAAAAAATCATCCTTTAATGGGACTGAGAAAAGCCTCTTGGCGCACTGACACCAATCTCTTTTTTATTAATTTTACAGCAAAAGGTCAAAACTATATCTATTAAGTATATTTATACAGGAAAGTGCTAGACACACTAGATTACATAATGAGATTGACATCCGTGTCTTGTAAGATAATGATCTTGAGACATGGTCCCAGTGTAGCTCTGATCAAGTTAATAGAATTGACTTTGGGCCCTTTTGTTTACTCCCAGCTCTTAACCCAAAATGATTTTGGTTAATCTTTCAAGAAAATCATCTTAATTTTGGATGCTTTATTCGAGATTATGGGCTGTTGTGTCTGAGTATCCTTTTGTCTGACAAAAGGGATTGCTTAGACTTGTGCTTTGCTAAAATCCACCTGCAAAATCTGCATAGGTTTTTTTTGTTGTTTGTTTTTGTTTTGTTTTGGGTTTTTTTTGTTTTGTGTTTGGTTGTGGGGTTTTTTGTTTGTTTTTTGTAGTGGGGAGTTTTCTGTGACTTGAGTAGATTCCAGACAAGAAAAACAGTATAAATGGAAGAAAGTTGTGGCCTTTCTTCAGGTCTGAAATCAAGGAAAAAAAAAAATAATCCAAAGGAAGGCTTGCTCACCTGATGATTACCTTGTACTGTCTAACATTATTTGGCATGATAGAAAATAAAACTTCTATCTACAGACAGATATGAACTCAGAGGTATCTGAAGTATTATCTGATGGACAAGAAAAAAACCCATCTGTTACTCTGAAGTCCACCAAAACTGGTACCCCACACCCCAGTTTTACAAATGGCACCAACCTTCTTTTAAGCTCTTTGCCACAAGTTGGCATGTGGGTGTTTGTGCCTACTTCTCACCAGCAACCAGACATTTTTCCCTGTTGGAAGCATTTAAATTAGTTGTAACTTCACCACCACTAAGTCACCTGGGTGGATGTGTGACTTTTTAGGGCCACTGAATGTGGTGCATTTTCACTATTTATTACAGTTACAGAAACACCTGTGCTTAACAAACTCTGTTAATCTGGTGGAAGTTCAGTCTTTTACTGGCTTCAAAATGTTGTCTTAATGCACAGGGAAAAAACAAACAAACAAACAAACAAACAAATCCATGGAAAAAGCACAGCAGTGTTTCTCTTATTAAATACACATTTTCCCTTTTAGGGTGAAGCTTTGTGAGTTTCCATACTAGACCTGAAGAATTCACCTGAATTTAGCAAGAATGGATTGGAACTTTCCTCTCCCATAAGTGTAACCATATAAGATTTGCAAGTTTAGTCTTATTTATTCAGTAATCTAAGCTTCCTTTAGTAGACAAAGGAGGGATTGTAGTATCTTCACAAGGTGATATAAAGTAGCATAGAATGAATCACCCTGTGGAGGTGGTGATTTCTCACTATTGAAGGAATATAGGAGTCTCCCTGTTTGCTTAAGACGAGGCAAAAAATTTCTTAGAAGGCCGAAGTTAAATGCTATGAACAGCAAACGAAGATAAAGGGCTTAACAACTAGGAGAAAGATACTTAAACAGCCAAAGTTTTAAAGGTTGCAACAGAGAAACTTCCTTGGGATTTGTGCTTCTAAACCCCCATTCTCTCTGAAAGCCCCTCCACACACATTCAGCTGAGCAACCAAATCTATATGTAAAGATGTTATTTTCTAAGCATTTAAGAGCTCACTTTCACTAGAAGTTAAGGACATAACCCTTGTATGACCTCCTCAGATTTTGCTTTCTTGGTATTATGAATGCTTCAGAGAAAGAAGCTAACTCAACCAAATGTCAGATTTTGGATGCCAGTTCCTGACTTTTTATTCCCGTGATGACTTACCCAATGCCACTGAACTACAGCTGGGAAATGGGACTGGGCTTCAGGAGGTCCTTGGTTAATCTTGTGTAGACACAACTGTGATCTGGATTTACCCAGAGATAAAGGTTCTTGGAAGATGCCTAAGAAATTTTGTACTATGAAGACTTCCATACTGGTTTTAGTTGCCAAAGGACACAATGCAGAGCATCTGGAAGTTCACATCTAAGTCATTCACTTGCGAGTAAAGGGAAAGATGCTAAAAGGCTTCTTGCATAAAGCAAAGCAAGTGAGTTACATGTTTTCTGCATGTAATTGAAAAATTGTCTCAGCAATAAAAGATACAGAACAAGGAGCAATGGCATGTAAATAACTAATCAACTTAAGATTCTGCATACCTTTGTCCAAAAATAGTACCTGGACTGTTAAATCTCTGTCACAGGTGCTTTGTGTTCCTTTACAACACTGCACTGTATTTTGCTTTCTATATCTTGCACTGAAAACACATTTTTCTTTTCCTTCTAGTGAAATGATGACTTTTACTGGGTTTCATACTAATACAGAAATAAGAAATAAACCAGCAATAATACCACATAAGGATTTTACAGTACCTGGTCGTTCATCTGGATCTGTAAATACCAGCTATAAATGCTTGTAATAGTTTGGGCTGGGGTAGAGTTAATTTTCTTCGTAGTAGCTAGCATGGGGCCATGTTTTGGATTTGTGCTGGAAACAGTGCTGATAATAGAGACTTTATTGCTGAGCAGTGCTTACACAGAGCCAAGGCCCTTTCTGCTCCTCACGGGGGTGGGGGCACAAGAAGTTGGGAGGGGACACAGCCAGGAGAGCTGACCCCAGCTGACCAAAGGGATATTCCATAACATATGACACTAGCTCAGTATATAGAGCTGGAGGAAGAGGGGGGAAGGGGAGATGCTTGAATGATGTTTGCCTTCCCAAGTCACCGTTACACATGATGGAGCCCTGCTGTCCTGGGGGTGGCTGGGCATCTGCCTGCCCATGGGAAGCAGAGGAACGAATTCCTTGTGTTCTTTTCCTTGCGTGCATGGCTTTTGCTTTACTTATTAAACTGTCTTTATCACAACCCATGAGTTTTCTCAGTTTTACCCTTCTGCTTCTCTCCCCCATCTTGATGGGGAAGGGGAGTGGGTGAGCATCTGTGCGGGGCTGCGTTGTCAGCTGGGGTTAAACCACATCAATATTCTAGTATTTGACCAATACCGCAATGTTTTTTGCAATAACAATTAATAAATAGATAGGTAGACAGACAGACAGACAGACAGACAGAGGTCTGATCCCAGTCCCTGCTAAGATGCACTGATCAGATGCTGAGAGTCTCACTGGATACCCAAGCTTCCATTCATTACTCTTTTAGCCTACAAATAATCGAATATTCATGGCACAAACTGTTTCTACCTGTGTGCAGGGCTAACTCCACCTGGCCTGCAAAAATTCAAGTCGTATTTGATAGCTGATGGCATGGTTTTCCAACGTTACTAACCTTCAGTGTGGTTCATAAATTTATAAACAGATTTTGAAGTTGTTCATCTCTTTAGACTTATGGTCAAATTTACCAAAGAGAACAATATTATGTCACCCCAGTTAATTTCATAATGAGTCTAGCATAAGAGCAGAGTTTCTCTGGCCTTCCATTTCTATCAACGGAGGGAAGGAGATATTAACAGTGTGATACAGACCATTCCAGCAGTAATCCAATTTTATGACACTTCTGGCTCTTTAAAATCACTTTCAAGATTAATAGAAATTATAATACTAATAGTTTATGTGATTTACTCAGGAACCTAAGGCTAGACAAAAGGATGCAGGACACAGAGTAGAGCAAACATAGAGAATATTTTTGCATATTAGGGTGCTTGGGATGGATACTGGAAGGACTCCATAGAGAAAGAAACCACTTTCTAACATAATTGTTAATAGAAATAAATTGCAGCCTGTTAAAGGAAAAATACAGAAGATTATTAAATTTGGGAATTCTTAGAATTCCTTTTAAACTCTTATTTTTTAAAAAAAAGTTCCTGTGTATTTTAAAATGACAGCTCTTTTGGAAAAACAAACATTGAATTTTTTCAGTGAAAAATTTGAAATTTTCTTTTGAACAATTAGAAAACTTTTTTTTTTCTTTTTTAATTAAACCAGGTTTTCTTCTGTGAAAGGCTGTAATTTTTGCATATGAACTTTTTTGTACAAAGAAAAGATGTCAGAAATTTCACAGGCAATATTTCTCTGTCCCTTTTCAAGTTTTGCCTTGTGTTTGCAATCAACGATCTGACATCCCAAATGACTGTTATTTTTCCTTCAAATGATTCTCTTGTTTAACTGTAACCTGCTATGCACACACTGCTACATGACACATGCTTCAGATCTCTGATCTTATCCTGTGTCTGCATTGCTTGCTTGCTTTCTCCTACCTCGTGCCTTTAAACTTATCTTTAAAGCCCATTCTCTATTATTTGTTCTAAAAACTAACCTCTGTAACTGTTTGCACACTTGTTTTCCAGATGCTGCTGCCAACGAATTATTCCCCAGTGATTCAAGCTTGAATTTCACCCATTACTGCTTGGCTCATAGGACACGTTCCTTAAACTCAGAAGACTTTTAACTTCACTTTGTTTTCCTCCCCTCAGGAAAACTCAAAACCAAAGAGTAATTTTCACCCCAAAGCAACCAACAGACCATAGGAAAGGTTGAAATACAACAAGCAGTTTATAAATAAACAATTAAATAAAATAACCCACTGTTCTATTTGGTCATGCTATGTAAAAGGTTGTGATGCTTAATAAAAGACAGGTCTCCCCCAGAAGATCAGGCTTACTGTAAAAGCAACACCATTTTAATTACATTGGATTTGAAACTAAAATAAAACATTCCTAACATGTTTCACTATACGAAATGTCAAGTTTTTTTACACATCCCGCTTTTCTGCTGATATGGCTTGTTTTCACTATAAGAAAGGTGGTTGGTGGAACCATAGACTAAGAATCTTATTTATTCCTTCCTAATTAAATCAGTACAAAATTGTGAGCGTAACAGAGCTCAGGAAACTTCTATCCCTTTCTGAAATGAGGATGCTGAAAAGCTTTTTCCAGCTGCTGCCCAGTCCTTTAAGATCCTAGTTCCCAAAAGTTCATGGCTGTGTTGGAGGTGGCTTAATTTGCTCAAACCAGCTGTTAGAATCACAGCTGGCTTCTCCGGTTTTTGCCCCCAGTTCTACAGGACAGCACATCATCCCCCCTCTCCCCCATGGTCTTACTGCCCCCTGATAAATTTGTTAGATGAACAGGTATGCCCAGTGCTCCTAGTGCAAAGAAGGATAGAGGAGGAGGCTCACAAGTGCTTGATTCACTCCTACCTCTTGGCAAAATCCTTGCTCTTTTTCTTCTGTCATGCTCTGCCTCCTACATGGAAGTTTCTTACCTTCATCAAGATACGGAAGAGCTGAATAGAGCAGCTTGAACTGGATGCCCACTTCTGTTTATCTCCTTCCCTTGTTTCTATGTTGCTTTTGTATCATTCAGAAGTTTTTGGGGTTTGTTTTGGTTTGGTATCTTTTTTGGTTTGTTTTGTTGGTTGTTGAGTTGTTGTGTTTTTTTTTTATTTAACAATGTCTTATTGACTATAGCTGTTCATTAGATTAGGCAAACTTAGGACAGAAATAAAATGCAGTGCAGAAATAGTTAATATTATTTCAGGGATCTCTGTGTAAAAAATCAATTTTAGTTATTCACAGCCTTTTTTTCTCCTTTCCTCACTCAATTACCTTATTGACCAGTAAATTCATGCACTTATTTATAAACTAAAAAAGACACATATTCTCTCTATTTCATAAAGGAAACAAAAAAATGTCCTCATTTAATTCTGATGTTGGTGGAATTCTACCAAGGGAAAATTTGGCTCAAACATTCCTGCAGAAAGTCATTGAAGGAAAATAGATTTTACGTGTGCTTAGTTATTCTTTTCACCTCATTTTATTTCTCAAATATGTATTTACATATAATCTCACCAGATGCAGAAGTCTGGTCATAACTTTTAAAATTCAAGTAAATTATTACTTCATGTATGCCCAATAATTGCTATTAATAATAATACTTAACATGGATATATAATTTTATCTCCTGATTTCTCATGAGAAGCAGGGATAGGAAAAGTAAATCTTTAACTGAAGTACTTGAAAATGAAATAAATAGGTAAATCAAGCATTTTGACAAGTTGATCCTAGAACATAAAAGTGGGTAGGTTTCGTAACTGCAAAACACCATTACCTGCTATTGAATTCTACTGTGGAGAGTGGATTAACAGCTGTTGTCAGAAATTGTTGGTGTAATGGAATTATTTATGGTGTCATCTGTTTAATTCTTGTGGGAAATGTTCACACAGTCTGTCAATGAAGTGCATGAATACAGCTAGAGCATGGTTTATTGACTACTCCAGATTATTTCATTTTATGTAGGGTAAAACAGGCAAATTTTAAAGTGTTAACCTTATCTGGCTTCTCTGAGTTTACCTAGTCAATGTTAGAGCTGATTTGAAACATGGTTCTCCCTTGTTCTGCCTCCAACCAGACTTCGTTGGTACCACTGCCTGCCTTGTCCAGAAGTTCACATTTAATAAATAGGATAACATATTTTTGTTGTAAAGAATGCTACCTTGTAAAGATTGATGGAGATTAAATCTAGTCCACTGAATTCTCATCTGATGCTTAAAACCCCCACATTTTCGATAAAGCTGTATGTCTGTGTGTGTTCTTATTTTTTTATTTCTCTACACTTCTGCCATTGTCTCTTTTGGCTGGGGCTAGAAGCAGAATTGCAGAAATGCCACCAGAAAGGCTGTGCTACTGGGGAATAGATGAGGCATGTTGTTTCAGATTTAATTAGAAAAGTTTTGTACAGATTTGCTCTGTAGGCCACATTTCAACATTAAAGTTGAGGGCAGCTGATGCCATCTGCTCCATTTAATGCAAATTCAATGCAGCCCTTCGGCTCTTGGCAATTTACCAATATGGTCCTCAAAGTATTTGGGCAAAGTATGACCACCCCTGCTGTACTGAGTGCCCCTCTTTCCTCTCCCCCCTTTCGTATGTCACCCCTTTTGAAAATCAAAAGTACTCTTTTCTGCTTATGCCTCGGTGCCTAAGCAGTAGTGGATATTTTGTGCTTCTGTGACTGGCCTTGTATGATTTCAAGAAAAAAAGCTAGTTTCTATCAATCAAACAACAGCAGTCATCATTAGTCTTCTGGGACACATGCTGCAAACCCTTAGGACCAGCTTTTCAAAGAAGGAGAATATTGTTTCTGATGTGAAGTTGATGGATGCTTCATGTACTGTGTGTGACAATGACACAAGAATTTCCAAGAGCAGAGGATCCTCCCAAACCTGTCTTAGCTGCTTTGTGTGATCCAAGCTTTAAAGAATATCTGTGCCTCACTTCTTAATGGGTGCCAATACTGCAAAATACAAAGAGATGCCCAGGAGAAAAAGTTGCTGTTAGAAAGTAATTATTTGTCATGTTATCTGTCCAATTCAGAAGGGAACTGCCAGAGAGTAGGGGTCTGTCTTTCTTGTGTCTCAACAAAGCGCTACATAAAGCTACGGAAGAATGGAAATTAGCAAGGAAGTAAAAAAGGATAATTAATCATTATTAACCTTTTCCATTTTTAAGCACTAGCTAACTTTATGAAATGTCATAAAAATGTTTGATCAGAAGAGTGATTTCTAAAGTTCTCTATAACAAATCAATCTATATCCAAAGAAAATCAACCAAACAAAATCATACCCACGCAGACCTATATTTATCAAGGTGTTTAACCTTACAGTTGCCTTAGTAGGTCTAACGCATTTTTTTCACAGAGGGAGAAGGGAGACAAAGGGAGTTCAGCTGATTTTCCTAAGGTAACCTGGGAAATCTATTACAGACCAAGGAAAGATGTCCATGTGTCCCACTGCCAAGATAATATCAAAGCTACCAACTAGTGTGTGTTGCTCATAAAAATACTATGTTAAAAAAAAATAAGTCAATTGATGTGCAATAGTTGTAATAATTCTCAAGGATAATTGCACACTTGAGTGTGAGAAGAGAGAAGTAATTGAATGTATTTAAAAGGGAAGCAGAGGAAGAAAAATGGGGAGGAAGAAAGGGAATAGAGTGCAATAAGTCTGCTACCTTTGACACTTCTTGCAATGTGGTGTCATGCCTTGAGATCTGTATTTCTGCATATTGGTAGAAACCCTCTCTACAGCACTCTGTAGGGGCAACGCTGCAGCAGCTACAGCTGCTGAAGGTGAGTTGCAAAGAAGACAAAGCCATTTGTTATGGCAAAAATTAAATAAGGACTAACAATCACAAGAGTCAAATTTATCTATCTATCTATCTATTTATTTACTCATTTGCTTGCGTGTTTGCTGGGGGTAGAGGGCAGGCTGGACATTTGGAAAAGCTGCTTTGTCAGGAGGGTAGGGAAACACTGGAGGTTTTTCACTCTCCATCCTTGGAGGTTTTCATCATTCACCTAGAAAATGCTGTGTATGACTTCATCTAGTGATGGCAACAATCCCAGTATGAGCAGAAGGTTCAATGGGAGACCTCCAGAAATACCTCCCAGCTTAAATTTCTATGGTTTTATAATTTTTAAATAGCTTCTTCCTGGGACCCCAGCCTCCATTGGGAACTCCAGTCATGTTGGAATTTATCGGATTGGAAAATTATTAAACTTCAAAAGGTTTCATGTAACTAAAGTAGAAGTTTCCAATTTAGCTACCTCTGAAAAAGTTACTTAAGGCTCTGTTTATAATCCATGAACATTAATAGACAGTTTTGAGGCATAATTTAGATGTTTTTGAGACATAATTTAGATTTCCACTTTAATATGATATGAATCATGCAGTATAAGAACCCCTTTACCTTTGACCAGAGTGAAATCATGGGATGAATAGGTCAGACAGAGACCTCTGCACTGGTGCTACCTACATTTGGCTAGAAGAAAAGGTGTCTTCACTGAAACTGACACCTTTTTTTAGTCATATGGATGTTTCCTTTTGGCAGAACAAATGCATTCATTTCTGAGTTTTAAGTAATTTATTTTTAATGTGCATTAAAGGTTTGTTTTGATTGTAAGCTGCATTTAAATTTTAGTAGATATTTAATATTTTGTAAATATATACCTTCAACATTATCAATATGAAATTATTTCACTTAGAACTATAAATACTATTACTTCTTTTATTTCACATGGAGGAAAAAAATCCCAGTACTTCAGCTATCCTCAGCTCACGTTTTTTTCCTTCCAGTGAAAGTCATGAATGAGAGTGCCTTCATATATATATATATATATATATATATATATATATACACTCTTAAACTTATATGTATATATATATACTTAAACTGATTTTACTTTTGGTCTTGATTGGTGCTATAGATTGATACTGTATATGGGTTTGAGCTTGTTTCATAAAATGAATCTTGCTAAGGGAAAGATTCTTCATATCATATCCATTTTTTAATTCAGATCAAGTTAATAACAAGGCTTAGGGCTAGCTTTCCCATTTACCAAAGTATAAATATGTGTGTTTAGATGTAAACATAAGCTGTCTCTCAACCTTGTTTGAAAGGTTGTAGGGTGTCTAGAAGAATGACTTGCCATGTATGTATCAACTTCATTAATTATCCATTTAAAATCATTGAAATAAGCAGAAAATCTTTATTTTTAGATCAGATTTTTAACTCTCCTGTGAGCTTGTGAGTCTGCCATTACAATATCGCACACTTCTTACAATACACTTGAGAGGTAAAGATGTACTTCTTTCCCCATTTTACAGGAAGGCAGAGATCGAGAAAAGAGGAGACCCAGGAATGTGTTTTGCTATCTGTCTCCATCTGGCTGCAAAGAGAGTTAGAGCCAGGCATCAGGACCCGTTCTTCAGTGACGTCATTTCAGACTGATGAAATAACACTAAGTCAGACAGTGAATGGATTAAGAACAGAACTGAACAACAGCAACCATCAATAGGAAGACACTGGTGGATGTGTGTGGGTGGATTCTCCATAAAGTCACATTTTCACAAAGGATCTAGATACTTTAAACAGATGACTCTGGAGAGCATGTGTGAAGGTTCAGCTGACCATTTGTAGCAAACAAAGAAACTCTCAGCCTACACCAGGGGTAAGAGGGCTTTCTCTGGCCTGATAAACTCTCCAATAATCTCAAGACAGACTATGGAAAGAGTATTTAGAGATAGATTTTCATAGATTACTATGCAAACATGAGAGAAAATGAGGCAAACAAGATTATCTGAATCACACAAAATTTGTGTCTAATTAAACAGTTGAGTGCTTTAGCATAAGAATGTATAAAGTTTATGAATGCACATCATGCATTAAAAAAAAAAAAAAAATGTTTCCAGTAAAACAGTGGTAGTGGTTACAGTAAACAAACATAATATAAGCTCTTTCCATGGCTTTGTGGATGCACAAGTAGGAGAAAAAGCCAGAAGAAGAAGGTGGTTCTTCTGTATACATATTAGTCTTAGGTTAACATACTGTTGCTAGTTTTCTTGATTACACTGAGCTTTGGACGAGGGCCTAATTCAAAATGCTTCTCTTTGGAAAGATTGCTGAAGAAACAAGCATCATTAGGGATGATACACTAGGTAAGGGAGATAGGGAATTTAGTTGATTGTTTCAGCTGCATGGTTACCTAGAAATATAGTACGTTATGAGGTTGCTCTTTCTGCTTTGATATATTGTGTTTGTCAGTGGTGCCTGCCACACTCAGATAGGCACCTCTTCTTGTTTTGCAAATGTAACTGTCTCAATAAGGATAATTAAATAAAACCCCTGAGGTCCCATGCACCACAGTTTCCATTTCTTTTTTTTTTTTTTGTTCTAGCCCAGGAAGCAAACGGAGGTGTCATATCTGCTCACCACCTCTCCATTTCTATTTGGGAGAGCCACCGCTGTGTCCATGGAACGTACTATACTTCCAAGGCAAAAATCCAAAATCCTCCAAGACTGTGGCTGTCTTATGGACGCATAAATTTATCAAGGATATACAAGGTGAATGAAAGGCCTTTGCTTTGGGGAGCTCTCTGGAAGGCATTTGAACTACCAATGCACCAATTTCCAATAATTCAATGATTCTAGTTGCTGAATAGACACCTTTAGAACTGCATATCAGGAGGTAGAGTATGAATGAAACTAAACAAATTGAAGCCTGTAATAAGAGGAGATAAAATTTAGTTTATGGAAAGACTTTTCTAAAACAACCTTTCACAATTCCTACCCTTGAAACACCAAATAAGGCAATCAAAGATGTGCCATGCACATTACTAGCTTCTATGTGTTAATTGCTTGTTTCACCATGAAAGTCTTAAATGACTGCACTGAAAATTAAAAAAAAAAAAAAAAAAAAAAAAAAAAAAATGCCCTGATTGGATGTAAGTCACCTGGGATGATCAGTATGGTAAATTTTTAATAAGAAGATGAAGCATTGAGTGATTTACTGCTAATCCCATTGCGTGAGCTGGAGGAGGCTAAAGAACAAAGGTTTACGGTCCCTTTGGAGATTTGTTTCATCTGCACATCAGCCTACAATTAATGGCCATTTAACTGTTGTTCTCCTGCTGGACATTGGTGGATTGATTCAGTAAATAAAAGTGACAGAGCAGTGTCCCATGGCAGTATAATAGAAACTGGCTGCACCTGTTATTTGCGAATCATTGCTTGCCAGGGCATTGACCTTTTCTAGTCTAGCTGAAACTAATAGGAGAATTTAAGGGCCTGATTACTTAAATTTCATTATAAGAATTTGTATGTCAGAATCTCAGTTTCTTGAAACGTGCTGCAAGCCACTGTACCATGTCAATATTACCAACTCCTCTCCTTTTCCTAACTAGTTATTATCAGGTAGTAATGACCAGTTGGTTAGTTAACACACATCAAAGCAAAAAGCAATGATTACCTACTCTAAGGGCGTGTTGGAAGGAAAAGATGACTGTGTAATGAGCAGTATGTACCATCAAAGTATTCTCTTGTTTTCTCTTTCCTAGTGAATAAAAAAGGAAGGGAGGACTTTGCTGAGAGAAGGGAGAAAAAAACCCCAAACCAAAACCTAAAACACCAGTGCAGCTCCTACAAGCATCTGTGCGCTGCATCACAATCCAGTTGGAAAACAGCTGTCATCATGTAACTGAGCATTTACAAATATTTAATAACAGATTTGTCCTCTATTTCAGCTGCCAGAGATATGAGCGGAAGGTTGGGAGCAGAGAGGGGAGGGGAAGGCAGGGCAGAGTGTTTTCATTTCTTTATCCCTGCTGCTGTTACTGAAGTTAGAGAAAGGAGACAGTGCTCCTAGTTTCACAGCTGGCCTAATATTCTCATTCGCTCTGTTTCTCCTTTGGAGCTGCAGCTGCTCTCTTGAAACAAGCTGGCTGCAGGGATAGATCAGAAGATGGTCAGGAGTCCAAAGCGGTGACTCATGCCCACAGGGAATTCAACAGGGTTTGCACAGTTATGTGCAAGACGGGATCAGGACTACAGGAACTGGATAGAACTGTTTTCACAGACAAATTTGTCAGCAGTGCCTAGGGATGTTTTCAGAGGGCATCTCCAAGTTTATTCAATAATATGTTGACGAAACCAAAAGGAGAAACCACTAGACCTTCTTTCGTTATTCAGATTTTAAAAGTTTAAAGGAAAGAATAGCAATGAAGAAAAGTCTCTTTTGAAGAGGTCTCCTTAAATATGCAAACATACTTACCTTTGGGAAGTATATAGGGAATTAGAGGGCAGTTGGGTGGATTGAACTTAACCCCCAAAACAGAGGTATGGGATTATTTTATAGCTCATTTCTCTCTTTGTGTTCACTCCCCACAGCTGGAATATTGCATCTGTCTTCAGAGCATCTTCTTCACCCCAACGTATCCTAGAGGAGAAGAGGAAAATACACAGCCCACTGACATGGCAGGGTATCCAAAAGGGAGTGTGTGTGAGTTGCTACCCTGTGGACTTAAGCTGCAGGAGAGGGGCAAAGACAGAAAAGTATGCTTACTAAAGCTTCATCGATTAAGACAAACGAAATTGGGACATCCTCAGTGCCAGCATTTGGCTGACTACACTTGCACTGTTCTCCAAAACCAGAAAAACACAGGTGCAGGTAGGCTGATGCAGAAGGCCAGCTGAAATGGGCTGGGGTGGGAAGCACAGTATGAATCTGCAGCACCCCTGAGCCTCCTGGCAGGAAGCACTGAGAGAACTGAGTAAAAATGTGGCTGGACTCATTTGTTGCACAGCTCAAGCCCTCTGCAGAAAGCCAGGCGTGTAGGCATGTGGCTAACAATCCTAAAATTAACTTGCTGTGTTCAAGTGGATTTTGTACAGTTTGCTTCCATTCTGTCAGCATTTGCTTCCCTGAAAATGGGGGTCGGGGCACGGGTGGGGTGGGGGGGGAGGGTAAGAAATTAAGAGTGAAAGTAAAGGACTAATAAAAGCCAAACACAGCAGAGTGTGTCAGGCATCTTGAGAGGTCTCCGCGAGCCTGCCAGCCAGTGCATGCCAAATGCTGTAGTCTGTGGTGTCGCCGGTGCTGTAAACCATTGCAGAGTCAGAAGTGGCCTGGGTGGTGGAAAAACACTTCCCAAGGAACATGAGTAACATGGGACTATCAGAAAGAAAAAGGAGGTGACACGTGGCTACCCTTGTATCTTTGAAAATGCTAACAGGTTTTTTACAGGGCTTGGTCACCTTTAGTTCCTTGCCAACTGGTCTACTGTTGTTTGGGTGCAGAGCAGAAGATGCAGCTCTTGCCTTGTCTCCCTCTAAGCATCAGTTGTGTTGCCATGAACCATACACTCCCGTGCATATAATCCTGGAAAGAAGAAAAGTCTGGGAATCGTGAATCAGTAACTCACTACGCTCCTCAAGCAAGAAAAGGGCCCCCTGGTGTGACATGGCAATTTACAGAGATGCCATAGGGGAGAATCTGGGTAAAGACGGAGATAATTAGTAAAAAAAGAAAGCACAGAAAGGGAAAAAGACTTAACTGAAGTCATGCAGCAGGACAGTAGTGGTGCCAGGAATAAATCACAGGTCTTCTGATTTACTTCAAAATGCATCCAGTAAATTTCTTAGAAAGGCTTCTCCACTGTGAATTGGAACAGATCCTCATGCAAATACACTGGAATTCTGTCCAATGTCGGAACTTATTGAAAAAGCTAGGATTTAATATGTTGAAATTATGTTGGAGGTACAGCAATTAACAATGACATTTTGACTACTGATCCAGGCATTTCTTGCTCACTTTTTTTATTTTCCACCTTCTGTGTTTGTCTGTAATTGCACATCTGCTCGAATACAGGACACTTGGGTTGTACAGCAGATTATTCAAAACCACCTCCAAAACACAGGAAAATTACTCTGCATTTTTGCGTCCATCAGCTGTTCCTATTACTTCTTCAAAAAAAACTTTTATTCCTCATGTTAGACATGATGTCCCTTGGGTGAGTAAAGGCTGGCAATCTTTAATTAAATTAATCAAAGCCAGGGACAAAATCTGTAGGGAATATCGGGAAAGCCTCTAGGTTAATTAATCAGACACAGACAAGTAGTTTAGGCCCAAAATATTGTTGTGCTTTCCTAAAAGAAAAACTAATATGGATAGAAACATTTTCAGTTGCTGTTTTTGAAGGGCAGTGAAAAAAGGCATCATTCAGCCCTTCCACTCATACAAGGTCACAGATGATCTATCCTAGCAAAGGCAAAATACTTTTAATTTTAGCCCAATCCTCTTTCCACATTGTTCTTCAACTCCGATTCAATTTCCTATTCTTGGTTTGTTTGGTTTTTTCCTGTGCTGTGGTACAAATTTACTGCTCACAAAAAAAATCACAAAAACAAGTAAATAATTATGCTGGGATGAAACTAGGAAAAGTGATAAAAATTGTATCTTCTTCTGCTCCTGTGCAATGACAGAAATTTCAATTTCTGTCATTGTAAATAATTTGCTACGTGCCTCAGGACCAAAAATCATTTAAGGGCAAACCATAATGGGTTACTTTGCAACAGAGACATTGATGGTGTCTCTTGAGTATACAAAGGGATTATAGCCAATGAAGCCATCATACCTGTGTACAAAGAGCATCAGATGGGATGCCAGCCAGCCTTTTATGGTACCAATGAAGGGAGTATACTGGCTTTGGTAGTAGCTCCTTTTCAGACTGGTGTCTGCATGTTTTCTCAACAGCGTTTCTCATTGCTCTTCTTGCACCAATCACCCTTTCACCTCATAACTAGCAACAAGGTCCAGGAGGACATTTTTTCCAATTTACTATATTAGACAAATGTCCACAAGAACATTGAGTGAAACCTTAATTTTATTTTTGACATGACCACGACCCGGTCTTGGAGGTCCCAGAAGAATGAGGTAGGTCTGGCGACACATTTTAGCACCAAGAAATGGAAAGATGGTCCCCACATTTTCACTGGGTTCCCATTTTTCTTTGCATTAATTTTCTACTGTAATCTTTTCAGTCCTGTCTCCTCTATCTGATGTTTCATACTTTGCATATGCCTCTTTCTTGCCCTTGATTGCTTTTTGCCCACTCATATTCATTCAAATTAGCCTTTTTTACTTCCAGCATATTTATTGCTAGTTGGCATGAATAACCCTTGGGTATAAATTAATTTATATTTGAATACTTTCAATTTCCACTCTAATTCATGTGTTTCAGTTAAGCCCCTGATGTCAAAAAGCTTCTCTAGGGAAGAGTGGATGGCTCAGGGGATAGGTAATAAGCTCCCTTGTCTTTTCCCTGTAGAGCACTGGTTCAACTGGGCCTACAGAGAGTTGGTAATAGCTGACAGTCCTTATTCTTCAGTGATTTTATAGACTGTTGAATTACACAGGCTCCAGTGCTTTTACATCCTCATTAAAACTAGGCAAAGAAAGAAAATGTTTTTCCTTCAAATGTATTTGGTCAAATATAATTTTAAACAAGAGTTCGTTCAGATTACACTTACATACTTCCTCCTAGTAGTTCCCAGAACATATCAGGTTTTGGTTATTTATTAATATCTATATTACACATATATATTTTATATATAGATAGATAGATAGATACACACACATATCTCTCTTATGTTTATATATATATATATATGTATATATAACATTTTGGTTTATTTGTGCTTACTTAAAAGCTACGAGGAGCTTTTGTTTTTGGAATCAGAGCATATCGGTGAAAGGCAAACAAGCGTGACTGCAGAGGAACCAACCTATCAGTTTTTCTTATTTTTAGTTTGTCACTAAAATAGCTAGAAATTTCAGCTGAGGTCAGGGTCCTCTTGTGAAAGGTGGGGTACACGTGCATGGTAAGAGGGAAGTTAGGTCCCAAAAGAGCTTACTGTCTGCATAATGAGTGGGAACAAAATGTCTCCCAACAGCATTGCCTATACATGTGACGGCTTTGGAGGAATGTGACAGGTAAGAATTGGATGCGAAGCATGCTAAAGAGCTGTCTGTCTTTTTCTGTCAGGTGGGAAAGGAACAGAAGTCTTTTTACAGCTCAAATCTCTCTACCTAGGCAAATATACTGATCTTTCTTGTGCAAATAGACATTTAAAAATGTTCTAAAATCCCTACACCAATTTATTTCCTGCAATTTCATCCCCCCTTTCCCCACAGATGCAAAGCCTTTGTGATTTGTTCACTTTTCCATGCTATTTATAACGCTGGGGTCAACCAATTATGCAACAAGCAGGGAATGAGGAAAAAAAAATAAATAAAAAGGTGGCAGAGGTGACCAATCATATGGCATAAACAGTGAATCAGGATTAGTGGACATTCATAGCCAGCAGCTTGCAAGAAATCCATAGGCTCAAAATTGCTCACACAAACTGCTCAATGAGCAAGTGCAAAGACACTAATCCATAAAGGTCACATTCTACCCTTGCAGATTCCTCAAGCAGAAAAAGAAAGAGAGGGGGGTTAAATGTTAAATTAGTTGCATAAATTATTTGCAATGAATATTCTGAGAAGCTCTGGTTGTGTTTGTTTGTCACTTCCTACCCTAATGTCAATTACTCAGGGCCAGATGTTACACACATTGGCGACAACACTCCCTCCAGGTCCCGAGGCAGAAAGTAATGAGTGGATGTGGCAGATCTATGTTAAAAGAGTCTTTAATAGACTAAGGTCCAGCTTTTCACATGGATTTAGGTATCTAAATCCCTTTGGAGACCTCAACTGTGGAATTCTGTACACAATTCAGTGAATGCATCAAGGAGCTCTGGCAGTTACTTGTTTTTCTCTTGTTTTGCTTCTGGCACTCTGTGTGTTCGACAGAGAGAGAAGGGGTCAAAAAGACCCTGAAAACCTGAAATAAAATGAAAAATAAATTGCTGATCTTCACTGATGCCAGGAAAATAAGTGGTTCAGTGCCATCAACTGTGCCTAAAACCACCTATAGTTTTTTCAAAATAGCTTAATTTTTTATGATTTGCTGTAAAAAGAAAAAAAATATTTTTAAAATTAGACCTCCTCTTTTGTAGTTTCTGTAAAAAGAAAAATTGAAGTAAATTTAATATTGAGTTTGGCCTTTTCTTGTCATTTTTCATATACTGTTTTTACCTGCAAGTGTATAGTTTCACATAAATAGACGGGTTTCTTGGCTGAACCATATCACAGAGGCTCTGTGATCTTTGCTTAGGCTTATAGTATATTATAAGAAACATATTGCTATCAGGCATTATAAAGGAGATAGTCCAGTAAGGAAGCATGCTCTCTATGGAGGATTGAGGGCATTTGGCACTCCAATTCCCATTCCCATAAGGCACCACAGTACTGTAACCAGATGCAGTTTACTATTGAACTGACTCCAAATGAAACATTCACATTTAATTTATCACACCAAAATTAAATATTTTGATCTGGGAATCTGGAAGCATTTTGTTTTGACTGAAAATGTCAAAACAAAACATTACAGCACTTCCGAGTAGTTGTTTTTTGGTGTTGGTTTTTTGTGTGTTTTTTTTGTTTGTTTGGTTGGTTTGTTGTTTCCCCCCCCCAAAAAAAAACCCACTTTTCAAGCAGAGAAAAAAGATATTTTGACTTTTCTGTCTGAGTTCAAGACAACATAGAAACATAGGAGTAGAAGGGATCTAAAAAGGTCATCTAGTCTATTGTCTTTCCTAAGGAAGATCAGGTATTCTCACGTCATTCCCAAGCAAAGCGTATTCAGTATGTTCTCCAAATCTTCCAAAGACAGAGAGTTCCCAACCATTCTCCACCCTGGTATTTCATCAGCCTCACAATTATCTTTTCCTACTGATTAACTTAGTTCTTCCTATTGCAGTTTCACTTCTACTACCTGCCATGCTGCTTCTTTGTTTTTACAAAAGTCTGTTTGTTTAATGAAGATTGTCAGTGTATTTCTGTTTGCAAATTAAGACACACACAATCAAATAGAGTGTCCTCCTGTGGGTTAAGCGTCTAAGCTCCATGATAACCATAGAGCTTTGATTGTTTGCTTAAATACATGTTCCGTTACCATTTGGGGTGCTGTAGAGTATCTGCACTGTCCACGTGGGACAGGCAGGTACAGCACAGAGCCTTTGACAGACCTCCTCTTTGTGGAGCAGCAGACAGAAGCAAAGTCATAGACACTAGGGCTTTATGAATGGAACTAGATATTTGTCATTAGGCAACTGACCTGGGATTTGGAGACCAGTAAAATACAACTACTATAGTCTAAACAAACCTAAAGTGCAGATGGGTATACTGGGAGTCGATATACTTAGCCTGCATGGAAACATCCATGTGTAGATTCCTACATATAGGTAGTTTCAGCTGCAAATTGAATCTGACCTTACATGTCCACTCTACCTCTATTCTATTTTCTTTTCTTTAGGCTAAAAATCACTAATTCCTTCAACAGCTGTGGCAATTTTTCTAGATTTTGGTTATTAACATTGTATTCATTTGGTTTTTTTATAATTAGTCCTATTAGTCCAAAAATTAGTTCTTTCTGGAAGCCTCCTCTTCTGAATCCTGTTCCTTCTTACAACAGTTTCCTACATGTTCTTCTCCACTAAGTTTTGGAGTTGCTGAAGTATGTCTTAAATTCATTGTTTGCTTTTTATCTTTTGTTGCTCTTCTTTCTTGAGGGTTACACACTCATCCACTCATCCACTTTATGGCTCCCTTATCCTAAGTTCACTACTTGTTTCACATTCCCAGATTGCTTGTTTCTGTTGGTTAGGATTCCCAGAAGATCTTTCTTCTTTATTTTTATGCCATTTCTTAAAAAATATAAAATAAAATCAATGCTAGACCATAAGGTCTCTCTAGCATGTGTTTTCAGCAGGATATGATGCCAAACTAAATGACAGAAAATAAAATTATTCCTTTCTTAAGTTTATTGCAAAATACGTTTTTATATGAAAACTGAAGATGATAGTAAGGATGAAGTAGTTTGGTCCTTATTCAGCAACATATTTCAGTTTACCTAATTTGCAGTCAAATTGGCTTCAGATAGATTATTCATCTTCTTAAATCATGTGCTTCAGATCCTTGTTAAGTGCTTGATGAACATTTCAATATGCGTATTTGTCATGGTTTGCTACAGGATCAAGTCAGATACACACAATTTAGCATCAGAAATTCTGTAATTTCATCAGAACTAGTTCTCTTTTTTTTTGCAAAGCAGACTACATTGTTACTGATGTTGTTAGAGGAGTCTTCGATACGTTTTTACTGAGATTCCACTTGTTGCTTGCAAATGAACAGTCAACTCAATATACATATTGCTAATATTCTTCTGATTCAGAAATGTTGGGGATTTAATTCTTTATTTTGACTTTATGCAATTCACATTCATTCTTTAAAATGTATAGATCACTCCCAGCCATTCTTTCCTCTGCTGATTTCTGGAATCAAAGGCAATTCCTTAAAAAAAAAAAAAGAAAGAAAAAAAAAAAAAAAAGATAAAACCTGCATCACTGAATAGTGCCTAAAATCATCTCTGTATGATTGCATTTTTGTAGGGCCAGAAATCTGTCATCATATGAAACCAGAGGATCCTCCTCCCTCCAAGATTTTCTGATTCTAACTCTCAAAATAAGGACACTGACAAGTATTTTTAACACATTTCCACTGATATTGCATAAATTCAGAAGCATTTATATGCTAATCAAATCAAAATAGACGTGATTAGTGAGTGGAGAGTGTCAAGATGGCTGTCCTTTTGCCATCAACCCATGATAACAGCACTGACACTGCATTAAAGCACTGAATATTGTATAAGCCAAGAAAGGTTATAGGACATGACAGACTTAGATAATAGTAAACCCTGAGAAATCATACCCTGCCTATTACATATTTATTATGCATTACAAATTGTAAATATTTAAAAAAAAAAAATACCCCAAAGATATAGTGTGGGTAAATTCTTAATGCTTAATGAAATTATTCATGATATACAAAAAGCAGCCTAACTCAACAAATAAGATGAAGGTTAATGCATGCGGATGAATATAAAAGAGAACCCAGTCCTGACGACTAATATGCTGTGTCCTTCCCCTGGTTGATCCCAGAGTGAAATTAATGCAACCTCATTTTCATGGTTAAGAGCTATCCCTAGAGCTGAGGTAAGGAAGACCAGATAGGATGCACAGAGAAAAATCCAGACACTTTCTTTCCTTTGATATCTCAGAAGCTTTCACAGCTGAATAGTTTCGGAGCTATAGATATATACATACCTTAAAAAAAAATCTGTATTTATCCACTCAATCTACATATTTATTTCATCTTTTTCCAGCTTCTGCTTTATACACTTTCTAATTCAAAAGGTCAGTCACAGGTTGGAGTAGCCTGTGATAAGTAACATTAGCTGAAAATAATGGGAAATTCAAGAAGAGGTAAACAAAAGGAGAGGGCATAATCGGCCTGTAGGTGATTTCTCTCTCTTACCAGAATTTCTGATGTTTTTACTTACAACGATCATAGATCACAGCACACCATGTACACAGTCTTGCTTCCCCTTCATTTGTAGCTGCAACAATCTGCTGGCTGTAGGGTGAAAATGGTTCATAGCCATTTGCAGTTATTAGAGATTCTCCAGCACTTGTGTCAGTCCATAGATGTCAGCCTGTGTCCCGGCCAGAGACTAAATGACTTATTTACCTTTCATCCTTTCCTAAATGATTTTGGCTGTTTGACTGGGCATTTTACACTTGGCCATTCCCTGAGTTAAGCGATGAGGCAGTGTGGCTGAGCAGCGTTAAACACGCTGCTCCCTGAAACTCCAGGACGAAAGACCACCTGTGCACTGTGGAAGAGCAGGGAATATCGCAGCTTTGTCCTCAGTCTCACAATCTTGAGAGAAAAGGCACGGCGCTGGGAACTGCAGCTCTATGCTGTTAATCTCTCCCACTTAATGACTACTTGCAGCAACTTTCTTCCTCGGTAATGCTTCACAAAGGCTATTTAGTTCTGCCTCATCACACCTCTGTTTCCTAAATCCCATTATTTGCAACTAGAATCCTGGACTATAAAGCGCCAGGTTTGATCTATGAACTCCCCTATCTCTTGAGACAGGCGATTTGGAGCCGGTGACGTTGCACTTGCGCCGTGTGGTCTGCGGCAAAGCCTTCCCCCCACCCTGGGGCGGCAGCCCCCGCCATGGTGGGCTGGCTTACCTGGGCTGAGCATCTAATCTGCTGTGATGGAAAGTCAAGGCTGGTCCCATCCCACTGCTGGTGCTTCACTGAGGTGTAACTCCAGCAGGTTTGCCACCTTAAGGTCCATTCTCCATCCACTCAGTGAGGAAGGTGGCTCCACAAGGCAATTCTTCCCACACTAAATTTAAAGGAAGGCAAAAGCCACTGGTCCCTAACTGCGATACCTCATCCCAGTCTCTGAAGCTACATAAAGGGTAAGAAGATGAGTCAGAGCACTCTGAACACCAGCTCCTGCAGGATCATCACTGGCCACCTCTGCATTATACAGCAATTATGGGAAGACAAAGGCATGGAAACTGATTTGTAACTCGTATTTTTCTCACACATGCACCAAGGTTGTAGATGGGTGTGTGTGAATCTTCAGTGTGTAATCCGTGGTTCTGGCTGTCTATTCTGCAAGCTTAGCCTTGTAACATAAATGAAAGGCTTCTCCTTGCTTTTGTTTCCTGAAGTCTTCCTCAATAGCCTTTTAAAAGGAAGAGAAATGACACATTCTCTAATGTATCTGGAAAATTAAGGAATCTGAGCTCTAGTTTACCCATGAGGGATTGAGTGCTATGAGCGAGGATAACTCAGAGGGGATGTCTTTTTCTTTGCAATACTTGTGAATACTTTTAACTTGTGGGCTCTGCTGATCCCACATAACCAAATTAAAGGGAGAGACCTAACTCATCTAATTATGTCCTAAACACAGGAGACCACAGAGCAAACCAGGACAAGAACAGCAAGGAGAGAACAAAATTATAATCCTTGTTTGTCTTTCTATTTTTGTTGTAATACCCACTGTCTACAAGTTTCTGGTGCAATAAGTCTTCTGACTCTTCCTTGAAAGAGTCTTCCCCTTTCCCAGGCATGCCATATGTCACCAGGAGAGAAGACCATGACAGCATGTTTGTGCCCTGAACAATATGCTGGGAGATCTCACAGCTCAGACCTGCAATAAAAGCCCCCACAGAACCCCCTTGATGCTCACTTGCCCTTTGGTCCTGTGGGTACCACCTTGGTAACTCGCATGTAGATAAGAAATTGCAGGGGGATTTCAAAGCTGAAAATTCATTGCCATTGATCAGAGAAAATAAAAAAGCCCTATTTATTATATCTGTTCTCTCCCCTCAAATCAGAAACAGTCTTATTTAATTAAGTTGTAAAGGTTTTCCTTGTAAATAATCACTTTATCATAATTTCCTGAAACTATCTAATGGGAGTTGGATGTAAATCAGAGCATTTATCATACTTCCTAATGTCGGTGTCATCACATCTTGAACCTCTGGATCTTTCTGAGTAATTGATACATCCTTGCCTTCCCTCCCCTTTCTTTCTTCTTCCCTCCTCCCTCCCCACTCGGGTTATGGAAAGCAATGCCAACACTCTGAAGAACACTCTCAGCAGTGAAATGTCATTAAAATTAAAAAATACTGATGGAAGGAATGAACAGAAACAAACAAAGGGCAATTTAGGAACTAAAAACAGTAACATAAGGAGCAGAATAATGGGATATAGAAAAAAAAAGAAAAAAAAAAAAAAAAAAAGATGATGTCTGGTTGACAGATTGTTGTCATTCAAGTCTCAGGGGCTTTGTCACAACCTTCCAGTAGGGATGCAGTCTCGAACATCTGGCTGGCAACCGGTGCAGAACCTCCAGGCCGTGCTACTGCAGGGAGCAAGCATGAGGGCCAGGGTGGGAGGCAGGGATCCCTGCTCTCCTCCAGCCTCCACCATCACATACTTTCTTTGCAAGATTCCTTTGGAGGGGCGGCATTGTTGGGACAGGCTAACCCTCAGCAAAAAAAAATGAATTACGTTAAGCCAGCCTTAAAAATATGCTGCCATTTTTCTAGCATTCAGAGATGGTTTTGGGCTACTTTTCATCAGGGCACTTGAAGGTTGCATGTAAACCTCAAAGGGAGAAATGGAGGCTTGGGTGGATGTGTCTGCAGGAGGTTCGTACCTCACCATTGCCTTGCTTTAAGCTTTAAGTCATCATCAACTTAAAATGGAGTTCCTCACTCACCATACGCAGCCCTTCACAGAGATAGCAAGGTGCATCTGGTGCAGGAGTTGGCGGCTAAATTGAACAGAAGAGAAAAAACCAAACCAACCCAAAATCTGACAGTCCGAGTTTATTTTCCTTTGTATTAAAAAAAATTGCATTGGATCAGTGCAGCTACCCTGGGTAAAAGAGATGAGGTGATCCTTTGAGTTAATGTTTAAAAAGTGAGTAATCACTGAGCTAATCAGACACTAAGATTTTGTGGTGCAAAAAGCAGTGGCGTTTATTTGTTTGTTTTTTTCTCATGCAACTTCAAAGTTAATTTTCTCAGATAGAAAATGAGGCTTTCCAGAAATTTTGTGATAAAAAATCACAGGACAAAAAGCCTCGTCTTAAAACAGCGAACAGTCTGGGAGTTTGGAAAGCACCACTGTAGAAAACCAGGCACTGCAGAGACACGAATATGGATATTCCTGTTGAATGTCCTCAGTCATTAGATTATATAAAAGTCTAGAGGGATTTCTAGTTTCTCAGAAATACCCCAGGGTCAATTTGATATGAAATGTTTTCAAAATTCTCTCTGGCTAGAAATTTCATCTGGGATTCAAGACATCTTCCATATAAAAATAAAAACCTATTTGTGTTCCAGCAGGTATGAATGTATTTTGTGTACATGTGTGTGTTCACACAGGTATTTTTTCCATTAAAAGGTTTGTATTTTTGGAGAAAAGTTTGCAATAGGTTTGGGGGTTACCTTACTCATATGGTTTACTAGCATAACCCTCTTTCCTAAAAGGGTGGTAGTGGTAGTGTGGAGTTTTTTGTGTTGGTTTTATATTTTTTTTTCTTAGGTAAACTAATTATATTTCTATTCTAATCTAAAGCAAAAATTAACCTGTGTTTCTTTTCCAGATCTCAATATACTTTGCAAGGGATGTTAACATATTTGTAGAAAAAGACTGTGAAGTAGAGAGAGAAAGTGCAAATCTTTCTGATATACCACGATGCTTCGTGAAAGTTTTACCATTATAATAACTTTTATAGCCACAGAATTTACATCTGTACTAAACGGGAATGATGATTTAGCTGTGCTATTCTATTTAAGTGTCAAAAAAGTGCATGCCTAAACCACTGGGTTTTTCTGAGGGGGTCTGAGTGCAATCTTCAGGCCTCCTGTGTGACTTTCTACTCAGGTCAGTGCTTCAGGTCTCCTTCCATGGGAGAGGAGGACACCCTGCCTTCATCAGACTGGATCTGTAAAATTGCAATGGTTATTTCCAATCAAAAGACATTGAGATGGGTGCTGGAATTACTAGGTGAATTTTATGGGTTTTGTTCGAGAGAAGGAATATGAGATTAGACTATAATTGTTCCTTCCAGCCTTGCAAACCTATAAATATTTCTATTGAATTAATAATGATGATGGGCTGATTTCTGCTGATCTTACCTCTGCTGGTTTTACGTTCTTAATGGAATAATGTGAGCAGATCCATGCTCAACAGCTTAACATGATGACAGTAATCACTAACCTATATAAATATCTGTCATGGGGTTTAAAATTGGTGCATCAGGTAATTATTAGATGCCTTGATCTTAACAGTTATGGGAAAATGTTTAATTGCATTACATCAAATTTTATTTATTAAACAGTGCTTTTGTTTGCTCTAAAGCACCAGGGAAGGATAAGAGAACATCATAAATTAATACTATCTGACAGGCCAGAACTGTGGTCTGATCCATTCTGCAGCACATCCATCTAAATGGGACCAAAAAAAGTAGTTAGAAATATGACACAATCCAGTATCACAGGCAGGAAATACTGTGAGACTTATTATTAAATCTATTAGATGATAGATTGCTTTGAAAACAGCCATAAGAAACGATAGATTGGTAGATTAATTTACGTACTCATCCACCAGCCTTCGACGGCTGACAGTATCTAAGTCCTAGATTCATAGTGGGTATGAGGTGATGCTTTGCTGAAAGTGAAATTGCAGTTTGTTAGGTCTTTTCTTGTAAGCAGGATTTTCAGTTACAAGTGAAATACCTAAATCCCACCTTCAGCAAGGTTCAGACAATCAAGTCCCTTTGGAAATCTGAGTCAAAGTATCTAGTCTGGTAATTTGCTGAACAACAAAAGTTTTTTGTTTTTCTTTTTTCCTGGACTGCTTCAAAGATTAGCTTTTTGGTTTAAGGAAAATCAGAAGTAATAATGCCAGCAGGGACTCAACTAGCAGTCAGAAGGCTTGATCTTCCTGGATATCTACCAACCTTTGTGTGAAACTAATCAAACAACTTTAGTAGTGTACACTAACATTTCCTCTCTTACCTTTTATATCTCCCACAGAGTTTAGGATAATTGAGTTTTTATATTATACAGTTGTTTAATAGCATGGGATTTGGACTGTGATCAGAAGACTTGTTTATGATTAATTTAGCCACAAACTAAACTTCAAGAAAAGTAAGTTCAAGATATTGTGGACATTAAGACCTAGGTATAATACGCATTTAGGAATACTCAGTGCTTCCAAAGACTGAAATCTGCAATTGGATGGCCTTTATGAGTCTATCTTCTCTAATGACCATTATAATCAGTGTGTTGTTGACCCTGATGTTCATGCCTTTCAACTTTAAAAATTATGTCTAACTAGGGCTTATGAAAACTTCATAAAGAATAATTGCAACTGTCTTCTCAGCATTTATCTAACTACTTGCTATTGTTCTTATTTTAGGAAATTTTGCTTGAGTAGGCTGATCACGCAAGGAAAAAAATCTTTTCCAAAATCTTTTTTTGTCTTTAAATTTTACTTTTATAAAACTTACTTGGTTCCTCACTTAGATACCTCAGTTGTTCTTTTTTAATTAGGAGAAATAAATCCAGGTGTTGTTACATTGCCTACTTTGACAATGCAGGAAAAGTGTAAGAGAAAGAACAGGTACTATACCTCAGTTCCCGGGCAATACTCAATTCTCAGTTGGTCTTATGATCCGTTTCAGAACCAGAAATCTTATTTTCACTTTCCCCTAATACAACTCACTCAATTCCACATTGATTTATTATGCTTCTGTGCTGTAAATCTTATTAGCTCTGTGTGCATGTTTCTTTTACAAATACAACAGTGCTAGAAGTTTGTCTTCATCATAGTCAGGCGCTGTGCGAGCTTAATGGAAAAAGATAGCATGAAAATGAAGCAGGTTAAACAGAAAGAAGTGGAACTCAAAAATACTAAATGTAAGAATAGAGGTCTCAACTGAAATGTAGCTGCACCTATTTTAAAGGTGTTTCTATCTATTTTATTTTTTTTTTTCCAAAGCCTTTGGAAGCTTCTGTAAAGAGGTGTCATGGACCCATTCCTTTTTTCATTTATGTTCCAGATTAATTTGGAATTGATGTGGATCAGCTAAACTTTCACGTTTTACCTGACCTACAAGACATTTGAGACTTGCTTGCTATGATGGGACTGTCTGAAGTCACAAAGAAGTAGTAGAGTGACAAAGAGGGACTAACTCAAACTGTAAAAAAAACCAGACATGTAAACATATTTCATGCATTTATGAATTCTTGTCTGGTTTTATTTCAGGGCAGAAGCAGCTGTAAATATTAAGCAAGGAAACTGAATCTTTACCAAGATTTTTCTAGAAGTAAAACCTTTGCAAATAGAACCTATGTTACTTCTTTTGCCTATTCCTTGATTATTTGCACACTGTACACTAAAAAAGCAACACTTGGACACTAAGAGCTAATTTTCCTGATTTCTTGCACAAAGGAAATTGGAATATCCTGGATGCTTAGAAGACAATAGTCTGCCTTAGACCTGTTCTAGCTGAAGAACAGAATCTGAGCCTTTTTCTCCCAACCTAGTGTCATTTTTCTTCGCACTTTCAGAACAGAAGACTGACAGCTCTCTCCTGTACATTTGTTCTGAGAGAAACATGGTCTATTCCTTAATTATTTAGAGATTTAAAGATGGCTTTTGAGTCAGGTGACTTAGAGACCAGTTCAGGCACAGCTTGCATTCTCAGGCTGATCCTGGGAAGCAGCAGGGCTGTGCTACTTGAAAAGTTACCAAGTTTACCAAATCCCTGGCTGGGGAAAAAGTTTTCTGGCCTGACTTGTTAAGGCTTACCTCACCAGGGAACACCTCCAAGGCCCTACCTACAAGGATGTGCTAGGACCCTTGTATAATTGTCATCCTCTACTTAAATCGTGCATGGATTGTACCTGAAGCAACCCTTGCCCTGCATCCTCCAAGGTCCAAGATCTGTCCTTCATAGTCCTTGACCATATGACAGTTCTGTCAGGCAGTTTGTAAGGAAGATTCATTTCACTTGCCTTAAATGAGACTTCAGACTATCTGGGTTAGCTTTCTAATCCTGTTTCAGAAAACGTCTCTCATCATCATTCAAACACGTAGAATCTTGTTTCCCACTTCTGAAAAAATGGTTAACAACACCTCTCAACCTTAAAAGGCTTTTGTCCATACAAACATTAGAAATTGTATAATGCTAGGGCAAGGGAACCACCAAACACCAAAACTAAATTTAACTTAGAGGTGCTTGAATGGAAAGCATCCTAAAATTGCAAGATCTTACTGTTATAACTCTTCTTTCTTCCTCTGATGCATTCAATATTAGCCTCTGTCAGAAGCAATTGGTACAGCACAGGAGTGGATGGACCATTGGTCAGTATTGTTATGCCCATTCTTAATTGTTTAATGTTCTGGTACAGATTTTTGCGACAGCATTGATGCTTAATCTAATTTTTGGAAGGAGAAGATGTCAGGCTGCCTTTTCCATTAGCTCACACAGTCTATTTAGTTTTCCTAGGTTGTTTGGAAGCTTGATGGGGTTTAATTGAAAATGTCAGAAGGGAACGTTTTAATTTGACCGTATTTGATATTGTGCTAATGCATGCGGCGATTCATTGTAATTCAAAGCACTCTTCACATTCCACAACTGGCTTTGCTATTATTTTAAAAGGTGAAATCTTTCATTGTTAATCAACATGGGGTACTTAGAGTAGTTTATACTGTGTAGGTTGTTTTGTGTTTTGTTTATATATATACAAATATATATATTTATGTGCTACACCTTTACCAGGACAAATGGTCTTATAAAGTCTCTCCCTCAGTCTTCAAGATCGAAAAGATCACAAAGTATCTCAGTTCTTTTGATTGGTTTCATTTTCAACTGTGCCAGAAAGAGAAAAAAAAAAAACCCAACAAAAAACCAAACTAACAACAAAAACCTATATACCAGGGACAACAGATATTACTCTTTATTAGAGCATTCACATAGGATATAGGAAAGTAAGGGTCAAGTCCCTGTTTCCAGTTCTTATTTAACCAATTGTATAAAGATGTGTCATGAAAGACTGAAAGAAATGCAGCACACACTCCATAATTCCTGAACATTTAGAGAGCAGTCCTGGAATACAGGTTCATGCTCTGAGTATGGCTTTCAAAAATGTTTCCTATCTTCAAAAGAACACCAGGCACCCCAGCTGTCAGGTATAAAAGAGCACAATGAACCTGCCCAGAAGCTGATACTTGTCTGCCTTATAAGACTCGATCCAGGAGACATAACCTGATATTTGGACAAGTCCAGAGCAAGATTTTGCTCAGTTCAAGTTTTTTCATACTTTAAATTTTAATTTATTGCTCCCGGTCTAAGGCCCTGGAGTTGTCACAACTCTATTCCTTGTAATGATAACCACCTATTTTCCAGCCCCTCCTGTGGTACATACAAATAAGACCTGTTTCCTTCTTTTTACATATATCTGGCAAAGACACGACACAGAATCAAGTCAAGGCCGTCTTCTTTCCCTGGGAAGTATTCTGCCTTAGACAATTTTGCTTACCTTTTTAATATTTGGGGAAAATGTATTTTCTGAGGATCCTGAAGAGGATTGTATTTGTATTGCTACAATTAGTACCTTGGCATTTCCAGACACAGATTATTTTGTGCTACTTGTTTGAGGGTACCTTCAATCATGTAAGACTTTTTACCAGGAAAAAATATATAATGGTAAGGAGATTAAGCAAATACGATGTTCACTGAAAGCTAGGTATTTCAGAGCCTTAGCTCTTTGCGGGTAGAGCTTCGAGTGTTTTAATAGTGAGCCAAAGTGTACCTTAATGTAAAGTTACTCTCATTTAACATTTACAACACGTTGGCATTAATTAGCAAGTCAGAATTAAAACAAACAAACAAAAAAAACCCCCACAACCAAATAACACAAAGAAACCCCAAAAACAAAAAAGGAAAAGAAGAAACATCAGTGACCGATCTTTTCAAAATTTGACCTGTTTTCTTATCTCATAACAGTATTTTGCTTAGTGTTGAAATGCAAAGTCTGCATGATCATATTGTGACTACCCTAATTCAGCTTCCTTGAACAATAACTTGCTATCCACATGAAACATTAAAAATGTAATGAAAAAGGAAATACTCCAAAGAATGTTGTTCAGTAGCTGGGATCATGGTCAAGTTTCGTTTCTCCTCCATGGGGAATATGACCTGTTCCCTTGATATTTCAGTCACTGAAGTTATTTTATTTCCTTGTTCTCTACCCTAATGCACTGTTGGATGCCATTGTGTCTTTTCTAACATGTCTTTGATCAGTGTTAAATTGTTCGTAAGTCCCGAAGTCAAAACAAGATGCACAAACCATGGGCAGTAAGCACAACTGGCAAAGGATAGAAATTCCCTTTTCAGCTCCTATCAACACACATCTTTTATAGATTAAAAAAAAAAAAAAAAAAAAAAAAAAAATGCTTTTTTTCCCTTCATGATCCCAATCCAAGTATTCCATGTATTTCAATGCAGCTATGCCAGCAAAGAGCAAAAGTCCCAGAACATCAATTGTATGATGTTCATCTTGATAACTACCAGAAAGGACAACTCTACAAGATTTATGCTATATCTGTGGGATGGTTCCCCCTAACCCTTGGATGAGGGAGGGCCATAGTATGGGAAATAAAGGGGGTTTGCATATATATTTTTTTTTTTTTTTTTAAATAAATTCCAATTTATTCAACTGTTTGGGATATTTCAAAATAAATACTTATTGTTCCACATTTTCAGCAAATTTAAAGGAAAGTCCAGACTTCATGAAAATAGTTTACTCAATCTAGAACAGAATTTTTTTAAAATAAAATTTTAAAAAATATTTGTTACTTAAGGAAGTGACAGCAAGGGAGTTTAATGACATAACAGGAGATTTTAAATAGCATTTTTATAATTAAAATGTTTTAAAATTTCATTTTTCTTGTCTTTTTAAAAAACAAAAAAATGGCAAAATCTACAGAAACACCTAAAATATTTCTTTTGGCCTAACTCTATTAATCAGCAAAAACAGACAAACATACACAATGTAACCAGATAAAAGCTATACAATTCTTGCTGTAAATTAAATACTTTTCTTTATTAAATTTTGCAATACAAACTGATTTTCATTGATGGATATGTGTTATGATGTGAAAATCTAAAGTTAATTTGTATACAGTCTTCACACTGCAACACAAAATTTTTAGCAGATATGTAATCTACTGTTCGTAATAATAAAACATAGACAGTAAATCGATCACAAAAATATTAAGGTTAGCAAAAAAATAGATACAACTTTGCAAAAAGCTCTGCTGTTCTTGGTTTTTAGCATACAAGTCAATTAATATACTTCTTAAAGAATCTTCCTAAAAGAGATGTAGGTCCAATTTAAGACAAACATTATACAGAAGGTCTGATTTTTGAGGTTTGGGGGTTGTTTTTTGGTTTTTTTTTCATTAACATCTAGGGGGGCAGAACTTAAAATACTCCCTCATTCCTCTATGTGCCCCATCACACACACACCTGAATCAGTGAGTCCAAAACAACAGCAGCATCTCAGAAATCTGAAATGTCTCATTGTAGCTTTGTCTGAGATCACCGTATATCTCTTCACCGTATATATCTTCTATCTGATGGGAATTACAGTTTGAGTTTGTCACCATTCATTTTCTCTTCTGAAATACCATGATCCAACAAAGAACTCTGCAACAACTGAATCCTAACTTGCCCTAGTTCATACACAGATCAGGCAGGCTACCATAAACTTCTGTTGATCTGGCCAAAAACCTCGTGGTTTTTTTAGATCAGGGCTTTCCACTTCCTTGAGCATCAATCAAGATTATACTGCAGCAGCTTGCTCCAGAGCTGGGTACCAGATCAATCATCCTTATAATGGTATATTGAGGTGGAAAAATAATGCAAGGGATAGAGGGAAACATTCTGTTCATTGGAGGCTGCCACTTGAACTCCCCTTTACATTTTCCATTTAACAAATAGAAAAAAGAATAATAAAGAGCATTTTCCCTGACAGGGAAAAGAATCTCTCCAAGCTTAGTTCACAAAGATCAGATTCTGCGACCTTAGTAACTGGCACTTTCATTCATAAAGGGTCTGAAGACCAATGTATCCACTTCCTATCATGACTAAGACAATGACCATCATACCAGCTTTCACGTGGACTTGGAGGTTGCTTACTGCCAGACAGGGTATGTGAGTACCCTTCAGAAAAGTTCTGGGCCACAGGCTGCTCTACCAGCCAAGCTCAGAGCAGAAACACAGCTCCATGTGCACATGAGAATAGTATCACTAAGAGGATATTACAAAGTATTTCTCATTCATGGCAGTGTTCATTTTCTGCTACGAAATAATTTGAGGTCCTTGGAGCGATTGTGCCTGCCACCCCTCGTTGCTGCTGGGAGGGTGCACATTTGTGCATGTCTGTTGGGGAGTGAGGGAGATGCCAGCAGAGAACATAATCAGAGGAACACAGGGATCCACCAAAGTTTGAAGTGATTAGACAAACCCTGGGTTTAACGTTTTCATCCTCTCCTGTATATCTTTCAGATTGGTTCCAGTATCAGACAGAGCAGCAGTGCATTTATCTCAATCCCCTGTGCTATATGCCATTGCCAACATTATCTCTACATCCTTTGATAATTTGTCATCTAGTGTCCCTGGGAAATCTGATCCCTGATTTTAGGCAAACCTCTGTTCCCTTCACTTGTAAATACAAACCTCAGCCTAAGAAGAAATCTCCTGCTTTGCAGTTCATGTGCCTCTAATTCATGGCTAGCATTATGAAGATTATAATGATTTTTCTTTTATCTCTGCTCAGCTAATACACTGGTGATTTGGGAGAAAACAGAATATTTTAGTTGAGATCCTCTATGTTGTTTGACACTCTGTGGTTGCTTCTATTTTTCACTCCGCTTCAGATTCTTGGGGAGAACTAAACCCAGTGCAGCCTTTGATCTTTTTGACTGGTTTCCTCGGTGGATGAAGCAGCCTTATAAAAAGGGCACAAGCCCTTTTTAGATGATAACATGCTGTACATTTTCTATCTCATTCAGCACCAGGGTGTTTGCAAAAAGCTCACCATCAGTATTCCAGCCTGTTTTTATGTGGGTTTCTATTATCTACAAAAAACACTTCCTGATCTGCTTTCTCAGAAGGTCCATATTAATTTGCTATGATCATTTCATTTTCTACGCTTTCTTTCACCTCGTATTAGTTTCTGCTGAGGCAGGCAAACTGCATATGCTATTTTTCTCTGCAAGCAAAAGAGGTCTTTTTTTGTCTCTTACTGTGACACATGTTCTTTTCCTTTTTTTTTTTTTCTTCTTTTTCTTTCTTTTCTTTTGTGTTGTGCTTTTAAATTGTATGCTTTAGTATTTTAATATTCTTATCTGATTCTTTAATTTAACAAAGTCTTGGTCATCCCATGCAGATTGCCTGACATAAAAAGTTTTTCCACTCCTGAATTTTGCAATTTTTCTTTCCCCATTACTTCCTTTTGGTTTAGGCAATATAGTTTGATGTTACTCCCCTGAATTTATGAGGAAAATATTTATTGAAAGAGGTATTTCTGCTGTCTCAGATCCATTCTTCATCCCTTAGGATGGAAGACACCATGGTTTTTCACATCCTATTTCTGCTTATGACACCTTTTCTGGTACTGCCCTCTCCAGAAATGTATTTTAAAAGTTCATTGAAAAATTCAGGCTTCTGTAGCTCAAAGAAACAAAAATTAAACAGGCAATTGTTCTACTTTCACTGCATGGTAAATCAGTAAATATATATTATGATGATTTAAAATTTTTATCTGTGCATTCCATTGGATGAGTAGCATATTCAGATATGACCTTTCATCTGTTAAAGTTCACATATTGTTTATCAAGAGTATAGTTATCTCTATGATTACTTCTTTTCTTTCCCCCAGATAATCAGAAATAATAACTTAAAGCTATGTTTATTTATCAAAGATGGGTACAGCCACAATATTGTTGAATATTGTCTACTGGTTGATTCCACTAGTCACTGATAAAAGAAGGTTGAAATCTTCTTGAGCATTTTGTTGTCATTTTTATATGTGTATGGGAACCTGTTTCACCATTCTATCAAAAATATCCTGGTTTAACCTGAAATAGCATAATGATCTTAAAAAAAATAGCTGTAAACTGCAAATATGAGAGGGGAAAAAAAGTCCCTTTTCATCAAAAGCAATTAAAGTATTTCATTTTGATTATTAAATTATCTGTGGTAGGGTAATCTTGCATTAACATTTGCTCCAACCCCTCTTGAAATGGAAAATGGTATTTGATTCAAACGCCTGAAAGAAAAACATTTCAGTAAGTCCACAACTTTTTCTTTTTGCCACCACAAAAATCAATGCATCCAGCCCTTTCCTGTGAAAGGTTTCAGTTTCGATGAATCACCTTTTTTCTGATGAAAAAGTGTTTTGCTGAAAAATTCTCCCCCTGCTCTGTTTACTGTAGTGGCTTAGTTCTGGATGAATGCTTCTGGCAATCAGGATGGCAGAGGAGAATATAATCTGCGGGGCTATTGACTACTTGTTTAAGGCCAAAGAGAAGTTAACAATAAAACCTGCTGCAATGTATATTTAAGCTGGTTTGAGCAGAGAGAGGCTTATCACAGGTCTCAAGTGGATGGAGGCTTCTGTTTAGCTCACCTTGCAGATCTGCTGCATACCCTTCTTTGAAAGCGCTGCGTGCATCTAGGGCCTGAAAGATCCATCCTATTTCATGCAAGTTGCTTCGTCTCATCATCCATATAAACCCATGGGAACTGAGAGTGTTGCAGGCACTGCTCCAGGCATGCATGTACCCCTGGACAGCCCAGACCACATCACGTTGTGCTCAGCTGAATTACTGCTTTGTTTTAAGATTTCCTAGTAGGTGCGGAATCAAACTCCAACTGTGAGGTACAGGCTTGTAAATGTTTTGTGTTCCTAATGCTTGTCTTTCATCATAGCTATCCGTCAATGTAATATTTGATAAATAAGTAAAGTATTTTTTAAAGCTAACAAAAATCAAACATAACTACTCTGAGAGAGGTAAAACTGATAGAAATCATTCCAGCATTTGAACTGAGCCTTTAGCATGGGAAAAGGAGGATAATTTTATGCTCTCTTTAAAAAACATAACAAAACAAAATAACACAGAGGAACAAAAGAAACCCCAAAGTGGTACAAGTAGATTCACCACTCTATGAACAGTCATTGAAGTACCAGACTTGGACTGTGCAAAGCTTCTATTTAGTGCTCACATAGCACTGTCACTTAATCCCACCCATGAAAGCCCATTTTAGGGGAATGAACATAGCTCATAATAAAATGAAAGAAGAGAGGAAAAAGAAAAGAGAAACTTGGGTGTAGTTATTTATCATTACAGTTGCCTAATCCACTAAGCATCTTTTCTGCTAAGTTCATTTTCAGACAAGTTTTTGCTGGAAACACCTCAAAGAAACAAATAAATGAGAGAAAATGTGGGAAAGAAAAAGAGAACAATTACATGATTCAACCAAAATTACTAGAATAGCCAAAAATAGAAATAAGGACTTCAGAGCATCCCATTTTTACTAGAGAGATGGGTGATTGGACTAATCTGAGTCACTGTCGATGTTCTTTGTAAAGAAAGTACATTTGATATGTAAAAGTACTTGCATGTTTTGTTTCAGCATTCCTGTCCAAGGAAAGTTCTGCTGAGGGCATCTGCCCATGATTCATCATATTTTTAGCTGCCTATCATTTACCTCTGAAAGAAACGAGAAATCAAGTCTGGCTCCTATAGGGAGCATTATCAGCAGCCAAAGTGGCAACGGGGCTTCCCAGGTAGGAGGTGAACACAAGGTCACTTTCAAACATGTAAATGAAATAATTTAGAACAATAATGAAGAGAAATGCTGTTTTGTGATCGCTTGCAGTAGCCATAACCATCCGCAGAGGCAGGGAGGATCTGTAGGTATCAGACCTGCAATAACACGGTCTACTCAGCCTCAGTTTGAGTATTAACACTTCAAGTTCTTGTACAGGTGTTACTGTATAAGCATTATCTTTTTTCTTTCTTTTCTTTTTCCTGTGCCATGAGCTACCTTCCCTTTAGCTCCTGACAGACCTGCAGTCACTAACAATAAAGTATCAGAATCTCCATTTTCTGTTGTGAAGGAATTTCTCACCTGCAAGTAAACATTGTATCCCAGTCAGAAACAGCTCCTCAGGTGCATAAAAAAAAAAAAGAGTATTTGCATGTTCCTTGTCTAAGGAATGAGACTTCCTGCAGCCACCTAGCACACAGATGATCTCAAACTCCCGGTGGCTTTTCTGAAGGAACACAGAGGTGACAGAGGTATCAGAGGCAGCAGGTCAAACTGTCACTTGGGACCATCTCACCAACCTTTCTTTTACCAGTTTTTCTGCTGGTCTTCAATATTAAATACATAAAAATGAATGGAGTATTTGAATCATTAGAGTTATTCGCTAAGTAGCAGATACCTACCAGAACTAGCAACATGGAGGTTTTGATGAAATAACTGAGCTTTATTTCATTTGGGACCCAAATTTGAATGCGTGACAACAGAGTTACAAATTCGGTAACCAAAAGAATAACTTAAGAAAGTGTACAGAAGGTACTTGCAACATAGCCTAGCATTTAAATTATGGGCACTGATGTTGCCAACCTGAAATTTAAGAGAATTCTGAAAAAAAAAAGAAAAAATAAAAAAAGAAAAAACAATTGGGTATCTGAAAGGAATTGCACCTTCATCCTTAAATACCCTTTTTTTTGTGAGACTATCAGTCACTTCTTTTAAATTATTGGTGTATATTTTTATTTACCGCATTAATACATGGGATGCTTACTCTGGCCTCAAACCATGAAATTTTTCATTGAATGATAAAAACTGGAAACCTAAATACTATTGAGGATTTGATGTTTAATCCCTTTTAAAAAAAAAAGTCATAAGGAAGAGAGATTTTCATGTACCCACGTAACACTAGAATTTGGAACATTTAAAATCCCTATGATTTATTTTGTAATACTACTTTTCTTCTCACAGAAGTTTCAGAGCGAGTTTTTCAATCCCTTCTGGATCTGCTAAGTACTACTATAATGTAAATAATTGTAAATAGAATTATTTTTCTTCTCCTGTCAAGCCAATCTAATTTGGACTCTTCCATCACACTTATCACTGGGACACTTGACAAGTTGTTCAGTTGTTTTTGAAATTCGTGACAAAGAATCCTAATTTAACCTGGGAGAAAACTAGCCTGACTCCCATTAATGTCAATGAAAGGTAGATCTGCCTACACCAAAACTGAATTAGGTTTAATATGCCCAGAAGTCATATACTTTATTTCAAATAGAGATATGGTTTTTTGCACTTGATAAAAGGCAGAAACTACTAGAAAAGCATTCCCCTTCTATTTAACAGCTTGAAGATCCTTTGTAAGCATGGCAAAAGAGTGGACATGGATTTTCTCGAGTAGAAGAAATTCAGATTTGTATTTTAATGGCCTTAAAGTTCCATTTTAATTATGGGAAAATAATTTGAGGGAGGTTGGTAATAGGCAAAACTTTGAGACCTTTTGTTCTTTAGTGCAGTGAAGGAAACCTCATTAGACAGGATTTTCTTAGTTAGCAGGGCTTCAGGGTTAATGAGCTGTGAGTGATAATATATAGTAGTAATCCCTTATGGCTGTAACAAGTTGTATTTTATAAACTCCTTAATCTCAGTAGTGAAAGAGATGTGGGGTATGAGAAAGAGAAGAAACTAATTTGCAGGACTCAGGGAAATTCCAGAGACTTTGCTCCCTTTTTGGACGTTATTTTGGGGACGAAATGGGCAAACAAAAGGAATATTGTATTTATAGTTACAAAATGGTGTTCCCGGAATGGCAGGTCTGAGTATTTCCTAAACTGTCTTTCTAGGTATAGAAGAGTTATTTACATGTGGAAAAGGAAAATCTGAGAATATCTTTGGCAAAGAGTCAAGGGAAATTTAGACATCTTAAATGTAATTTTAAGGGTCAGGCTCAGAGACACTAAAAAGCAAATTTAATAAATAAACAAATAAATAAAAAAGGTAAAAAAGACAAGAGAACAGGCATGCAGTTTTTAGCGCAAACTCACCTGCTAGAAGCCTGGTTCTGGGGACCGAGCCCAGCAGCCTGTTAGCGCACGGTGACAACAAGGAACACCAGACTGTGGTTTAGAAGCATTATCATCCTGCTAAACCACCTCAAAACAGCACACAAGGGTTACCTTCAGCCACCAAGAAACAAAACTGTGCTTTCCATATTTACCTTGAAGCCTATTGCCTCTGCTCATGGTGCTAATGAATTTTCCTGTACTGGGTTGGCTTTCTTTTCTTAGAACACACTTCTATCTGAAGGTATTACAAGTATTTTCCAGAAGAAATATAAAAATCTCAGTACTTTCAGAAGAAATTAAAACCTAAGTTTCTTGTTACCAGTTATTAGATCTTGTGAACCAATTCGTCAGGTTTCTTCAGCCAGGGGACCAGGGCCCCTGTTAAATTAAGGAGATTAGGATCCCGCTCAGGAGCTGGTCACCAACAGAAAACTTGGGAAATGTTATTCCTGGGGCTTGAGACAGGAGAACATGTTTTGGTCTGCCTACAGAAGCCTTCTGTGGTCCAAGAGAAATAATTTAGGTCAATTAGTAGGATGAATCATTTAATAAAAAATATAAAAACTAATTTACTTTTTCCCCCAGAGATTACTTAGATTTTAAACTAAAGTAATATTATGTACAAATGTTTACATTTTTCTACAGCTGCTTATTAGCAATACCCCTCTGGAAGACTTTATAATTATTGAGAATGATATTTGAGAGCCTTCAGAAATCTTTTCAACTTAGGATAATATGTAACACACGAGCTATCTCAGGTGCCACTGCTTAACATTTGTGAGAGATAATTGTGTGATCATTTTAGCTTTCCAGTGAAACACAGCAAACATTAATCCTTGCAATGCCCATGTGAGTGTGATAATAGGTATTAATCTTCAACTGGTGTAAATCACTGTAACACATTGACTAGGACTAGTTGCTTTTTTTTTCCTTCAAAATTACTTTTTAACAGAAAATTAGCGGGTTTGCTATTTACATGTTAAATGGATCTACTTTCTCAGGGGGGGAAAAAAAACAGCTTTGAAGGAAACTTAATTCAAGGAACATATCAAGTGGTCTTAAAAATCAGTATTTAACTTCTGATAATTTGCTATGATTTCTAGGGGAATTGCTCATCAGGTGCTGTGTCTTCCCTCAAGAGGCAGGTTCTTCAGCTGTATTTCATCTTTCAGGATGTGTTCTTGAAAAAACTAATAGATATTTCGGCTTTCAATCAAGGTATTTAAAAAGAAAAATTAAAAAGAAGAAAAATATTTACAGGATGTTTCTAATTGCATACCTGGTCAAAGTTATCTCAAGACAGCTTGTAATTACGTGTCTGGTTGGGTACTGATTTGTAACGGGCCTTTTGCTTTTCCTCTCAGCACCCTTTGAGGACTTAACAAAGGCTACAAAGATGAGACTTTTCATGAAAGTGGTTTAAGTCTTTTGTTTGTATGGGAGCAAGGAATCGGGTCAGGTTTGTTTTATCCTTATATTTAATTTAAAAATGTTTTGTTCTGTCTAGAAGAAGATGGAAAAGAGACAACTGTTTTGCTTGATGTAGTTTTGAGGAAAACAGACCATTTCCCTTAAAGTGCAAATAACAATGCAGCGACACTGAATAGGATGTTTGGTGTGTATATATATATATTATATATAAATATGTATAAGTACAGATAAATATGTATATAAAAAGTAATTTGTTTGCATTTGAATTAAGAGCCTGGAAGATGAAATAGGGTTTTAGATTTGAAATTGTTTAAGATTTTAATACTTTAATTTTTATCTCACAAATCGTTTTACAACAGGAAGCATAGCATTGCTACATTAACAATAAATGAAGCAACTTTCCTAAATTCTCTTTGTCTAATAGATGAGGACAAGGTTCTTGTTGGCTTTGGTACACTCTGAATTAAGGCTGTGGCAAGAAAGATCGCTCTCGCCATGTCCTATTCAAGTAAACAATGTAAGCAAGAGGTTCTGTATAGATTAGAGCATATGCTTTAAGTTTAAGACATGCTGAAATGTTGTCCTGAACCGGGATGTTTCCCTGAAGTAAGGCTATGGGCTAGCTGCCCAGCTTGCAATATAATAAAAAGAGCCGTAGTGAAGTCATGCAGAGGAGGAGTAGAAGGAAGAACAGGCAGGGAAATGCTAAACATACAGGGCAAGAGCGGTATCATTGTTTGGAACAAAAGATTGAAACACCTTGAAACAAAACTCTTGAAATAAATTTGGAAATTAAGTGTAATATTACCACAGAGTCATATTGTCAGTAACAAGAGTGTTAGAGAGGGTGTGGGGTTGGGGAAGGAGAAAGAGAGAAAATAAGCGACTGGTAATATTTTTAAAGGGTAACCAATGCTCACTAGCAGCTGCGGTAAGACATTAAGTAATAGAGCACAGTAATGTTAACAGCTCTCTTGGTAAGAGTGGTAAATGAAATAAACCTCAGCATTCGGTGTATCATTAATCTATAGTGAATAATGGCACTGGTAGTGTAAGGAGATTAAAAAGGGCATTGTAAACATTTGTGGCTGTATAATATACAAATTAAAAATGTGCGAACGCTTGCAGCTGCATAATCTACAAATTAAAAAGTGTAATAGCATAGCATTAATTACCGGCTGATCAATTCACCCATAATTGCTGGCATGTAGAAGAACAATTACAGGTCCAAAATGTTATTTGAGAAAGAGACGTTGACCTTGGAACCATAAGAAATGATAATATGTTATAAGGTAATGCAGGCTTGTGTCAAAATCTTCTATCAGCATTTGCTGTTGGAGGCTAGTTTGTTTTGCAACCCTAATCATACTTTTTCCTGTATGTTATTGTGCCTGAAGTAGCTATTTTATGTTTAAATTGCAGAAATATCTGACTGCAGAGTATTTCCTGTAGTCACTGCACATAGATGCTTATATACATGTGACAAATTTGGTGGCCTTCTATGACAGGATTACAGCGTTGGTGGATGAGGGAAGAGCAACGGACATCATCTGCCTGGACTTGTGGAAAGCATTTGACACTGTCCCACATGTCATTCTTGTCCCTAAACTGGAGAGACAAGGATTTGATGGGTGGACCGCTCAGTGGATAAGGTATTGGCTGCATGGTCACAATCAAAGAGTTGCAGTCAACAGCTCAGTGTCCAATTGGAAACTAGTGATGAATGGCATTCCTCAGGGGTCCATACTGGGACCAGTGCTGTTCAGCATCCTTGTCAACAACATGGACAGTGGGATTGAGAGATCAAGATGAAGTGCAAGATCCTGTACGTGAGTCGGGGCATTCTCAAGGAAAAGTACAGGCTGGGTGGAGGATGGACTGAGAGCAGCCCTGAGGAGAAAGACTTGGGGGTGTTGGTTGATGAGCAGCTCAACATGATCTGGCAATGTGCGCTTGCAGCCCAGAAAGCCAATCATATCCTGGGATGCATCAAAAGCAGTGTGGCCAGCAGGGTGAGGGAGGGGATTCTCTCCCTCTCTGCTCCACTCTCGTGAGACCCCACTGGCAGAACGATGTCCAGCTCCAGGGGCCCCAACATAAAAAGGACATGGACCTGTTGGAGCAAGCCCAGAGGATGATCATGAAGATGATCAGAGGGCTGGATCACCTCTCTAGTGATGTCAGGCTGAATGAGTTGGGGTTGTTCAGCCTGGAGAAGAGAAGGCTCCAGGGAGACCTTATAGCAGCCTCCCAGTACCTAAAGGGGGCCTGCAAGAAAGCTGGCGAGGGACTTTTTACAGAGGCATGTGTGATAGGACAAGGAGGAATGGCTTTAAACTGAAGGACGGCAGATTTAAATTAGATGTATGAAAGAAATTCTTCCCTGTGAGGGTGGTGTAACACTGGACCAGGCTACCCAGAGAAGCTGTGGATGTCCCATCCCTGGAAAAGTTCAAGCCCATGTTGGATGGGAATTTGAGCCACCTGGCCTAGTGGAAGGCGTCTCTGCCTGTGGCAGGGGGTTGGGCATAGATGATCTTTAAGGTATCTTCCAACCCAAACCGTTCTATCATTCTATGAACTCAGTAGAGAGATATGCAAGCAGAACTGCAGCTTGTTACAGAAGGGAGGCTGATACCACAGCCAGCTAGTAAGGCTGCTGAACATTTCCCCATTGCCTCAGTCCATTTCTATTTGGCAATACTTTCCAAATGTCAGTGGCTTAGTCTGGTTCAGATTTCTTCGTCACTATGTGTCTTTGAAAGTGTCAGCCAGAACCCTGCAAGTATTTCTGAGAATGAACCTAGAAAAACTAAAAGAGGGAAGAAACCCTGGGACTAAAGGTAGAAGGAGAGAGATTTGCATAAGAGGCTTCGGTGGGAGACTGGAGGTGTGGCTAACCTAAGACCAAGAACTAAAGATGGGAAGAAATGAAAGAAGACAACCCTTCAAAAGAGAGAGGAGATAATTAAATCTTTTCACGTGTAGGCACAAGTTATATTATCCTTAATTACATATTGCTTTTCTACTAGAGGCGAAAACCGCAGTGGTTTGTAGACGGATGTGATTGCATAATTAAGAGCAGACAAATCTGATATTTCCTTGCTTGTTTTGCATCAGTAATAAGTTTTCTAACGTAATGAATAAATTTTATATACAACATTTAGGCCTTGATTCTGCTTATTATGTCCACTTGCTAATTACTTAAATAATTCCACCCATTTTAGTAGAACATGTATATACTTGAAATCAATCCTACCTACCCTCAGAAGGTTGTACTGGTCTCTGGTCTGAGATGAGGACACCTGTAGTTCTGTTCACTTGCCCGCAACTGAAACTTCTATAAACCCTTCTACCTCCCTGTTAAAGTCATGTTTGATTACACAACTCACCTCCTATCTACATACTTTCAGTATTGTTTATGTCATGTTGTCACGTACTATTTCAGAGTCCGTGCAACAGAAGCGCATCAACAAGTTATTTGCTATAGCAGAGGACATTTGGAAAGCTATTTCTCTCAAAAGAAAGTTTAGTACTAGATTCAGTACTATCCACTGACTAAGAAAAAGTCCTCTGGCAACCGAAAGCATATGACCCCAATACTCTGCTCCCTGGACTGGCTCTCCAAAGAATACAAAATCAAATTCAAGGTCTTAGTCCTTATAGTCACAGCTCTCCATGGGATCTGCACAGGTTATCTGAGAAATTACTTCCTCCTGTGCAGCGCTGACTGTCCATAACAGAAAACTGTGACTCTGACCCTGGGAATGAGGCTTGAAAGTGCTACGGGTATTTGTGCAGAGTCCCAAAACACATCAGCAAGGCCAAGAAATGTAACTTCTCCAGCAAAATCAAGGAAGAAAAGCAAAATACCCATCACACTCTCTTACTTGATTTAATTTTTTTTCTTTTGTCTTTGGCAGAGATAAAGCGTTTGAGACACTGGAGCAAGGCAGTAACTTCTAGAATTTCCCGTTTTGTGTACATTGTCCACTGATGTTTTGCACTTCTTTAGATAAACTTACTCGTTGTTAACAGATCATCCATTCAACAGCTGTTTTAGAGAGAATGTAAAACTTGGAGTTTGCAGAGACAGACACTTCCTGGAAAAGCCAACTTGTCCCCATCAGAAGGCAGGAAAACATTTGGTTTGGTCTCATTTGCTTGCACCTGTTCTCTGTGTGCTGCTGATGGGCTGGACGTCCATGCCATGAATCCCAGGGAAGCGCATGTGGAAATTCTGTTCCTGAGCCATGAGGCATGATGTGTTCTCCAAGAAGGAGCTTCCTGGGACCTGGTCACCAACCAGGGAAATCCCCTCTTTGTGGCATCTTTGGAAGACTTAGTGATGGACAAGCACGCTGGGGCATGTCCCATGGTCATCATCCACAGTAAGATGCTCAAGCATCTTGGGTGATTTCCAAATGAACTCCAGCTGGGACACAATTGTATCTGTTAAGTTCATCCCTGTACAGTTAGGACTGTAATACGTACACTTTCTAGTTTCTATCTCTTTTCTTTGGTGTTGTGCACACCCTCAACTGTCTTCAGCAGTCCTTATGCTGATGGATGTGTCTGGAACAGGAAACAGCAAGTCACCAGCACCCAAATCATTGCTTCCTAAGGAAGAATATGAGGCTGATGGTGACTGTTTCTTCTTCCTTAGTCTTGGATCATATTAGGGTCACTTTCATATATTTCCTACATATTTTTACATCTTGCATTGGCCTGCAATTCCATCCTATGTCCAAATTCATTATATGTTGTGCATTTGATGTATGTGAGATACTATTTCTTCTCTTTGTTCTTTTTGACATTTGACTTGGCATACAGCAGTGTGTCCTAGGTAGGAAAACAAAAGTTAAAAGATCATTTCACAAATTTTATTTATAACTTTTGTTTTAAAATTTGTTGGGTTTTTTTTTCTTTTCTCAGAAAACGGTAAAGAATTAAATATTTTTTCCTAGTAAAAACTAATTTTTCAAAAGAAAAATAGATTTTGGTTACTGCACAATAACTAAAAAAGAATAACCCTAAAATATTTAGATAAAATTAGATATTTTACAAAAATAGTTTTTATTGATTTTTTTTGTTTGTTTCCATTGAGGTTAGAATTATTTATTTTTGCTAGCTATAGTTTCGTTGCCTTCTTCTTTAGTGCTTTTATAGAAATAATTTTATGATGGCCATTTTAGTAATCCAAGCTGAACCAAACCTGAATTTGCAGGTTGAAACACAGAGTAATAACTAACCTTTGGTTATTTATGAATGTCACAAAACCTAAGAGTCAAAAGAGAGAAAATAGAAATATTAACCAAACATTTTAACCACTGATGGTGACTTTTAAATTATTCAGGTTTTGGATAGTCAGTTTGATATACATTGCACAACTGGATACTTGTGAGACACAAAAGCTCCAACCACTGAAAAACTTCCATTTCTATACCTGAAGGTACATGAAATTATACTGTGTTGTGTAGATGGTTATCTTTTAAGATGCAAAGGTCCAAGTATGCTTAAGATAGATATATATCTATGTAGTGCTATATAAAAGGATCTGAAGAGAGGGTAATGTGCAACAAACTGCTTTTTCAAAAATCCTGGCCTCATATCCTGTATGCTAAGTAATTGCAACTGCTATATTTACAATTAAGCTTAAATTGTGGTTAACTTTTTTGGGTGTTAAAATAGAGATAGGAAAAGGTATTTTGATGCTAGAAAGCTTGGCAGAAAGGAAACATTGACCTCTGCCAGCAGTGATGGCTCTTTCACTGCTACCAAAACTTTCCCTATGATGTCCCTGAGCTATGTAGGGCACCCTGAACAGGCAGAATAACAGAGCAGGAGCAATATCTTAACAAATCCAATGTGGTTATAAGCTTGATTTACCTCAAAATATATTTAATACGGCCAGACCCTCATCTCCTTTTCTTGAGCAGGACAGTCTTGGAAGTCCTCACTAGAAAAAACAGTATGTCTGTTGTTTTTTTTTTTTTTGTGGGACAGATGTTAATTGTCAAGAAGTAGGACTGCATTTCAACAGCAAGGATAATGGCAACAGGTAATTTGGGGTTTTTCTCCACACTGTTTCAAAAGGAAGATGCTATCATCTGAAAGACTGTGAAACATGAGATTTTTCCCTCCAAAAATGTCCTACAGATAAGGGGAAAAGGATTATGGAATGCTGATGAAAAGATATTCTTGTTTACTCTTAGTTTAAATTCTTCTCATGTTTTCAGTGTTATTCACACAATATTGCACACATTTTTTTTCAGTTTGACCATGTTGTGGAACAAAGCAGTACAAAAAATCTATTTATGTAAAACCTGAGACCACACTTAAAGTTATGCCATGACTAAATTGTTTTTAATGTCTTCATTAACAGTTTGGACACATTTATTCTCTATAATTAGTGCAAAATTTCCCAAATCCCCATATCTTCTAGAAATCATCAGTCATACCTTGAAATGACTCAAACTTTACCCCAACATTTACAATTTGATGTATGATGTAGTTCTTGACGCAGAGCTGTGACAGAGCTAGGTACACTTCACCCTCAAAACTTAGTCTGTGCTTTATCCACCAAGCATTTGCCCATCAGTTTTAGTTTGTGAGTGAGGAAGCACCATTTCAGGGAACTGATGGTTTGTGTTGTGTCTGACGGTGAAGAAGAAATCTGGAGAGAAGAGAGCCCGTTGGTGAAAATCATTAAGAAAGGCCTTATGGAACAGGCCAGCTAGAGGACGTTGTTTGTTATGTGGTAAACAGCTGATTTTACAGCTCCCTTTACACATAAGTAGATTGAGCCTCTGTTTAAAAAAGGGAGAGAACAGTGAAAAGAAAGGCTATTTGGCATCTCAACATCAGGCAAGGCTTATTTTTCATAGCACTTGTACATCCTGCTATGGGAACAAAGAGAAAATAAAACAACCAAGACCAGATGCAGGTCTTGACTTTATCCTATGCAATCACTGTGACAGGCAGTTTATACAGTTGTAAGGAATGTTTCTTTCTGAAATTTAACAATTTTTTCCATGACACTGATGTCTATTGAACTGTGTTTATATTTATTACATTGTGGAATGGTTATCCTGTTTTATACATTGGTAGCATTTAGATGGATTGAAATTTTATATAAATTCTCTTCTTTCACAAGCTGGGGATGAAGGGTAGAAGAAAGAGAGAATGAGCAGTGTTATTGAGGTGTTTTATAACCTTCAGAGAAACATATAAAAAATGATTTAGGCTCCAGTATCGGTCACAAAATATATGTGCAGACTTTAAAATAAAACCACAAATAAACAAAGTTTCCAAAATAGAAATAATCAGTTCTTTCTTTACTGGTGTTTCTTTTCAGTGCATCCTTTGAAATAAGTTATAATAGACGTGGTCCTAAAACTGTGTGAAGACTGTTCTTTTTGTTGCACAGGCTCAGCAGGGCTTTGACATTGTCCTTCAGCTGTGACACCTTGAAGGGGAGGTGTCAGGGGAAGCTGTGAGGCCAGGAGGACTTCAGAGCTGCAGAGAGAGGATAGCATTGCACTGTGCTTCACTGACTGTTCAGCCAGAGGGGCACGACAGCAGGATGCATCCAAGGAATAGGTCACATGAAGGGATATTGCAGTTACAGCTCTCTGATAGGTGGAATGGCTGGCCAGGGCAAATGCTTAGTCTATCAAAACTTGAAGGGATTATTTCTAAAAAAGAGTTTTTGAGGGTAAAAAGACAGTCTGGCTATGGCACCTACCTCTAGGAGCATACCAGTGTGGACTGCAGGAGAGGATGTGTGGCACAGAAATGGGACCGAGACCTAGCAGGTCAGTCTTTGGCTGTTTAGCAGCCACAGAATATCTCAATGTAGATCAAGCATCCCAGCTTTTAAATAGGATGTTGGTGTAAGGCACTGCTTTACAAGGGATACTAGCTTTGCATCTTATTCCTAACCTAGTACAGCAAATATTATGTTCATGCTTCCTTTTCTTTGGATCTGAATTGAACCTTAGGGATGATATCAGTCTTTAAGTTATTGGCATCCAGAGGCAGAGCTGAATTTTCAAAATATTTGCAACACCTGACTCCCACAGCTAAAATGAAGTTGTTTTAGAAATATGGCCCTCAGACTGTATAAGCTTATATCATTTTTTTTCCCCTCTCCTCTGTGAAGCATGGCTTAGAAGTCACAGCTGGCGCATTAGAAAAAAGAAATACAGTAAAATGAATAAAATATACTCTCATTCACAATTTCCTAGAGGCTCCTTGGTTGTTAATTGAAACTTTTGTCTACTTTATTGAACAATAAAAGTGACAGAAACTACTCTCAGGTGTCCTTCAGTATTAAAAAGAGGATAAAGGGTTCCTAGCAAAGGTGACAGAAATTAATGTGGTGAGCCCAGCTATCAAACATTTTGATATGTGAATTGCCTGATATTTCTATAATGCCTTCTTATGATTGGAAATGTTATCGCTTCTATTGAATCAATAGAAAATGTTAAAGCTCTGTGGAACCCCAATTACAAAATAAAGCTAGAAGGTTAACATCTGGGACCAGCAGAGATAGAAACAATTTCTATTGTCATACCTTTCTGACAAGTAAATGTCAGAAACATAACACCTTCCGCCAGGCTCAGTACAGAGCACATGTAAAAGAGTGATTGCAAGGCAGTTTCAAGTCAAATCACCTGTCATCTCAGCTTTGACATGGAATTACTTTTGTTTTATGCATCTATTAACCTTGAACTATCAGCATTTGTTTTAATGTTCTGGTCTGAAGTGACCTAAATGTACTTCTTTAATGCACTTACTGCTGTAGCTAAAAGGGGGAAAGAACAGTGGGGGGAGGAACCTGTTAAGAGGGGGTGGGTGAACTCAGTTGTGGCTCCTGTGGCATGCCGGGGAGTGCAGCAACCCATCTCCCAGGTCTCGTCTGGGGGTAGAAATCTCAGGGACTTACCTGGCAGAAAGGGTGGGAGAACCAAGAGATGTCAGCAGCATCTGGAACAACGCTTCTGGCCTACAGAGTGATGCTGTACATCCCACTTCTTTTCTCACACTAGGGCTTGAGGGGAGGAAGAAGGAAGACTAGAGGATGTAAAACCCTCCAGCTGTTGCAAGGCAGCAGGAGCTCCCAGTGCTCCCAGGGGTGACAATGGCTGCAACATCCCATTGCTATGAAAAACATTATGTCTGAGAATCAGCATGTCTGGTCTGAGTTCTGGAGTCAGGTAACAATACAGAGATGTTGGTGGTGTCCTCCAGCCAGTACAGACCACAGCAGTAAAATGCTAGCTGGGTATTAAAGTACGAGCCTTTGAAAGGTTATGCCAGAAGAGCTCTTTAGAGAGATAATCCCCAATTTCCACCAACACAAAACTAATCAGAATACCAAACTAAAAGAATCAAAATTGCCGATGACAAATATTTCTAAGTAAAGAAGAGAAAGCCTTTTCATCTCTAAGTTTTACCCTGCGTCTCCCAGTTTAATTTCCCTGCAGTTCAGAGAAAGAAGGGTGTGCTTGAACCACCGACTCAATAAATTATGGCCAGGTTTTTCAGGTGATTGGAACTATTTGTTTCTTAGAGAAACGCATCATTTTGAGCCAAGCTTTGGAAGTTGGCAGCCTACAAAATTTCTTTCTGTTGGAAGATGCAGCTTTTCGATCCTAAACATTACCTGCACATATTGCACGTTCTGGGCATGTTTATGTTATTCTTAGAGCCCCTATTGCCACAGTCCTTGGGCACCTTTTACACTTCAATATGGTAATCCTCAAACCTTTCTGGAGGTCAATTACTCTTAAAGGAATCAAAATTCCAGAGATCTGGTTCCTCAGTGGCAGTAATAGTAGTAAGATGTTACTACTAGACAGTAAGGTTTGGGTAACTGGATATAACTTTGAAATCTAACATAGATAGAAAGGGCCAAATATTTGTACAGGTTAAACAGATGGAGAAGAGTGTAAAGGAGCTAAAATAATGCCTAATATTCCTTTCAAACAGCCATCCCTCTGGTGTTCAATCAGAGAACTGGACATTAAAATATCTTATTATTTTTATTTAAACTACCACCATCATTCCCATCTAGGAAAATTTTTACTGTTCTCCAACACTACAGACTAAGACAATTTCCTATGATAAAGCACTACACAACACTTTGGGGGACCTGCAGTGTCTCTTGTATGTGTGACATTATGGGGTTAAAACTGTGTTTGGCATAAGCTCTTCTCAGAAGGAAGAAAAAATAAATGGTGTGGACACCGTTCTCCTAATCAGTAGGGGACAAGATTGAACACAAATGTGGGTCTGAGACATAATTCAGATTCCTAATTGTCTAATAACATATTAGGCAAGGAATGTGGCTGGCACATTTTCATTATTTCAAGGTTACCCTAATGGATTCAATAAATTTGTGTAAACATTTAAGGATTCATAAACAACATTTGGTCAACAAAAAAATGGAAATATGTAAACTTGCTACAGCTTGACACCCTCATATATTTGTAATTAGTTGCTGTTAAGACTTCAGAACCCAGTCCTGCTCTAGTGGATAATTTTTATGTAGATTGATTTGTCTTATGAAGAGATAAGCAGGCAGCAAATATATATCCCTTTATTTAAGATACATGTCTTCTAGGGAACCCCATCACTGTGACATACATAGAGAAGAGAACTTGCTTATTCTGGGATAATATATCGTCTAATATTGCCCTTACTTATAAATCCAGCATATTGATGCACTGGTCTCTCTTCACTCCCATTGAGCTATTCTGGCATATAGACAGTGTAAAAGAATGAAGAATCAGGCCATTAATATAGTCACAGTTGTAATTGCATTTTTTATTCATACAATGCTCCAAAATGTGAAATTAACAGCTTGTTATGTGGGTGTACATTAATAAGCACAATGGGGGTTCATAATAGAGCTTCGAGGTGCTAATGTAGTATGAATTAATGAATTAAAAATTGCCATTAATTAAAAATGCAACTGAACACTACCCAACAATGACTGACAAAGAAGTCTCAGCAGTCTCTCTATTACACCTCACTTCTGGCTATTTCTGGGCCTTCCATATAGTCTGAGGGAATAAAGTTTGGTTTGGGGAGAAGGAAAAGGTGAGGTATGGAAAACAAGTGCCCTCAGAAGAGAATGAGTTATTGAAATGGGACAGAAGTAGAAGCAAATATAGGAAGACAAAGTCACTGTGAAAACTCCGACAGGGAAAAAGCCCAGATGGCCTATGGAAATGATAAAATTAAGGTTTAAATTGATGGTGATAATAAACTTGGGACTTGATTATCCTGACAGATGTGCCTGCGACTCCCATTGACTTCAATAGGAGGTGTGCATGTGTAGCTGATGGGGAAACCAGACCTTAGAACCACTGAATTGTGTTCAGAGGAGGGGAGTGCATGTGAGGAATGAAAATCTCTAGGTAAATACAATGGTTTCAACTCTATTTGACATCCCATGGCTGAAAAATGTTGGTAAGATGTTTTCAATAAGAAAAAGAAAACATTTTAAAAGTTAAAGCAGAGGAAGGCTGCTACCTGGTGAAAAGCTACAGAAATCCCACAGAGACTCAGTTCCCTTCTCCCACAAAATGTCACCAATGCCCAGGTACATGTGATTCGGTTACGCTGGTGCAAGTGTGGAATAACTCCATAAACAATAGTGGTTTCACACCAGTTTGCACCAGCTTTATTGAGATGCAGATCCAGCTTGAGGGGTGTAAAGAAATATGAGATAATAACCTAAAATGACTAAAAAGGGTCTTGTCTGAAAACACGAACAATAATTCTATGATTGAAAGGATGTGAACATTATAGCAACTTTAAGGGCTATTAAGCCAGTTCCTATGTGAATCTGTAGTGTGAATTGTATAAGCATTCGGAATGTGCTGATGATAAAGGGATTCATAAAAGTTGTTATGCTGATTTTATGTTGATGGATGTTAGAATATAAGGTGAATTATTAACCACAGGAAAGTGAGACTAATGTTTAAGTGCTGTGATATATGTGTAATTGAAAGCAATTTCTTCTATAGAACAAGGAGATTGTGGGCATAAGTGAAACAAACTTTGAATAAAACACAGGTGAAGTGGAATCTGTTGGGTGTTCAGACCCAGGAAACAAAGGGAAAATAAACTTGCCTGAAAAACAAATCTTACTTCTAGAAATAAATAATTTGCATTTATATAGAAACTTCTATTCAGAACAAGCGCAAAGCAAGTTACCCACTTGCTAAAGCATTTATCAATAATGCTGTATACATAGAAATGCATATACAATACCTTTTTCTAGGGATTATATGCCTTTCCTGCAGAAATGTTTTTAGACATCTAGCACTCCAGTAAGACCAATACAGAGATTATTTACAATTTATGAGGGGAAAACTGAAGACGATAGAAGTTCATCAACTTTGACTTTGTTCCGCTAAACTAAAAAGAGTCCAGAAAGAAGAGTCTGATATGGGCTGTTTCTTTGAAACCAATGGGAATACTGGTGTTCTCTTGTGCCTAAAAGACTCACAGCTTGGCACTGAATGATGTGTTTGAGGTGGCACGGTGAGTCAAGAGTAATCACCAGAAGACAACACAAGATTTCCGCTTTTCTGTCTTCTCTGTGTCTATGGAAGAGCATGCAGCTAATTTTCTGTTCCCTCACAGCACTGATCCTGACTGGTAGCACTGAGGACTCGTACCCTAAGGAAGGCTGGGTTACTGGCATGCAGTCCTTTGGGGATGTACTGATGGGGATGCTACAGAAGCCAGGAATACATCTTATATACGTTATTGGCTGACTGACAAGTAACTGAGGCTGCTCTAGCTATGAATGGAAGGAATATTTCAGTCAGATGATGAGCAGCAATAGAATTTTAGTCCTGCTGAATAAATGATGGTGTTGCAGCAATATTTTAATCAGTAAGAATTTGAAATGACTGGCATAATCATGTCTCATGAGCACTGTAACCATCATGAGTTAATGTGGGTAAATACTTTGCATAGCCTCATGCGTTCTGTAGTAAGATGCATAGGTCTAGTTTAAATTCCAAATCTCTGTGAAATCTAAACAGAACCTAAACAAGAAATGAATGGATTTACGGTGATTTAGCTAAGGCTCTGACCTAAAGCCTGCACATATAATGTTAATATTAATGTATTTTCCCTGAAGATGAAATACCCTTGAATTATTATACTCATTGTATGCCATCATTTAGCATGGGTGATTTTACATATCCAAATGATGTGCTTATACTGAATCCTAGCATAGAAAACTGGTTTCTGCTAGAACACATACCAAGAAAATGTGGGGGGAAATAGCCCAAATAAACCATTACTTTGATGTAATAGAGAGAGGGGGCGGGGGGGAAGAAAAACTTGAAAGGTAAGTCATTAAAAAAAAAAATAAATCTTATATAAGTGATTCAGTAATAAAGTGAGTGAGCTCTTCATTTCACTTAGAAAAGTCTCTTAATGCCGGTGCATGGTTTTAGCAGTTATCTGAAATAAAATTATCCAAGAAGCATGAAAACATTTATAACAGATTAAAGTGGTGGTTTAGTGGAAGGACCAGCCAGACAGTAAGCTTTTTACTTCTGTTGTTCTAGGTCTCATTCACAGTCAGTATAGGCTGCAAATCTAGTGACTGAAATTCTTCTAGAAGCCAAACTTTCTTTTTAAATTGTTGTCCAAATTAATATTTTTTTTCAACTGTTGTGAATAAAAGGTTAACTCTTTCTCTTCCCCCCCCCCCCCCCCCCCCCCCTCTTCTTATGGTTTCTTTTCCTTTTTCTTCTCCACATGAAATTAGGAAAAAAGAAAAAAAGAAAAAGGAAAAGATACCCCAGAGCCATTGATGTTTGGATTAGAGCCTCTGGGATTTTTTGTACTTCACTGAGATATGCTAACAGTTTCTGCCTTTTTTTACATACACCTAATTTTTTCCCCATTTTAATTATTTTGACAACGAAATCAAGGCTACTTCACTGTGCATTGCTACATACTGTTTAGGCATTGCTGACTAGGATAAACCTTTTGTACAGGGACACCAGTCAGCATCCAAACTCCAGTCTTTCCCATAGCATTCACTTGCCATTGGAATATGTGTCAGTTAAACTACGCAGATCAATCCTCCTGTCAGAGCTACCGGTGGGTTCAGAAGGCATTGAATAGGGCATGGAGACACCCCAGATCACACTACCCATGGCTCTGTAGACAAACACTCTGCTAAGAACATCTCATTCCATGACCTGCAAAGCTAATGAATCCTGTTTTCCCCTACATGTTCCTCTTATGGTCTGCTGACTTTGTCATAGGGGAATAGTCAGTCTCCAATGAAAACATCTTCCCCTAATCCACACTTTCTTTGTGGATTCTCTGGCATTTAGTAAGGCTCACATACTGTAGCTTTATGTTTGCCAAGGCACTTCTCTCAGGTCTGTCTTTTCATGTAGTTGCTTACTTTCATGAAACTTACTTTCATGAAATTTCTCAAAGACCCCAAAGTCAACAGGGGAGAGGCATCCACATGTTTGGTTTGTTGGTTGGCTTTTAATAAATATTTTGAAATAAAAAAATAATAATCATCAAATCAATGAAATTGTTGATTATCTGGGTTTTCACTAATAATTTAAATGGTTTCACATTCTTTGAAGCTGTGTGTTTTGCTTTGTTTTTTTGGGGACAGCTCTGGATAATACATTTCAGAGATGAGGAACCACAGAATAAAAGGTTCAGAGGTTCCACAGTGTCCCCAAGGAAAGACATACAAAGCAGCCCATTCCTGTGCCTTCAGCACAAGAATGCCATTGCTTGAACACTACAGAGAAATATTATCATCAGCAATAGATGATCTCTCTTGCAATCCCACTACCTTTCATTCCTTCCAATAGTCCACATCCCCTGGCTGAGCACTAGGGCTGTTCCATGGAGAGTCCTAGTGTGGTGAGCTAATCTAATTTTCCAAGATAATTACTCCTGCTTATGGCAGTTGTATTTTGCCATCTAAAAGAAAATTAGTAACTGTGTAAAAACTGAGCATTACCTTCCTGAAAGTTGAGTGTTTTGTTGCTGTTCAGTCATCCAGGCATTCTTTTAAATGTTTCCTTTTTTATTCTAGAGGGACACACATTAGTAACTATTGTGGAAGTTTGATTTTCTCTCTTTCTCTCTCAAATGGAAATGGACTTTTTTGCTTTCTCTCCCTCCTTGTATGAGCACCTATCACACTGGGTTTAAATGGCTGAAGCACTTGTGTCTGAAATACAATAGATATAATAGGGGGAACCAGGGTCCCATACAGATTATAATGTTGATATCCTGGGAGCCTGAGCTGGAAGTCACTGGCACAAAAGCTACCATAAACCATAGATAAAAATCGGTGAAAGGTCAGTATACAACTAAAAAACAGACATTTTAATCCCATTTGTGATTATACAAAGAGCGCCCCTGCCAAAAAAAAACCCACAACCAAACACCAAAAACTAACAAAAAAATCCCACCCCACACCTACAAATCAACAACCAACAACAAAACCCTATTTGCAGACCTTGGGTGAAATGAGAGATGCCTCAAGAAATGGTGTGGAAAATAGAAATGTTCTCTATTTATAGTCAGCTCAAGGCAAGTTAGTTGTGGGAGACTTCGACATGAGTCTTTTTTTCTTCTCTGATATATAGAATGATACACTGCAGATTTCTTTTTCTCCTCTCCTGCATTTCTCATTCCTTTTTTTTTTTTTTTTTTTCTCCCCCATGAATGCTTCTTTACATGCAGCTAAATGCAGGATTTCAGTACATATTATGAAAAAAGAATCAGTCCATCCAGGTTGGCTAAATGCATGTGGGACATAGGACACTACAGGAAGCTTATGGCAATTAGGTACCCAATTCCTATACTCCTATCTGGTACCAGTATAGGTCAGGTGGGTGGAAGCCAGGGTGGCACTTAGAGAATTCCTGGAATCCCTTTAGAGGAAACCTCAAACCTACTGCTACTTGCACAGAAAGAAATAATACTAGGAAGAAGTAAAGTAGCATGCTGAAATAATCTGGGATTGGGTATAATTGTTTCCTTTCAGGAGGGTTCTGTCAATTCAGAAGCTGATCACACTCACTCCTCTTTTCATTGCTTCGTTGATATTTTGTCTTACACTTGCTTTTTTTCTACACTGTGAAAATATTTGGTTAACACAATGCAAAAAAGATTTGGGGTTTTTGTTGGGTTTTTTTTTTGTTTGTTTGTTTGGGTTTTTTTTTCTGCTTTTTAGCTTAAAAATTAGTTCTATTTTTAAATGTATTTTTTTGACTGTAAATTGAATCAAAAAAACTGGTCTGGTTTGACCTACCTGAAAACAGTTATTCTTTTCATCAGAGTATTTATTTCATTCACAACACCTACCCAAACTATTTTGGTTGGTACTACATGCATATTTTATTTTATATTACTTTTTTCTGTTTTATTTTATTTTCTAAGTAGGAATACTACTTGTTGCCACTCTTGGTATGCTATTAATTGCAAGCACAAGCAGGAGGGTTGGAGATGAAAAATCCTTCTAGACACTAGTATTTCAAATGATGAATGGAGCTATCTAGGCAACAGGGAGTTCAGCTGCCCCAGGAGTCACAGTCAGGAATGAAAGAGGTGGAGGCAAGAGGTGGAGATGAGACAAAGAGGGGTTAAATCTCATTCCTTGTCTCGGAATCTGTGCCAGCCAGATACGCTGGGTCTTACAGGTGTGCGCTGAAAAAGACTCAGATAAATTATTTTATAAATATGATTGACATTTGGCCTTGAACTGTCCCTCTAAACTTTAAGGTACCTCAGCAATACAGAAGCCCTTAAAACTGGTGCAGAACTGTAGTGTTTCAAAGTGAACCTAGTGTGGTCTTGAGGTTCTGTTTGTCTGTAATCAGAAGTAGTCAAAATCTCACCATAGAAACAACAATTATAACAATAGTAATTACACAAAACCCAAACAGAGGGCCAGCTCTTAAGATCAATCTTAATGAATTCAACATGAAAGTTTTACTCTTCAATGTATTTACATTTGAAAACAAAAAATCAGTTTTGAACTAAAAAATAGCACTCCTGCTGTGGGTATCAATGGTTTCTTATGGAAATTCTCAAAAACTGGAAAATTCATTGAAGCTTTCACTTTTCTAGTCAAGATACTAGACAGATCCATATTTCCCCCCAAAAAAATTCATGTGGAAATTCACAGCCTGTTCTAGGTCCAAACTCCAATAAGGGACTGACCTGTGACAAGACAGGCAGCTCTGACATGCCTTTCTCCATGTCCCTGGTTTCTGTGCCTGTAAGCCGGGTGTTTCAGGGAGCAAAGGAGATGCTTTGCTGGGGAGGTTTTGCTGAACAGGAGTCGATCCAATGTGTTCTGTAGCACTGCAAATACACTGACAGCTGGAAAACCTAACCAGAACTAAAGAAAAAGCCTGTTGTCTGCTAATGTAGAGACCACTCTGCATGGCTAGAGATATGGGGATGGAGAACATTTCCCATGCAATTAATTAGTGTGAGCTTTAGTGTCTAAAAACAAACTCCTCAGGACTGGACTAGACACTTTATGGGCTTTCCAGCTATTGAAAAGAAATCAGCATGACCAATAAATCATTTCCCTGGTCTGTCTTGGAGACCTATCTTAAAAGGGAATGAATAATCTCCCTCTATAAAAACAGAGGGGATATATGACAATTTACTCAGACATACCCCAAAGGGGATTAATTTCTGCATTTGACCAACTGAATAAATCTTTAGATTTCATGAACTATATTGACTTCATGTTCATTGACCATAGTGGGAGCTTAGACTCTCCTCACTTCAGCTGTAGCTACCTCCTTATGAAAATCTACATTTAAGTGTCCTAATCTGTGAGCTGAATGTTAGAAAGCATTTCTTGATGCTGAAATTCAGGTAGGTATATGTCTCTACTCCTCCAAAAGTCTTTAACAGCACAGTAAGTAAAGCTTTTTCTATCATGTTGCTGTTCTGTTGTCTCTGAATTAAAAGAAAAACAAACAAACAAACAAACAAAAAAACCCACAAAAACCAAAACCCACCTTGTTGATCTTAATGCAGTTTACATCAGACAAGGCTTTCCAAAGTTCCCTTTGAACTGATAGTCAGTGGCAATTTAGTCTCAGGAGAAATACTGTCAGGAGGAAAGACAGGAACTGAATAGGCCATGGCTGTGACTTAAGGGTTGACTTTGAGGCCATGGTTGGGGCACACTGGGAGACAAGACTTTGCGATTAATTTGCTTTTGTTCTCTGTATAGAGTGCACACAATTGTTTTCCAAGCTGACAAGACTGTGGCTTTCTAAGCACTAAACTTACTCATAAACATACAAAAGGAACCTAATAAAACATTACAGTCACCAAGACCATCACCATAAGATCTTTCTTGGCCTCCAAGATGTAGATTTGCTTACATTCAGTGACCAGGTTTCATCTTGAATTACACCACCACAACTCAAGTTGCATTTAGAGTTTACTGTCACCTATGCAACATGTCAGTGCATTTTGTAGGGTCCTGTGCACTGTATATCTATGTTTTGCTTATGGGGTAGTAAGCACAGTCCATCATATCTCACAAAAATCATCTTTCTTTTTATTAGTATTTTCATCACTGAAATGCCATGCAGACAGCACACTCACCTGGCCTCATGAGAAAACTGCAAGGCATTGAATATATGTGTGTGGAGGTGAAGCTGTGAACACTATCTTTTTTGTGACTTTGTGCAGAGAAAACCTTACTTAAGATATGTATAATAAGATATATATATATAATACTGCTACTCAACCTGACTGAAACGGGAAAAGTCCTGGAAGAAAGAATTAAAGACAGGTAGTTTATACTGTGGCTGGTCCTGTGCGAATGTTTAAGAAGGAACTGAGTTGTTCAGTGATCAGTCAAAACCAGAGTCTCTTTCAGCTCTCTCTAACCAATATGGCATATCATGGGCTTCTGCAAGGCTTTTGCCCTCTGCTCTTGGACAGCCTTTCAAGGGAACAGTTCATCACTTTTGAGCTTTTGTGTGAAAGCCAAGTGTGGGTCTGAAGAAAAATAAAAATGGAGCTCTGATCTCATTTCTTCTAATGGCTGAGCAGAAACCACACTGTGTGTCTCATATGGAAAAGAAACCAGTGGTAGAGATTATTCACTGCATTCCCACCAGCCTCAGCCATGCAACCCTGCTTGGAAATTCCCAGAGGAGCTATGGATGACAGCAAATGCTAGCACAAAATCTCAGAGGCATGTGGCATACTGCTCAACAAAACTTCTGCCACTTTCAGCTAAAGAAAATTATGCAGGAGAAAAAAATCCTTATAACACCTTGACAATGAGTGATGTCCATTCACCATTGTGGTTAGCATCACAACATTTACTGCAGCAAAGACAAAATATCCTCTCACATCAGGACATGTTACTTTGCTTTGCATCGGTTTCCCCACTGCTGTGAAAAGTAAGGAGTTGCTTCAGTTCTAAGATGCCCACAGACATCTCCTGTGGGCAGCACTGGGGGGTGCACAGCCATCTCTGATGGCAAATTTGCCTGAAGTTTGAGGCAGGCCTTTGATTAACGGTGGCTGTTGCTGTTTCAGATTAGCAAATCTAACATCAAAAAGTGATTTCTTACTTCCAGATTATGACAAAGAGATCTAGTTGTAGAGCATTATCCACTATAAATAGGCATCCTTCTGTACCATAGATAACGATGATATGTGGGGTGACATACCAGAGCTGAAACTCCTGGCATGCCAACCATAAGCAGCATTTATCATTCACCCGTAATATTTTTGCTGTTAAAGCCATGTATATTTACATTGTAGCAACAGACAAATGGATGGAATAAATGTATTTGCATGGAGATCTAGAAATAAATTAGCAGTATCTGCTTATTGGGGCACAAATTCGAACTGTCAGAAATATCTCTATGTATGAAAGGGGGTAGAGAAAACAACCAGCCTAGCAAAAAGACTGCACTCCTCTCTCTGCAAACAGCTTGGGAAATGCCTGATCCAGTTTTCCCGTGGGGAGCAGGAAAAGTTGGCACAGATTGTTTGTCCTGTGGAGCAAGTGCAGATGTAATGGGAGATTTTAGCACAGCCAACACCCCCCCCCCCCATTTCCCACCATGTGCTCTGAGTGATGTTCCTCCCTCTGCCAACACAGCCTTGTAGTTCCTTTTCCTGGGCAGCAGCGGCAACATATGATGTGGCGGGGACACATCAACCCCATTTGGACCAAAGTATTTTTTCGGGTGGGGTTGCACCTAAGCTCACCCCTAATATAGCTCTGGAAGGCGTGGGCTCCTGCTCAGATCTGCTCTGCACACCATTGCACACTGGCCTGGGCAGCTCCTGCTTGCATTGCAGTGATTTGTTTTGCTTCCCATACACCATTTTTATTTATTTATGTTGTGGTAATAGTATATCTATATTCAGGCATCGGGCCACCCAGAGCTCTGGAGGCTACCACAGCATTGGCTGGCTGATGTCAGCTGGCCTTGTCGGAGGTGCTCCGGTGATTGTTGCACTGGTGGGAAAGGGAAAGATGTCTAGCTAGCTAATAAGTTTCACTTTTTACAGCATCCGATATTTTGTATCAGTGTCATTTGAAAGGATATCGCTTTGCGAGATTGATCCAAGGCTGGCATGAAGAATATGCACTCAAATCTCTTTTAGAAAGATTTATAATATTAACCTCAGGCTATTTTTAAGTCAGCGTCGATCTTTATAGAAGCAGCGCTGAGATTCATTTGTTTTCCAACTGGCAGAAAGTCTCTCTTACCTTTTGTAAGCCGGTATTGAACAATTTGGCTTTGGGTCAAACTGGTTTAATGAACTGTCTAGGGTTCAAACTTCATGCTGCCATTTGCAGATGTCCAATACTCAGTCTTTTTTAGCAAAAGGAGTTCATTAATATTTGCAGCTAAAAAGCCTTCATAACATTGATGCACAAGTGTCTGCTGTAAATCTTTTAAGTAGCTTAAATCTTCTTTATGTAGAGGCATAAGGTCTGATTTGCTTCTTGCTTACACTACTAGTTTCATGTGAAAATCCTCCTGTGGTTTGTTGTTTTGTTTTTTGGTTTTTTTTTTTTTTTTTTCCCTGGCAGGTCTGAGGACAGAAACAGGCCTACAGATTAAAAACCTTTTTTCTCAACTTCATGCAAGTGCTTTATGGACCCGCAATACAAATAAACATTTTTTTAATTTTTTATAGATGTAAATGATTCAGCTGCAAGTTTTTAAGACCTTACAAATTTAGTAGAGACTTGTATCTTCAAAAAAACACTGCAGGTGTTTTTTAACTCTTCTACAGAAAAGTTATCACACTGATAATTTGCATTGAATTTTTGTTTTTGTGACTGATCATGGTTACATTTCTTTGTGACATTATTTGGTTTTCTTCAGACTGGACCACCTGCACAGACTTAGGAATAACTTTTCTATCATGGTCACCTTAGAATCATACAAATATTTTGAAAGCCATTTTAACAAGAAAAAGAAAATATTACTTTCCTTGTTCATAGCAGGTAGGGGGAAAAAAAAGAAAAAAAAACAAAACCAAAACAAAACCAAAAAAAAAGGCAGAAGGGCTTCCCCTGCAGCAAGAGAAAATATAAGCTAAAAATAGGGGTGGAGTGGAGTATTTAAACAGTAAGGGTAAATAAACAATTGGATGGATTGACCAGGGAAGTCATGGACGCTCAAGCACTAGAGGTTTTTCTGAACAATTGAGTCAAAAAACCTGTCAGGAATGGTTTAGATATAGCTGATCTAGCCTTGGGACAGGGAAATGATGTAGTGACCTCTCATGATTTTTTTTGTCCCAGGCATAAGTGTATAGCTTGGGTGAACTTGTGCAAAAGTCAATGGAATTTAAGAAAAAGGAAACAAATCAACTTCTATTGACAATATGGCCATGATTCTCTTTTAAAGGGGGGAAAAAAACCAACAAAAATGCCCCCCCCTCCCCATACATTTCTACTTTAAGACCTTTCTCAGTGCAAGAACATAGCATATCAGCCTTTAAAATTTGAAAGAACAGGACATTTCTCTAAGTCTGCCATATCTATTTCTACAGGCTATACTTTTTAATTGACTTTTACAATGGAAAAAAACGTACAGAAATTATAGTTCTCTTTCAAAGCTTTTCTTTTTTTTTTTTTTTTTTTTTTTTTTTTAATGAGTGTGTTCTTCAGTTGTACAGCTAATTAGTGAGTGAGTAAGATCCAAGAGAATGAGTGACCAGGATGGTAGTGGCATTTTAAGGCAGGATCTATGAAAAGAAAACCCTTTTAAAGAAAGCAAATTTCCAGCAATGTTTGCTTGGATTGAAAAAGGACTTCACCCTGTTTATTTGAGAAAATGACAATTTTTCTCCATAGTCTCTTAGAAATGTGATGTATTTAGTCAATGATTTCTATGACCTTAAAACAGCCTTTACTGTCTTGGAACTGCAGGCTACTCAGCACATCTTGACTACTGGCTTGCTCTTTAGACGCTCCAATGATACCACATATGCCCATTCAGCTACTTCTTGCTGAGTTTCTCTTCTTTCCTTTCTTCTTCCCTCTTTTTTTTTTTTTTTTTTTTTTTTTTTGGCTGACTGAAAACACTATATAGTTTAGCTTCCCTACCAAGACTTTGAAATGACTAATTCCTGCAACATATTTCAACACATCCTTAACTGCTAATTGAAGTCTGTGCACAAGGCGGTGAATGGTACGCACCGATGGGAACCTCTCTTGCAATAATGTGCCGAATCCGCTCTTTATCTCATTCATTGCCAATGTCTCGTCTGTTGCAAGTCCAATCAATTTTTGTAGCTTTAAAAGATATGTCCTCTGTTAACTTTCTATATGCCAAAAAAACGACGATGGAAAATTAAGCATTACCTTTGCAGCAGTGAAACTTGATTGCTTCCAGAAGACTCAGGGAAAAAATGTTGTTGACATTTTTTTACTTCCAGTCTCTGCATGGCAATAAGGTATGATGGCTGATTTATCAAAGAGAGTGTTCTCATCAAGCAGGAGAGCGAGAGAGAAAGTTCACGTCGCACAAAATGAGCTGCTAATTTCTTTTCCATTTCACTGACAATATGGTATTGGAGCAGCTGTGATTAGAACAATGGATGTTCCCAAACTGTGCTCCATTTAACTCCTGCAACTCTGCAAGGTCACACAGTGGGAGAAGGAATGAAAGGCCTTTTTTTTTTTTTTTTTTTTTTTTGTGTCTATTCCCTTGTACTTCTCTTTTTTCTTTTTTCATTTTCTTGAAGGGATAGAAAGGGAAGAGAGGGTTAATGGAGTTTGGAAACTTGCGGGGTTCTGCTATCCAGACAACTTTTGGATGTCTCTGCTTTCAAGTCAATCAGAAAAACTTGAAGCTGCCCATGAACAAACCTTTATTAATTGAAGAATTTTAGAAACCACACTGAAGCCCACTGAAGGCAATGAATGTTGTGTTGTGTCTGTATGTGTGCTTATCTACTGATTTGGTCCTGCACTTGGGTCACAACAGCCCCATGTAACACTACAGGCTTGGGGAAGTGTGGCTAGAAAGCTGCCCAGTAGAAAAAGACCTGGGAGTGCTGGTCAACAGCTGGCTGAACATGAGCCAGCAGTGTGCCCAGGTGGCCAAGAAGGCCAGCAGCATCCTGACTTGTATCCAAAACAGTGTTGCCAGCAGGACCAAGGCAGTGATTGTCCCCCTGTACTGGGCACTGCTGATGCTGCTCCTTGAATCCTGTGTTCAGGTTTGGGGCTTTCACTTCAAGGAGTACATAGAGGTGCTGGAACATTTCCAGCAATGGACATTGCCCCAGAAGGACAATGAAGCTGGTGAAGGGTCTGGAGCACAAGTCTTATGAGGAGAAGCTGAGGGAACCAGGGTTGTTTAGCCTGGTGAAAAGGAGGCTCAGGGGGACCATAATGCTCTCTACAACTACCTGTAAAGAGATGGTAGACAGGTGGGGGTCAGTCTCTTCTCCCAGAAAACAAGCAACAAGACAAAAGGAAATAGCCTAAAGTTACACCAGGGGAGGTTTAAATTGAATATTTGGAAAAAAAATTCTTCATTGAAAGTGTGGTCCAGCATTTGATCAGGCTGCCTAGGGAGGTGGTGAAGTCACCATCCCTGGAGGTATTTCATGGACACTTAGATGTGGTGCTCAGGGACACTGTTTAGTGGTGGGCTTGGCAGTTCTGGGTTTACAGTTGGACTCAATAATCTTAAATGTCTTTTTCAACCTAAACTATTCTATGATTCTATGATTTTACCAAAATGTGCATCAGGCCCTCAGTCTAACAGCTGGCAATCAAAGAAGAATTACTTAATTTCAAGGAAACACTCCTAAGATATGGGAGACTTCAGTTCACTTTCTTCTCTTCTGGCATACTCTGAAATGTCTTTTTGCCTTTGCCTTCAGTCTCTCGACTCTCAATGGAATAATAACATTTCCCTTCTCCAGGTTTTGTGGGATTTAAAATATTAAAGATTCTCTGGTATTTAGAGAATTAATAGGCCTATATAAGTATTTGTGAAAAAGCCCTTTATAGAGCCGATCTTCTGCTACAGTTACCCAACAGACAGGTGATAAATATTCTGCCTCCTTGATTTTACTCCTTTCACTGCAGCTTGCTATCATTTCAGTTTCAGCACTTGATTCTTTCCCTTCAGTGCTGGCTTTACATGAGCATTGTTTTGGGTGGTATTAGACCTCTTGTACTTTGGTGGGGTAAAAGAAGGAATGCTTTTCCTGTCCTGTCTGTGCTTATCACTATGGAGTTTGTTTTGCTCTTACAGTTGCATTAATCCATGCAAGATGAAAAATGTATCCCATTCAATTTATCATGCACTGTCTATACCTGTATATAAATTGCATTTCAAAAAACCCTTTCTTAGCAATTAGCAATGGACAGTGGAGATTCTGCAGTCATTATGCTGTACTACAATCTAGACAGCAGGAATGTCAGACTCCTTTGGGATATGTATTTCATTTCATCAGTTTTGATGGATTCCTCAACTTCTTTCTGATCTGCAACATGCAAGCTTGTATCTCACTTAGCGTTGGTTTGAGGCAGTTTGGTTCTAGGGCTGCAGAGATATTGATCTATCATTCTCCAGGACCCTCTACATATGAGCAGCGTTTGCAATTCTGAAAAGAAGCTGCCGAGGCATCATCATACAACTTTTTTAAAGCCAGACACAAGCCTTGGTGGCATTTAAAAATAAGCAGAGGAAGGATTGTTTCACTGAAAGTGATTAAAAGGCATTGCTGGTGTGTTTATATGTCAATCTCTAAGATGACTGTCACTGCAGATATACAAATGACAACTATTAATGAACAGGTAAGGTTTGTTTATACTGAGGGGTATTTCATCAATAGGGTTCCCCCCCCCCCCCCAGTATTGCCCCCCCAGTATTGGGAAAGAACTAAACTTTTTTTTTTTTTTTTTTTTTTTTACATTGTTTAGGACTCTACAGTTGACACAGAGTTGTTTTGTACTGTTCTCTAAACAGTTCATAGGCCTCTAGCAAGAGTAGCAAAGATTATAGCTTTGGAAAAAACGGAGTTAAGCCTGTCTGGTTGTTCATATTGGTCTGTTAAACAAGTTCTGTAGGCTTGTTAATCAAGTTGGCTAGGCTGGGACTAGATGAACGTATTTTTCTGGAGCCCATATAACACACAAGTGACATGTCCTGCTCATATAAATTATTTTCTCCTTCACTCATTTGTGTTATATTTTTTTATTCTTGACCATGTCTAGGTGCAAAGAATTGGTGGGTAGAGTCTCAGGAACATAGTTTCTCCTAAATAGTGTGTCACTGCAGGGGAAAACAACACTGCTCCCAGAGCAGGATGACATTGATTCTATCTGTTCTTGATGTTGAAAGCAGTTCCTTCCCCATTCCATTCTTCTGCATACGTGCCTAAAGGCAGACTTAATTTACTTCCTCATGATCAGAATTAATACATAACTGTTCTTTTTTTCAAACCAAGCAAGTTCTGTAACCTGACTTTATGTGTGGACCTTATTCAGCATATGCCCATGCCTAGTACATCTCCCACAAAGACTAATGAAAGATGCTGCATACCATTTAACTGTGAAATTTAGATCAGCAAACCCTGAAAAAGTAGGCTTTTTCTAGTTCTGTATTCGATTTCTATTTGTTTGGTTTCCCTGCCTTTCTCTTATGGAGAAAATAGCGCTGTTTAGAAGCGAATGGGGAGCATTGACACTGGAGTGCGACGGTTTTCTTGCCATCCCCTGGACTTTGGCATGTTGAAATGGCCTTTGTATTTTACACAGGATGTGATTTTCATATCTGTCAAGTATCACAACACCACTTTTCAGCTCCAGCAATGGAGAGGCACTTGTGCTTTTGTTTAAATTCCTAACGTCAGCCAGAATGGCACAATTTCCCACGTAAGTTAGAACCTATGAGTTCTGCACTGATTTTTAGAATTCCTAATTTGAAGTGTATCTTAAGCTTACTGTGTCAGAGACTTCCACATTTAACACAAAACAAACAAACAGCTCTAAAGTGAAAGGCTGTCAATAGTCGTAAACTGCTGCAGGATCATCTGGTCCCAGGACATCCAGCTTGATCTTCTAAGTCATCCTTTGAAGCCTTTCTTTCTTGGGGGGGGGGGGGGGGGGGGGGCAGGGGAAGCACCAAAAACCCCACCACTTTTCTTTTCTGTAGTCTGAGTTTGTTGTTAACATTTACAATGGCCCTGAATAGACTATGTCATGTAAACGGGCGGCGGGGGGGGGGGGGGGGGGAGGGGCGGGGAGGGGCAGGAATGATGAAAGGCTAGAACTGTAAAAGGAACAAATCAAGGGCAAAGCCAGAATTCTGATTTTAATGAAGCAAGCAACCTTTCACAAAGGCAAACTTACCCCGAGTCCTTCACGAACCTGGTTCAAACATGCATTTAATGCCTTCTTTAATATAATTACTTTTATATTGAAGTTAAACACTCAGGGCTCTGTTCTACTGTCACACAGTATGTTACTCAGTTTTCATACTTTTTATAAGCCCTGAGTAAGCTACATGGCTCTGCCATACATGTCCCTAAGTACACATGCTGTTTGTGTGGGTGTTTCTTGGTCATTTATGTTGACATATGCACATATTTATTCTTCTGTGAGCTTAAGAAATCAAGAAAAAGAGCCCTTCCTCATAAACACTATATTAATAAAAAATGCTTTAATGTAGAAAACACGGTCTGTGCTGTACCTGAACCTTCACTATGTCATGAAGAGTTTGAGGTACTTGGCAGCACAGATGCTCTGGAGTTTCCTCCCTACAGATAAATGGTTCTTTTCATGTTAAGTACCCCAGCATGGACTCATGATTGAGTTAAAAGGCAATTGTTCAGCACCCACTGAAGACATGTTTAGGAAATAATAGCACAGAAATCTCCCTCTCTCTCTCTCCCTCCACACCTTTCCAATTTTTCTAGAGGTATTTACACCAAGGTGTATATGGAGAACAGAAAATGAGAGAATGAGAGGGAGAAAGAAAGACTATGTACAGAAGAATTTAAAGATAAATCACTAATCAGATATCAAAGACTTTCTGAGAGAAAGAAACTTGCTTCCAAAGTTGGCAGCATTTGTGGATAGAGTAAGGTGTAAAAAGAAAGAGGAAGATTTTTCCCATATTGGGTCTAGAGGACTGAGTGTACACAGAGTGTATGTTTTAGGATAAAGAGCATTAAGCAGTATTTACACTAATGTTGGAGATTTTTACAAGTACCTTTATCCACAGAGACAGAAAATAAACTAAGTCCTTAGATACAACAGTTACTTGTTTTCAGCAAGACCAAAAAGATTCTGAATCATTGTCTTTCCCTCTAGAACAGAAATCATGCCCTTCCAGTCATGAATAAGACCAATTTATTGTTATATATGAGCCACAGGCCATGTCACAGAGAAGTCAAATAATTTCCTCAAAGCAGTAAAACAAGTTGGTAGCAAAAAGACCAGACTACCAGAATCATGATTCATAGCCTCCTTACCCATGTCATCTCATTTTTGGCTTAAAAGTAGTGCTTTAAGCCATATAAGATTCTCAGTTCTCTTACGTATCATTTCATTTCTACTGACTTCACCACTTGCAAGCCTGAGGAAATATACGGTCCAGAGAGAAAGTGCTTCTTCCAAACTGCTCCTATCAACTGTATCCCTCAGAAAAACCTTCTATCACCAGCCAAGCTTAGTGCTGAGTCTTAAGGTTGCTGAAGATGCTGCTCATTTTAATTTCAGATCTTCAGTCTGAACAGGATATTCAAGGTTATGAAACTTCATTGCATAAGCAGAACTCAGAAATTACAGTGTTGCTCCTTTATGACATTTATTTAGGGATTCTCAAGAACATTACACTTTTTTCTTTATCAGGTCATAGATGAAAAGTGCCTATTGTGGGCCTGCTGAGGAACTAAATCCCTATGCCTCACTTTTACTGGAAAATGTTAAATATTTTATAGGCCTTCCCATTGTCACAGTAATGTGTTTTAGAATACCTAGAATGCTTCATTTTGTCACCCAATCCATGTATATTTTTTAGTCATTACAAAAAGTGTTCTGAAGTAGATTTATGAATAAAAATTGTATTTGCAGTGCTACAAAACTGTAAATGCCATGATCTTTGGTCTCACCGAAATATTGTCAGGCTTTTTCCACATCTCACTGAACAGCCTGCCTGAAGGTTGTTTGGTAGTAGGTGGTTAGATCATAGAATTATAAAATGATAGAATGGTTTGGGTTGGAAGATACCTTAAAGTTCATCTATTTCAAACCCCCTGCCATGGGCAGGGACACCTTCCACTAGGCTAGGTGGCTCCAGGCCCCATCCAGCCTGGCCTTGAACACTTCCAGGGATGGGACTTCCACAGCCGCTCTGGGCAACCCGGGCCAGCGCCTCACCACCCTCACAGTAAAGAATATCCTCTTTACATTCAATCTAAATCTCCCCTCTTTCAGTAAAGCCATTCCCCCTGGTCCTATCACTACATGCTCTTGTAAAAAGTCCCTCTCCAGTTTAAAGGCCCCCTTAGGTACTGGGAGGCTGCTGTAAGTTCTCCCTTGAGCCTTCTCTTCTCCAGGCTGAACAACCCCAACTCTCTCAGCCTGTCTTCATAGGAGAGGTGATCCAGCCTTCTGACCAACTTCATGGCCCTCCTCTGGACTTACTCCAACAGGTCCATGTCCTTGTGCTGAAGGCCCCTGCAGCTGGACCCCATACTCCAGGTGGGGTCTCATGAGAGTGGAGTAGAGGGGGAGAATCCCCTCCCTCACCCTGCTGACCACGCTGCTTTTGATGCAGCCCCAGGATACAGTTGGATTTCTGGGCTGTGAGTGCACATTGCCAGGCTGTATTGAGTGCTTCATCAATCAACACCCTCAAGTCTTTCTCCTCAGGGATGCTCTCAGTCCATTCTCCACCCACCCTGTACTTGTGTTTGAGTTTGTTCTGAGCTCTGGGACAATGTATATACCATTTATAGATTGCATCTGTCTTTTTGGCCAAAAACAGTACTTGGAGATAGGTTTCTACATGATACTAAGAAAAGTTTCTTGGTGTCAACATCCAGTCTTTCCCTTAGCTCTTCTTGGTAGCTCTTCACCAGTAGACTTGCAGCACCAATCCTGGGATTAAATTCAGCCAAATTTAAGTTTGAAGATGTGGTTGGAGCCTAACTTTAACAGTTGAATGGGGAGGGTTAGAAAATAATTCACCCTATAAAAAATAACTATCAAAATTTTCTGGTTTAACTTTACCTGTGCAGAAGCCTAACTTTGTATTCTGTCTAAGGACAGTGTAGATTATTAGTTTTGACACTAGAAACCAACTTTTGGGTGGCTAAACTTAGGTGAGATAAAGAGCGATCTTAGTAGCAATCCTTGTGACAACTTGAAGATCTCACCTTCTCCTGTTCATATTTATCCAAAATCCTAAATAAGAAAGAAAATGTAATAACTTTTCCAGAGCTGGGAATGGGAAACCTTTTGTCTGCTTCTTTACACTAGCATCTGTAAACATGACCTTCCTTTCTCCCAACAGCAGTGGCCCAGATGACAGGAATGAAAGCTCACAACACTGTAAGGGTAGAAAAAGTAGGGCAGAGCTACCCCAGAGCATCAGTGGTGGTTAAGAAAACAAATTAACGGGTACATGGTAGTATAACAATGAGCAGGCTGGGACACCTGAGGAGATCCCAGAACTCAGAAGACAATGTTTCTGCAGTAAAATATTTTCAGCACCTTCCTAACTCGTCTCAAACAGGGCTAGCTATATATAATCAGGGCTTAAATGTATTCCTTTCTCCATGAATTAAAAAACACTTCAGGAGAGCAGGTTTAAGCTGGACACAAGGAAGAAATTCTTTATGATGAGGGAGGTGAGACAGTGTAAGAGGTTGCCCAGAGAAGTTATGGATACCCCATCATGGGAAGCATTCAATGTGATTTTGGATGGGGTTTCGAGCAACCTTATTTAGTGGAAGATGTTCCTGCCTGTGGTAGCATGGGTTAGATGAGATGATCTTCAAAGCTCCCTTCCAACCCAAACCATTCTCTAATTCTCTAATTTGGGGATTCTGTGAAGCCTTATACACCCTAATAGCTGCATTATTAGAGTTTTTGATGTCCTGTGATATTTGTAGCATGCAACACAGTTGGAGGCAGAACAGGAGGGCATTTGCATGGACTGTTGGCTTCCTCTGCTATATAAAAATAACAAAAAAGAGTACATGTGAACAGATCACTTCTCAAGCATGTCTATGGCAATGTGCCTAGATATGAAAATATCTTTATATATATATATGGATAAATATACATTCATATGCTATTCTTTTTTTTTATTTCTTTTTTTCATTTTATTTGGAACTCTTTGCAGCCAGTGACTAAAGATGGGTTTGTGTTTAAAAGCCAAAGAAAAGTTTCAATGACCTTAGAGGGCTAAGTTGTGTACTTGTAAGACCTCTCGTATGATCTCTAGAATTGTTGTTGACAGATAGAGCCTGATTGACTGAAAATCAATGTGATCAGATGTTTTTTATGGATTATAGTGGCCTCAGCTAATTACACAAGATTGTCTTTCTAGATCCAAGAGGTTTCAAAGCAAACTCCAGGCAGATGTATGCAGGATTAATCTGCAGACTTGACAGTTTTTCCTAATTATCTTTTATAATAGCAGAAACTGCATAATCTCTAACTACTAGAACAAATAATTTCTGTGTTACTATCCCATATGCACAGCCTCCTTTACTCTCTCTATATTTGCCTTCAAGCATTTGCTTCTGTTGTTATAAACACTTCCCTGCATTTTACTTGGACTTTCCAGTTCTCTTAAATCTGCCTTCTTTGGTCTTTTCTCATTTTTAGAATTAATGCCCGATCAAACTGAGGGATTTGTTCTTATCATTTACTTTATGTCTCGCTCAGACAAAAAAAAAAAAAAAAAAAAAGAGAGAGAGAAAAAAAAGGGAAGAACCTGAAAATACACTTCTAGTGCACTCTGCAAAAATCATTGGACAGGGCTACTTTATTTCATTTTTGTGACATCATTAATCTAAAAACATCTACTCACTTAAACAAATAAAGTGTGTAAAATATAAAATAATTTATTTGCAGATTGAATGACCTTCCCTGCCTTGTTTTGGGGTTCGTTTTTCAATATCATTATTTTTGTTTTAACTGTAACAAACTTTCCCTGTGGTTTGCAGAGAATCTCTGTTGAGACTATATCTAGGTCTACAAGAGGTATACTATATCAGCACTAACATTTTACCATGGTCCTACTTTGGACTAAGAACCCATTCTTTCCAAAGTTATTTGTGACAATTCAGAAAAGTGCTTTGGCTGCATTATCAGTATTTGCAAGTTTAGGACATTCTCTACAGTATAAGAGCTCAAGGCATAAATCCCTGCTTTGAAGCTCTTTTTCCTTAGCCCTGAGAACACGTTCTTGGAAGACATTACCTTAAAACCAAACTTTCCACAAAAGGGTTTCAATTTTCATAACTCATCTTCCTGTGGAAGGAGGCCTTAATGGAAAAAGACAAGCTACTGCTTGGTAAAATTCCTGTCAGCTTTACCAGTTTTGGATTTACCTTAATTTCTCCAGCTCAAGAACAAGGATGAGAATAATGATCTTCACTTGATGGACACTGGATCTCATTGTAAAGAAACACAAGAGGCCTTGGATCAAGTGGGTTTATGAGGCTGAATTAATTAAGATGCTAAAGTTCTTTGAAATCCTGAGTCAGAGGAGGTGTTGAGATGTAAATTTCTGAAGGTGTGAGTGCCCTCCTTTCAGTCAGTGTGGAAAAACACCCTGAAACACTCACTGCTTTGGCCACCCCAGTGTGGTAACTCACAATGTGCACAACTGGAAAATTATCCCAGATTCCAGAAAAAAATACATCTTTATACTAAACCCCTTCTTACTTTTTCTGAAACGCTACATTTTAATTTTATTTTTTTTTTTTTTCAGTTGTGTCACATTTATTCTGGTTTGACCCTTTTGGAAAATAGTACAAGCTCACTACCCTAGTTGATGTTTACAGCCACTCAGTGCTTTGAGCATGATTCAGTCAAGTTTTTGTGAGGGTCTACTGACCACACTGAATTATTTTAATACCCCTGCAGGTTTTTTCTAACATGGAAGAGATAGGGATAAAAAAAAAAAAATATCAGATGTATCATAACTGAATGAAAAAGGCCACTCAGCTCCAGCACAGTCAGTATGGCTAGATTGTATTGTAAGTGCAGGCGCACAGTTATGACTAAACAGCTAGTTTTTAATTGCCTGTGCACTTGTAAACAGCCTTCATGTTACCTTTAGAGGGAGGATAAAGTAATTAATTCCTATTCCTTCCTTCCATGGGTTCAAATACAACATTTTTTTGTGTTACGTATATGGTGAGAATGGCTGTGTGCACAATTGCCTGTCCCACCTTGTAGGAAGGGCTTGGTGTCACATGGAGTGGCACATTTTAGCATCAGGAACTGAAGAGGACTATGGTATGACCAGGATGACCAAACTCACCTTGATCAAGGAGTAACCTGGGTACCGTGCACTTCAGCAGGCCTGGGGACACATTAAGAACGAGCTGTGAGGTTGGCTGTAAGTCGGTCCCCAGCTCTTGCCTAAGAGTGGAGATGCAACTTTTGAAGGTGCAGTGGATTCAGCCCTGAGGGATGACCTGAAAGGGTGGGAGAAAATGCTGATTTGAAAGAATGGTGCTACTCTGAGGGTTAGTGCAAATATTCAGAAAGACATCAGGAAAAGAGGTGATTTAGTGTTGTGCTTCCTTCTGATTGGCAGCACACCGGACACACGTGGTGTGATCAGTGAGATGGATCAAAACCAGGTCCTTGATGAATCTCTGAACCTTCTGCGAGAGCAAGAGCTGGTTCTGTCAGAGAGGACCAGGGTCACACCAGCAACTATTGTGTGCCAGACCTGCAGAGGAGGGACCCTGTCCTGCCTAGGCTGCACCATCACCAGATCACACTTCCTTTGTCATGTCTGTCTTCTGTCTTGGATCATCAGGGACTTACTCACATTCACCTTTGAATCCTTATGACACAGTTTATCATTCACCTCTTCCTCCCTTGATCCCCCCTGCCCACGTATGAGGGGTGGGGTAGGAGTAGGTGTGAGCAGGTGTAAACTGAAGAACCTGCAATAACTTTAATGAAATTTACAGCACTATGAACCTGGTCCTCCATACTTTATCCCTGATTTATCATTTTTACAGCATTTCACTATGAGAGTTTATGGCAATTTATGTCATTACACAAATTATACAAATTGCCATTAACTGATGTAATGTACTATAAAGAATTGGAAGCATGAAGAAAAAAATTATTTGAATTTTTCTTCTGCATGTTTGCATTGCTTTATAGCTTAATTTATCAATTCAGTTAATTGAAATTTATATCATTAGAAGAAAATGCACTGAGGTGCTTGCTTTCTTCTTTTTGTCTGGTTTTTAAATTATTGTTTCTCCTTTTTTTTCTTTTTTTCTTTTTTTTTTTTTTCCATCGGGCCATAATTGCAGAACCTTTTCTCTGTCAAAGGAGATAAGGTGAAAATGACAACCATCATTTCTATCTCCTTCCCCAGAGACTGAACATAACACCTCTGTGTTAAATTTACCTCCACACATCTTTGCTTTAGGCTTGTGAGTTAATCCCAAACAGACCCTTTAATTCTGAAAACATAACACATTTTTGGGAAAGGAATAAGCAGCCTATTTTAGTTGCTTAATCTCTCCCTATTTTTTAGAGACTTTTCATTCTCCAAACACAAATTATGGTCTGTCACTGAATGGTTCATCCCTAAGCTACCCCTCCAGTTATTAATTGTAAAATTACAGGGCTATATTAATTCTTCATTGCAGAGGAACTCCAATTGTTACCCAGGTCCTTTTTGTGATGTATGCTACAAAAACACAAACTAAAAGGCTGTCCTTCCCTCAAAAGCCACAAAATCATATGAGAGAAGAGGGATCTTACACCCATCTACAGACAATGGCTGAACAAAGGCAACACTACTGATGCCAAACACAGGCTCACAGTACATTCGCTGCTGCTTTCCCGTTGCACAGGTGTTCATTTGGAGAGTTACAGGAAATCTAAATTGGAAACATGCTAAAGGAATTTGTTTTTTCTCTTTCATACATGGCCTAATTTCATACTGAATGGTTTTGTGAGCCTGACAGTGAAGAAAAGGAAGAAATAAAAATATCAGCTTGATAGTTGAACTGAGGAAGTTATGTATGGCCTCAATACTAGTCTGAAATTATCCCAGTGCTAACAGACCTGTTTGGTTTTGGGGTTTGGGGGGTGTGTGTGTGTGTTTGTTTTTGTTTTGGTTTGGTTTGTTTGTTTGTTTGTTTAAAGACAAGCTAGAACTGGGACACCTAGTTTAAGACCCAGAACGTTATCAGAATTTTGAATTTTTTGCAAAATCTTACATGATGATTTGTGAGGTATGTATGGACAGTCTGATTCATAAATAGGGCAGGAACATTCTCCCTATGCCTGATTGCAATGGATTTAGCCATATAGACTGTAGATCCATTTGTTCTAGGTGTATTGCCTCTTTAAATCACTTTGGATTGTTTGCTTCAAAGATTGCCTTTCATTCTGATTAAGTACAGACTATCAATGTACAAAGGCTGAAAGGTCATTTCCACCTTTGCACAAATAAAACATATCTCAGCATCAGCTGAGTAGTGTGAGCTTCTCCTCTCATGAGATTGACCAAGGCTGCTTCTTCGTGCAGTGCTGTTTTCTCTCCCATTGCCCAGCTGTTGCATGATCTTACGCTTATACTACAGTTTCTCTAGGGCAGATCTTCTCCCTCCTTGAGGATCATACACATCATTAGCCTACTGAGTAGGATCTCTTCTTGGTTACCTACTATGGTCCTACATGCCGTCCTGCATATGGCTTATCCTGGGCAGGAGGAAGAGAACTGAACACCGACCTCCTCTATTTCACATGAATATTCCAACCAATATAATGTAAGACCAAAATGCCTTTCCATGTTTCTAGTTAAATGTGGTTGCAGTGCTTGGGGGATGAACCCAAATTTAGCAATGCATGTTAGAATTGTTGAATCGTTGCCATCAAGGACTGAAAAACTTTTAGGTGAAAGACAACTAGTTATTGAACACCAAATATCCAGAGACAGAGAAAGGCCCCAAGGTATTCAATTACAGAATCACAGAGCGGTCAGGGTTGGAAGGGACCCCTGGAGATCACCTAGTTCAATCCCCTGCTAAAGAAAAGTCACCTACAGCAGGTTGCATAGAGTCTCATCCGGGCAGGTTTTGAATGTCTCCAGAGAAGGAGACCCCACAGCCTCTCTGGGCAGCCTGTCCCAGGGCTCTGCCACCCTCAAGGTGAAGAAGTTCTTCCTCACATTCAGATGGAACTGCCTGTGCTGCAGTTTGTGCCCGTTGCCCCTTAACCTGTCACTGGGCACCACTGAAAAGAGCCTGGCCCAGTCCTCCTGATACTCGCCCTTATGGTATTTGTAGACCTCAAGAAGATCCCCTCTCAGTCTTCTCCTCTCCAGGCTAAACAGGCCCAGCTCCCTCAGCCTTTCCTCATCAGGGAGATGTTCCAGTCCCCTCATCAACTTGGTCACCTCTGCTGGCTCCTCACCAGTAGCTCCCTGTCTCTCAAACTGGGGAGCCCAGAACTGGACACAGCACTCCAGATGTGCCTCCTCAGGGCAGAGTAGAGGGGGAGGATCCCCTCCCGCGACCTGCTGGTCACACTCCTCCCAATGAACCGCAGGATCCCACTGACCCCTTCGGCATAAGGTCATGCTGCTGGCCCATGGGCAACTTGCTGCCCACCAGAATTCCCAAGTCCTTCTCTGCAGAGCTTCCCTCCAGCCAGTCAACCCCAAGCCTGTGCTGGTGCGTGGGGCTGTTCCTCCCTGGGTGCAAGTCCCTACACTTGCCTCTGTTGAACTTCATGAGGTTCCTCTGCCCAACTCTCCAGCCTGCCCAGGTCTCCCTGAACAGCAGCACAGCCGCTCCTCCTGGCTTTGTATCATCAGCAAACTGGCTGAGGGCGCGCTCAGTCCCTTCATCCAGGTCACTGATGAAGAAGTTGAACAGGGCTGGACCCAGCGCTGACCCCTGGGGAGCACCACTTGCTACAGGCCTCCACCAAGACGCTGTGCTGCTGACCACAGCCCCCTGAGCTCTGCCATGCAGCCAGTTCTCAATCCACCCCGCTGCCCACTCATCTAATGCACATGTCCTGAGCTTACCTGTGAGGATGTTATGGGAGATGATGTCAAAATCCTTGCTGAGGTCAAGGTGGACAATATCCGCTGCCCTCCCCTCATCTACCCAGCCAGTCATTCCATCATAGGATATCAGGTTGGCCAAGCATGATTTCCCCTTGGTGAATCCCTGTTGACTACTCCTGATAACCTTCTTTTCCTCCACGTGCTTAGAGATGACCTCCAGGTCATTTTTCAGGGCTGGAGGTGAGGCTGGCCAGCCTGTAGTTTCCTAGACCTTCTTTCTTGTTCTTTTTGAAGACTGGAGTGACATTGGCCTTCCTCCAGTCCTCAGGCACCTCTGCTGTTCTCCATGACCTTTCAAAGATGATAGAGGGTGACGTGGCAATAACATCTGCCAGCTCCCTCAGCACTCGGGGAAGCATCACATTGGGGCATTCCTTTGGGGACCATGGGTTTGTCTGTGTTTTCTAATCTGAGCCTCCTCAATCAAGGGAAAGTCTTCCTTTCTCCTGACTTCAACTCTTGCCTCCAGGGTCTGGGTTTCCTGAGGGCTGGCCTTAGCAGTGAAGACTGAAGCAAAGAGGCATTCAGTAACTGCACCTCCTCTGTATCCTTCACCATCACCAGGGCACCCGCTTCATTCAGCAGCAGGCCCACGTTTTCCTTAGTCATCCTTTTCCTACTCATGTACTTGAATCCAGCCATGACTATGGTGTATCTGTAAAGTACAAAACAAACCATTCTTTTAAATATTTTTTTAAAAGTTATAACTTGGAGATACCTATAATTCAATTTATTTCAACTAATTTTAGCTGTCCAGAAGTTACTATCTACTTTACATATTATTTATATAGAGTCTAAATTCGGTGGGGAACTACAGAGAATTATTTATATATTTTGGATTATTATCTTTTCATGTCTTAAGTTCTTAATTTTATATATAAGTACAATTTTGGCAGATGTATTAAATGCTAAATGCACATGTACAGAACTAAAGTTTTAAGTATTACCTGGTAAAATCATGTTCTAAAAGTGTGCCTACAGTGAAACTGAAATGTTGATGTGGTTTAGAAATCTGCTGCTTATTCTCTGATTTCTCATGTCCAGATCTTTATAAATACACTGGTAATCAGGAACACAAATAAAATTTCCTAGATTTTGCAAATTTTTGCTTTTTAATTATACATCCCTCTAAATCTCAAATAACTTAATGACTATTATTCTAGGGTCCATACAAACCAATAAATTCCTATAGCTTTACTGAAGAGAGTGAATTATCTGTAGAGTGGTTGGCCACAAATGCTTGAACTGAAAAATATCTGGGGAGAAAAAAGGAAAGAAGAATAAATATTAATTGACTTTGACATTCAGAATCAGTAAAGCATATACTTTTTCTTCTATCATGCTTGTTTGATTTGATTTTGATTTCTGCTCAAGTAACTACAAGGAACAGTCTAAGCATGGTGTAAACTTAATCAAAATACTGAAAGTTATGAAGCAGTGAGCAAAAAGGCAAAAGGTAGGGCAAATGTTTAACTTGAAATGCCAAATCTTTTCCTCAAAGGTGAAGTAAATTTGATGCAATTGCTTTTATTACGAATTTTACTTCACTGAACTTAAATGTTCACCAAAAATTCATCCATTGAAAATTTGATCCATGTGTACCACAATCAAAAATATCTCTAGGGAAACGTGATCAAATGCTGTGATGACTTTCTAGGGAGCAGCATAAACAAGGAAAAATAGCTACTCTTATTTCCAGATAGAGAAGACAAACCTAAGATAAGGAGTGAGGGGGGAAAACAAGTAACATATAGTGAATGTCTTAACAAAGATAAAATTGTCCTGTAAAATGAGCTAAACACTCTTATGTCATTAGAGGACACATCGGCAAAATATTTTGTGTATACTGTGCACTCTTAAAGATCAGATCATTTGACATTAAAAGTTGTTATTTCCCCATTGTTTTCAACAAGCTTACTTGCTAGAATTTGGTTTCTACAGGGTTAAATTTCATAGCAGGAAGAAATAATGTCATCCATACAGCCCATCACTGTGACAAGTTTTCATGAACTAGGATGAGAAAGTGGGCAAGTAGTCATTTATCTTATCTAAGGATGGAAGCCAAGGAATTTATGAATAATTAAATGAAAATTGGGATTTCCCATTAGCAAATATTTTTTCCTAATAGTAGATTAGTGGGTAACATCTGGCCTTTCTTTTTTACTCCTAAAATGGCCTATCATTGAGGATATGCTTGTCAAATAAATAAAGAAGATGTGAGGAAAAGAATGCAGAAGATCCCTTGGATAAAAAGAGAACAACGAAGAGCAGAAATTAGAACAAAGCAGGAGATGCAATGGGGAAAACACAACTCTCTCTTATTATTTCTACATTCATCTGTTTTGGAGGCTTCCTTGAGGGACTAATGAGCCCTGGGAACATCTAGCTGAGTTTTCCCAGCAACTTGCAGCAGTTGGAACTGAACATATGGTTTCAAGTCCAGCAGCTGCTCTACTTTTTCCAAATTAACATAGCTGTTTGGGAGGTTCTAATAAGTCAAATGAAGAGGGTAAAATAGAAGGCATGGGCAGAGGAGGTGAGTAAAAACACATGCAATAAATCCTGTCTTTAAACTTTTATTGAAACTTGTAAGGTGTTAGCCTGGAGGAGAAAGACAGGGGGGCATATCTGCTCTCCTGCCATCAATGGATATTTTTGCCTTCATATGACAAGACCAAATACGTACAACCCTTGGACTCTTTGCTGATATTTTCAAAGGATATTGTAAGTAGCAACCTTGGGAGTGGTGAAGACAATAGAACTAAGGCATTTCAGGACATCTTGTGGAATCCAACAATAATACGGCTTCAGCATTGCTGTTCCTATTGACAAGACATGAATTTGTAGCTGGTGCCCTAGAGGTGAAGAGCACATTTGCTCAGTATAAATTTCTTGAATGCAACTAGTAAAACAGCATATGTCATAACAATATGATGCTCAGTTCTGTATCTGAGCATAAGAATTTATTATGCATTTGAGAGAGTGCTGGCATTCACATAGGCTGCCACACAACAGACTAAACTGGTGTACCTTTGTGAATGAGCATCTCCCGTGGGCTTACCACCTTCAGTCCACTGGCTCCAGAAGTGAGCATAGGATAGGTAACCTGTTGTTGAAGTAAACCCATTGGAGGGCCAGGAAAACACAGAGCAAGATTTCATAACACCAGTGCATCAATTTAGCCAGCCTGGCTACCAGCCTTTCATCCTGACGCCTGTGTCTAGAGGTCCGTAAACAAATAAAAGTTCCAAGGTAAGAGAGTATCCCAATAATCTATGCACTATCAATCAACCATTCAATACTTACAATTATTTGCAAAGTAATTTCTTTTTCAAATTTCTTTGTTAGACACTTACCGAACTCTTGCTCCAGCCTTTTCTTAAAAAAAAAAAAAAAAATAAATCGACTGCTGCTTCTAAAGGTGTTTATGCAAGCAAAACACTGAATATCCAGGCCAGCCCTAAGCATCCTTGGGTTGAGCAAATCTGCCATTTACCTTTTATGCACAAAAGCACTGTTAGAGGTATGCTCTTTTGTGCAACAGTTGTGTTTTAAAAAGGAAGTGTATTTGTTTTTTGATTTTTTACTCTTTTTAAATCTGTTGGAACTTTTAAAATAGTGTTTTAAAAGACTGGCTTACTCTTTTTTTCTGCTTCATTTTTCTATAAACTGATATTAACTTTTCCGTTTGTGGCAGAAAAATATTGGAGATCTCTGACACATCTGGGTTTCATCTCTGTCAGCAATACTCTGGTGGTAGCCTTTTCAGCTTCACTTCACTTGAGGTTAACCCATCCTTCAAATTAAATACTCGGAGCCTAATTTGGCTCTATGGGGAATTCAGAATGACTCACTTGACACTATCATCTTCTTTCTATCATCAAACTAGAAAATAAAAGCTGAAAGAAAATCAAGTCTTAATAATATTCCTTACTGACACCTATTCTGAGTGAATCCCTGTCTTCCTAAAGCTTCTGGATGATGGGTATATGTAGTTCTATCATAAAGGTAGTGATCCCGAGCTTTTTTGGAAGAATGGAATGGTTCTGGTTCAGGGCCCTACCCAGTGTATCAGCAACACCAAGAGATGTTCTTGAAGCAAGTTAAGTGCTCAGTCAGCACTGCTGCAGGGCTGCCTCCTGCCTCCCCCAAGCAGAGAAGGGCAGATCCCACCCCCACTACCTCCTGCTTTGGAACACTGACCAAAGAAGTCTCAGTTCACTTCTCAATTACTTCAAAACAATTATTTGATGCCATAAAGTGGCAAACACTGTTGCTTTCCCCCTCTTTTCATTCACCACTCTTTTCAAATAGAAACTGCTGAACAAGCAAGGACTGTCCCTTGCCACACAGAGGTCCTGTGCACGGCATTGCAGGGCCCTGAACTCGGTGAAAAGTGCCTACCTGGAACAAAAATGACAGTATGACTGTTTTTCAAATGGGCAGGCTCAGTTTATGTCAATGAGACGATTCAAGTTCGTCAGAGTTGCTCTCAGTAGGATGTGGCTAACAGAGCAGGCACTAAGTGAGCAATTAATAAAGCAGAAGTTGGGTATGTACAGCTAGTTTTCCCTACAGTTCCGTATCTGGGGTATCACGCATCTCCGTTCCTGGGCTCTTACATAAAATAAACCTGTGAACTAGGAAAGTTTAGACCTAAGGGCTGTCCCTAGACTTATAACATTGTTTGAAGCAAGTGCACTGGAAAAAAAAAAAAAAAAAAAAAAAGTACATAGAAGTGAAAAAAGGGATATATATGTGATCTTACTCACTATGGAATAATAACAGGGAACATCAAGGTGAGTTTGGGATGTGGCGAGACCTCAGCTCAAGTTTTTTGTGGCTTGCCACACAACCTTACCATTATCTTAACACATTTAATTATTAATACCTCCACGGTGATGAATCAAAAGTGCTGCATTTGACTGGCACAGGATGGTAAGTGCTTTGAAAGTCATTACCCTAAACACAAAAAGATTTTGAATAATCCTTCAAAATGTCAAGGCACACATCACATCAGCAATTGTTAAATATTTCTTCTGAGGAAGAAGTTAATTTAAAGTACTTTTGATGTTTAATGCCACTCACGACAGCAGCTGAAAATTAACCCTCTGCATTTCCCTCCCCCAGACCTTAGCAGCCTCCGTATAATGTTCTAGGGTGGTAGGACATTTTCAATGCATCTTATTAAAAAGAAATCAAGGGCAGCTTTAGGAAGCTTGAAGGATGAAAAGCTCCACGAAACTTCTAAATCGATCCATGGGAAGCAAGTAACTGGGGATATTAGCTTGTCAAATCTATCTATAAAATGGGCCCATTAAAATTCTCCTTTTGCTGCAGAAGATTGTCCTCCCTGTGGAGTGAATTTCATGGAGGAAATATCAAGCTTCTGGCCAGGGTGATGCCCCCTTCCTGTGGGCAGGATGAAGCTGTGTTTGGCAACTTTTGTAGTAATTCACCCCCTTGCTGGATGAGTGGGAATGGGGAGAATTTGTCATGAGAGTTCAATAAACCTGTACACATAGGTATGTGTTGTTGCTAGAAGAAGAAAGTGTTTGAATCTCTATGATAGATACCAACATGGCTGGGAAGTTGTTAGTTGATCATGAGACCAAAAAACTAAAAAAATTAAATAGCCTGTAAAGCTATGAGTTACAAAATTTCCTTCCTTCCTCCAACATGCTGGCTGTTACTTATCCCTCATTAAAATGCATCTAAATTTTGCAGTCTTAGGAGTGAGATTAGTCCTCAGTACAAGATGCAAGGGGATATTTTTTCTGGACATGGCTGAGGGAGGGTTTGCCTTATCTAAGGAAATCATCACTTTTGCAAACCTGGTGCCAAATGTTGAATCAGAAAATGTGAAGCTCGGGGCTTTCCAGGCATGTAAAAGTAATCGTTAGCATGAGTACTTCTTGTCTATGGTTTTATACAACCATTCTTTTATAATATCTTCCTATTTTTCCTTCTAGTTATCTAATTTCTTCACACCAAGCTTTACTAATCCACAAAATGTTTAAAAGCACTGTAAACAGCAGAATTTCAACATTTCCATGATGCCTGAAACTTCTCTTCACCCTAACTTAAATATGTCCTCTAAGGAGATAATAAGCTTCAGATGTCTATTACGGTAGGACATTGTTTTGGGTTAGTCTTTAAGAGTCACTGCAAATAACAACAAAACAAGCAAACAAAACTTTATAATTGTATGGATACAGATGTATAAGAGAAGAAAAGAAAAAAATATAGGCAGGAAAATGTTCTCCATTTTCAAGAAAATATTCTGTCCCTAAATTTTAAGGCAAGCCACTTGGAGAAACCAGACATAATTAATAAAGTGTGAAGTTCCAGAAACTCAGTGAGATTTATTGTGACCCAAACGCCAGAACCATATTCAGAAATCTCAAATCTTTTTGCATGAGTAAAATCTGGCTGGAAGTCTTTCCTTCCTAGTGAAATTGCTAGCTCATTCTCAGTCTCATGGAGTTCACAGAGTGGCCAGAAGCTACTGAGCGGATCAAATCATCTCTGATAGCCACCAAAAAAAAAAAAAAAAAAGAAAAAAAGAAAAAGAAAAAAAAAAAAAGAAGGAAAGCTCAGTTGCTCAGTTAGGCTGTCTGGTCCTGTAGGCATGCAGAAGCAGTTAGACTTTTCATTTATAAGAAATAGAAGTGCTTGACAGGAGTCTGTGCATTTGAGGAGACTGTGGTGAAGGAACCTGGTGAGATAACAGAAGTTCGGTAATGATCTTCTTGCCTGTTACGTAGTGCCTCCTCCAGCAGTGTGCAGCATGTGTTCTTTATGTGTCCGGCAATCAATGTCAGCCTCTGTCTATAAAGTCTCTAGCAACTTGGTGACTGAGAGAAACCAGCCACCAGCCTGCAACACTGGGCAGGTCTCAGGTAAATCCTCACATTAACAGCCTGAACTCCCTGTTACGAAGTGAGTCAGGACATGCAAATTAACTGTGAATCTGCTTGATTCTCTGCTCTCACTGTATCAAAATGAGCTGAGTGTAAGACTGTCCCAGCCAGGCTGCAGGACCCGCGCTGGCTGTATTTTCAGGATGACACCTATATGCCTCTCTCACCCTGGCTCACGCTGTGCCAGTCATGGCTTCTCTGTGGGCTAGCAGCATCCTAGATGAGGGAGGGATACCATCACAGTGTGGCAGAAGCAGGAAGGACCTAAAGTCAGTGTGGTGGCAGCCTGTGATGTGATGCAGCATGCCAGTCTTGCATGTCAGGGTCGCAGGGTCTAAAGGGCTGTGAATGACCCTTTGGAGCAGACCCACAGATGTGGAACTCCAAGACTGTCCTGTCATAAGCATGGGTGAAATATATCTCTGGGTGTCCAGACTAGGCTCTCTATACCTAAACGGTGAGCAATATTTTTCCTGTCTGGATGACTCAATTTAGATAAAGAAAACACTGAAACCAGAGAGAATAAAAGTGAGGTCTCCAATACAGAGAACAGTGTGTGCCTTCAGTGGTAAACTGTACTGAATTCTGCCTCACAAAATGAAGTATGTTGGGTGCAGAAGCCAGGAAATACAGATAAAAAGACAAAACTAACTGTTATATCATTACCAGAATAAAGACTTCAAGTCAGCCATTAGTAGTCCTTTACCCCACCTGAAAGTACATAAGAAGGGAAGCATATCTCAAGCTAGGAAAATATTTCATTGAAAAGTCTTTTAGGATTTTATAAAAATGTCCATGTAAAATAAATATAAATTGTTAAAAATATGCAATGCAAAGCAACAAAGTTTTTTGTCTGTGGGAGTTCCAACAGTGTCCTCACTATTATTTTATTTAGCTTTTAAGTTCCTTTCAGAGCTATAAAAATATTACTTACACATTTTCATAAGCCTGAAATGACCATCTAATTGACTTACTCAGATCACAGAAGGAGTAAGTGAGTAATTGAAAAACCAACAACAAAGGGATCCTAATTCTAGGTCTAATACTCCTAAATTCATCAGTACTGTAATATTGAAGAGTAAATAACCTGGCAGCCTACAGAAAACAAAAGAGTGAAAAAACAACATTCAACTTTTATGAATTTTGGAGAGCTCTTTGCAATGGCAAAGCATTCAGTTGTTACACGTGTAGTTTAGTGAGACACTTGATAATGAACAAAGGAAAAAGTATTAAAAGAAACCTGCATTGATGGTACTGAATAGTGAAATTCTTCTCAGCTAGGGAAAATAGTAAAGCCTCAACTACAAACTGTTAAACACAATGTTTTCTAATTAAACTGCCAGTGATTAAACCATACAGAAGATTATACTGAATTTAGGTCTCAAATTCTGTAGACTTCATCTCATTTTTTCCCCTCCCAGCCAATGCAAACCGAACAAGGTGTTAAGACCATTGAGTAAAAACATTTAAGAAACCTGATTCAGCTGTAACTCCCTAGCTAAAATATTTCCCAGTAGATTCCATTGATTTATTTATTAAATTTATCTAGTTATGATGAAAGACTCCAGAAAAATCTTCTAATGTTAGTTTGCACAGCACATGCAACAGTAATATTAAATACCCTAGTAACATTTTTCATAATAATGTGTGCTTTTCTGCTTAGGAAAAACATATACCAACGAAATGTAGTTAGCTGTATCTGTTCAGTCTGTGGCATTTCTGAGAAGAACAACACCGAGTGCCAGGGATTATGGACATAGGGAACTGAATGTGGTTATTCTGAGTGAAGCTACCAGTATATTTCATAGATTTTTCCATTTAAAGGTCAGAAGAGGTCAATATCACTATGTAAATGAAAACTGTATGTGAGACAACCTGTAGATCTCAATGTTTCCCTTCTCTGACTTCATAGCCTTCCATGACTTCATAGGCTGTTCACAAAGTCACAAAGGAGTCAAACTAGAAGACAGCACTAACTGGGCTATATTTGAATCAGCACAATACCTGTTTGGTAAGTAAATCAGCAGCAGTCTAAAGGGAACACTGCTCCCAGCCAAGCAGAAATGGTTTGCCATGATTGCATCTGGGTATCCCACACAACTGCTTCAGCATCGGTGCGGTCACACTGGTGCAAAGCAGGCGAACGTGAGAGAAGTGCATGTGTGGTACAGTGCTGCTTCACCAAGGAAATTCTCATCTCACCTGTCATTCACAAGAAGGCTGTAATACCTGTGGAAATGCATTGTAGTCTTTACTGCTTTTTATTCTGGAACCATTTAGTGCATTTACATTTTCTGTGAAACTCAATCAACTTCCCAGCTTTTCTTTTTGAACCTTTTCTTTTTCCCATTAGTCTGTTAATAATTGTTGCTTTCCTGGCATCCTTGTTCTGTTGGGTTATTATGCATTCCTCAGCATTGTGAAAAATGAACAATGGAAAAAAATCACATGCTTTTCAGCTGACTTAACACTGCGTAAAATGCTGAAATTATTAATTGAACATCTTGATTATAAATTAGGTGGAAATAATGTTGAAGAAGCAGCCCCTAGTCATATAGGTTTATTATTAGGGCTATGCACTGAATGATTTGAATTCCGTTCTAGTAGTGGTAAATATAGTTATTATGGAAGAATGTGAGCTCATGGATTTTGGCTGAATGTCAGCTGAATCAAGCAGGATATTTCATCCATAATTTAAAATTGCATGTCCTAAAACAATGTCTGTGTTATCTCTTGCTTCCACCCTTGCAAGAATAACGCGGTTATGATCTTACACAAGATAAAGAAATTATTTCAGCCACCACAGAATAACTAATTGCCAATAATACTGTTGTCAGCTGTCCGTGTGTGCAGCAGCACCCTATTGTGCTAGGCAGAGCAGACTCACAACACAAAGTTTGCGGTGCATTTGTATGGCAACTGGAGAATTGCAGCTGCTAGGAAAGATTCCATCATTAATGCTGGTGATGTTAGATGACCTTATATAGTTTGTTTGGATGCCAGACTTGTTAAGTGGAAAGATATTATCCAGACTTCATGGGTGCAGTTTTTAATCCCCTGGTGTATTTAGCAGGGCCAAGGTTTCACGATAAGAGTCACTCAGTCGGATACCACCCATTTTAATGCTACCTCATAAGTCATAATTTCTTATCCTCCTGATTTACCTTAGTGTTACAGATTGTATATGTGTTGGACTATTATTTGTGCTTTAGTGTATACAACACTGACCTTGCTGGAGTCCCAGGCTGGCCGCGCCATTTAGGCACTACCATAATAGATCCATTAAGCAACAGCTACAATTGTTGTCATCTATCCAGATAGGCTTGGAGCTCAAGATCTGCTGTTTGACAAATGTGCCGCCTCACCACTACCGCAGCATTGCAAGAGAACCCTATTCATCTTAACAAATAAAGCAAAAGCAAAGGCAGATCTGATTTGAGGGAACTGAAAGGTCCATCTATGTTTGTTTGGAGGCTCTAGAGGGTTAGGGGAAAGGTTCGCCTGAGAGGTTAAGAGCTTAGCTCTGTCCTGGATTGAAGTAAGCTCTTAAATCTTAACAGCTTTTCCTTGAGGCTGCAGAAATCTGATGAGACCTTCATTATTTCAAATTTCAGAATACCCTATTTTTCACTATTTTCTTTCTCTCTTTTTAACTTTAAGCTCTTTCTCCTCCTTAGATAAGAAAAATACCTGGTGGCTGGTTGCAAACCTGGGCTGTAGCCTGGTGACCTGTTTTAATTTCCTAGTGGCTCTGGTTCATCTGAGCTTTCCAGACTTGGTCCTGTAAGTTGCTTGCTGGGAGCAAGTCACTAGGAGACAAGGGCTTCTTGTACTGGTAAGGGATACTCTATGCCTCCCAGGATTACTCCTTGTATCCTAGACTTTCCTTCTGGATACACTGAGATGTAGGAAGCCTGAGGGAAGCAGGGCTATACATTTTCTGTGTAAAAATAGCATAGGGAGAGAATAGCCAGGACACATGAAAACAATTTATACAGTTCCTACTCCTTCAAATCCTTCTCCATATCTGTATGAAGCAGGTAACAGCATAGCTGCCTAGATGTCTACACCCTGGTACGAGAATAAGGGAATATTCCTCTAAATTGCCCCAAAATATCCACAAAAACTTCCAGGCAGAAGTATACCTGCATACCTGCATAAGGTTCCTTCCTTAGTTCCAGTGTGAAAGAGTTTAGGCAGCTGTGGAAACAAATAGAGAGGATCCAAGGTTTGATCAAGAATATTGAGTCTGATGAGCAACCTGACAAGTCAGAAAACCTTAACAGATTTCTGCAGCAATTCCTGTGTAATGCTATCAAACAAAAATTTACCACATAACGTGCAATGCTGCTGACACAAAAGGGATGGGAAGAATGTCAGTGCAGATTGCTTATGGGAATTTCCCTCTGTCTAAGTTAGGATGTCTGAGTCATACATTTCAGTGATTCTGTTAGGGAAGATGGGGTCTGGTGTCTCACCATGTCAATCAGATGCTTAGAAAATCATACACCGGCAGTGGGTGGTTACTGAACAAACCACCAAGAGCACCAGATTACTTTGTTCTGAGGCACTGTTCTGTGAACTTTAGGTAGAATTAGAAAGGATTCACTTGACTGGCAAGGGTGACTTGTCTTGTCGCTGCCATCATGGGTGGTCAACCTATATGCTATCAAGGTACTTGTGGCTTGAAACCTGCTCAGGCGTGGCTCCTTTTTTCTTGGCCTACAACATTAGACATTAGCGGTGGCTGTGGGCTTTAGCTGGGCAGCCTGAAGTTCTGGCTTTCAACACAGACATGCAAGGAGGTCTGCTGAAGCCAGAAACAGCAGCCGAACATCCTCATCCTCTCTGAAGCATGGGACCCAAGGCAAGCTGTTGTCCTCACTATCTGCATTCCTGGAGCTTCCCGTTCTCAGCTGTGATAGACATGTGATATCTATTCTGACAGTACAGGCATTTAGCACCCACGTCATGGTTTGGCTATGTTGACATGAAATATTGTAATATTCTTTACCAGATTAAGAAAGGCCTGCAGAATGCACTCAATGTCAGCTTCTCTTTCTCTGTGTGTGTGTGCTTTTCCTAACGTAAAGTGAAATATATTAGTGTTCCCTAATTGATCAAACTTTATTCTGGAATTACAAGCTTCTCAGTTGCTTGGTGTATGGGTATTTCTTCTGTTCTCAGTGTTAGATCAAGCGACAGACTTGGGGTAGGAAAGAATTCTTCTAAAACAGAAGTCACTGTTCATTTATTTCCATTGTTTTTGTTTTGTTTTACTAGTTAGTGCGAGGTGTCAGTTTTTAGGGAACAAACGACAAAAGTAAACTTATAAAGACATGTCTTAGAAATCCTCAAAATGGATGCAGCTGGAAAATTAGAAATACTTTGATATTCAATAAGAAACAGGAGCTTTTAGTGTAGATTTGCCCAGAGAAATTTGGCATGGTTGTCTGATTGTAAGCAAGGCTATTTATTTGGTGATATCCAAACCCCAGTCTTGAGGTGCTGAGGAATGATGTTCATGTCATAAAGGGAAAAATATGGCAGGACTGGTATGGAGTTATTAATCAATTAATAGCTAATGTGTTTGCAGCTGTCCCCTTCTTCCTGACACCACTGACTCTACAAATTTATACCATGATTTTTTTTTTTACTCTGGTTATGGAATAGGAGAACACCAACATAACTTTAGCCTGAATTTGCATCTGTATATGATCTTACAATATATTGCTAAGGACGAAATATTGACCCGGGGCTTTCTAAGTACTAAACACCTCCTGGTGGAATGCAAGGTAATTTTTTAACCTGTTACTCAGCTTTTTGAATGTAGGTCCTCTGTTGTAACATGAGAAGTGTTCCAAAAAAATCTTTTAGAAATTTAGAGTTGTACTAAAGGGTATCTTGGCTTATCCATCCAGTTCCTTCATCAGTCTCTATAAGCTCCAAATGCTTAAGAGGAAGATGAAAAAGGACCAAAATTATCAGAAGCAGTAAGTTCCAAGACTGACTTCTTGAAACATAAATGGATAAAACAATCTTCCACTATTTAGGTGTTGAGTGTTGCCATGAATTGCAATACTTTATTTCCTCAGTTCTTCTTATTATTTTTAATATTTAAGACACACAAAAAAACCCATGGCATAATTATTGTCATGTATTGTGCATTTTTTATGTTTAAAATATTTATGAAAATATTCTGCGCTAGACCATCTAGCTAGGGTTTATCATCTAGCAATGGTAGCATCAGCATCAGGTACTTGTAGAAAGGGTGTAAGAAATCAGTGCATGCAACAAGTGCTCCAGCTTTTGACAAAGTATTTGAATACATAGAATCATACAATTACTTAGGTTGGAAAAGACCTTTAAGATCATTGAGTCCAACTGTAAACCCAGCACTTCCAAGCCCACCACTGAACCATGTCACTAAGTACCACATCTATGTGCCCATGAAATACCTGATGAGATGGTGACGCCACCACTTCCCTGGACAGCCTGTTCCAGGGCTTGGCCACACTTTCAGTGAAGGAGTTTTTCCTAATATCCAATCTAAACCTCCCCTGGAGCAACTTGAGGCCATTTCTGTCCTGTCACTTATCACTTGGGAAAAGCTACCAACTCCACCTGTCTACAGTCTCCTTTCAGGGAGTTGTAGGGAGCAGTAAGGTCCCCCCTGAGCATCCTTTTCCCTAGGCTAAATAACCCCATTTCCTTCAGCTGTTCCTCATGAGACTTGTGCTCCAGACCCTACACCAACTTTGTTGTCCTTCTCTGGACAAGCTCCAGCACCTCAATGTCCCTCATGAAGTGAGGGGCTCAAAACTGAAGACAAGTTTGGAGATATGACCTCACCAGTGCCCAATACAGGGGTATGATTGCTGCCCTGGTCCTGCTGACCACACGATTCCTGATACAAGCCAGGATGCTGGTGGCCTCCTTGGCCACCTGGGCACACGGGGGGCTCATGCCCAGCCGGCTGCCGACCAGCCCCCCCAGGCCCTTTTCCCCCAGGCAGTTCCCAGCCCCCTGCCCCAGCCCGCAGCACTGCGGGGGCTGGTGTGACCCACGGGCAGGACCCAGCACTGAGCCTGGTTGAACCTCACACAACTGGCCTGGGCTCATCCTTTCATCCTTGGACTTAATGAGACACAGACTGTATTCACCTTATAGTATTTAACGTCAAGGGACCACTCTTTCATATGAAAAGTCTTGTTATCTCTATTTCACCATCAGTGAGATTCTACTTTTTAGCAGACAGTCCGACACCTGAAGTCATAAAAATCAGAAGTGAAAGCAGAAAAATTTCTTCCTTTCTTTGATTGCTTTTGATACCAGGTAGAGCAGTGTATGTTCATCATCAAATCACTAGCGAAGAAGGAATCTGGGATCTGACAGAAAGCCAAACTTTACATTATGAAATAGAACCAAGGGATCTTTGACACTTGAAGGGTATATTTTTAATGAGATGGTTCTGATTAAACAGCACATACAAGATTTTTTGAGGAATTCAAAAAGCCACAGCAAGGACTTCAGCTAATGTGGTGTCTGAACCACTGAGTTAGATATGCTTTTAAGGAAATGAAAAAGGATCCAGGTTAAACACCACATAAATGAAAAAGAAACTCTAAGTATGATGTTCACTTCTCCAAATTTTACCTATCTAAATGTAATGCACACAGTTTAAGCTGAGCACCAAGACACCTTCTGTAGTGAGCAGAGAAAGGATATCACTTCCAGATGAACTACAAAATTAATGAACAACAAATTCATCAACAAAAAGATATCTGAGATCAAGGGGAGATCAATCACCCCCTTCCAGTGACTGTTTTTCTCTATTGACTATGAGGAAAGTCTGGAATCATAGCTTAAATTTGATGCCTGACTTTTAGACAGATAAAATTAAGTGAGATGAGTCCTACCCTAAATATCTACCACCACATCAGTTTTCTTCATGGTTGGATTCATTGTTGTTAATGGTTGATTTCACTTTCAGCTCTTATACACCGGCAAATTGCTCTTGCTCTCAGCTTTTCTATATTTCAGGGGAATATTTATACTGAGTAAATAAAACATTGCCCAAATTACAGTAAAATCAGTTTTCTGCGTATTTTATAAAAAGCTTACATAAAGCTCACATAGTAAAAATAACATCTCAATTGTTGCCTGAATGATAAAAGGAAGAAACAAATGAAGGGGGGGGTGGGGGGAGGGGGGGGTGGGGTGGGGGGCAGATTTTTCCTTATAACCTGTTTCAAAAGTGTACATTTGCTAAGCTCCTTTACTCCTCATTCACAGATATAAACCACGGTTTGCAAGGATTTGCTTTTCAGGGATTATTTCTGTCCTGAAAAAAAACTGTCTGATTGCTGTAAACAACAGCCTAGAGTAAACCAACACAGAGTTTGGATTTTTGATTTATAGCAATGAACTGTTTTGTGTAAATCAACCAATGATCCTTAAAGAAAGGTGCCCTGAGGCTTTCAGGCAACTGAGACTTTGCTCAGAAACTGACTTCAAGTGGAGCAACCTGGTTGAAATATCATCTCCCCGGTTTGAGCAAGCTTTTCATTTTTAATTGAAAGTAGGAGCACTGGGCTAGAATATAAAAGGTTTCTCGGTTCTGTGCCAAAGCCTCATGACACCATGCATCAGCATCGTTTTGTTTTATTTATCAATGAGTTAATTTATGGTTTTGGAGGGGGAATGTATAGCTGGATCTACTCCACAGTCTTTGGACATAAAATAACCCCTTGTAGCTACCTTTGTCAGTAGCTGACTTCATGCTGTGTAACTCTTGATTCAAGTTCAACTTTAGCATGTTGTTATGATGCAGGTTGACATCAGTGAGCAGTGGAGAGGACTACAGGTTAATTTCCAATGGGAATACATATAAATGTGTGTAAAAATATCTTTATTTTTTTTATTTCCTTACGGTGGAAGTTTGGGAATTCCTGCTTTTGCTGGAACCCAAATATATGTTTTGTGTTCCTGTTTTCTCTAAGACTTCATGCTGGGCAAATTATATCCGCAGCCGTAGAGCATCAATGAGAGGCAGAGAGACAAACAACTTACAGAGAGAATTCAGAGCAGGGGTATAACCTTGTGCTTTTTTCATGCCACCATTCTGAAGGTCATTACATCTCAGTTGTGATGAACAAAAGAAACTGCTTTGTGAGAATGGACATCTCATCTACTAACTTCCCATGATTTAGGACAGATACTAGACAATGTCTCCAGTGAAGGCTTTCCCTGAGCAAGTACAACCAGGAAAAATCAGGTCAGAAATGACAATCAGAAAACCACTGATTATTATTAGACCAGCTTCCTTTGCCCTGATTTTAAAACACCAGCTGGTAATTTACAGCTATGTTTCCATTTGGGGACCTTAAATAAAGATCTGCAGAAATATATCCTAGGATGTAGTTTATTTCAAAGCACCAGTCCTTCAAAGACTTTTATTGATGACTTTTTGGAGCATGGTACTCTCTTTCTGACTGACAGTGAGTGGTTCAAGTTGCTACAGCTAATGACATTACTCTCAAATATATAGTTCATGCAGACAAAGCCTGAGCTCCAGCTCAGAAATCCTCAAATGTTTTGTGTAGGAAATCCTGTGTAAGCAGTAAGGGGCTTTTCCCTAGAAAAGGAAAAAAAATAAAATCTATTACCAACATTTATAAAAAAACAAACTGAGAACTTTACCCTTTCAGAAGCATCTATCTGTCACCGTTTCAAAGATTTAGCAGAACCAGAGATTTCACTGGTTTCTTTCCACATGGCAAAAATTGCAGTGGATTCTAAAATTTGTTATAATAAAGTGAAAGGAAAAGAAACAGGCTTCCTCCTGAATCTTTTCCAAACAGTAAATGCATTTATTTATCAACCTGCAGTATCAGATATACCTGTTCCCGGTGGACTCACTTAGTACCAGGAATTATTGCTGAACAGAAAGCTTATTTAATCTATTATGGGTCCGATTTTTTTTATCAAGCTGCTTAATTAGAGTTCTCTCTCTCTCCCCCCTCCCCCTTTTTTTAACAGCTTAATGAGGAGTTTCATCACTCTTGCCAAGATGAGTCAGGTGTTTTCAAGCAGATGAGTGTGATGTAAGTAAATATGCAACATGATATATCTTCATTGTATCTTATACTCAGAAGTGGGGTCAAAAGCTTCATTAGTCCAATAATATTTCAAGAAACTGTTTAAAACTTTTAGTAAGAGTATAATATCACACATAGTCTATTTTTTTTAGATATAGCCTCCTAAAAGTATAATTAGACTTCTAATGAAAATTATTCATCTAGGCTCCTTATAAAATTTTCAGATGGCTTTATATGAAATAAATCCCCTTTTTGGAGTCTCTTTCACCAGGGAACTACTGCCACATAACATTTTAATTGACATTATTTGGTATCAAATGGGAGAAGGAAGCAGGAATAACATTTCAGTTGTTCCAAAAAATGACCTTATTTGTTATATGGAAAATATGTATGAAAATACATGAGGAAATAATAGGAATATGGTACAGGTAAACAGGTCAGTCAACAAGTTTTTAAAAAAATTACTCTCCAGATTTCAAAAAAATAACAATAACACTCAGACAGCTATCTGAATGAAGAGCTTTCCACCTAAGTGATGGAAGTCTGAAAAATAATATTAATTGAAGAGGATTTAATTTAATGGAAAGTTTCAAATAACTGTGATTACTTGCAGCACAGTTTCTAGGTGTGATATGGCCTGGATTCACTGGATGCTCTTGTGGCTCATTATGAGGTGCGCCCCTGCCAGGCAGGGCCAGTATCATGACCACCACTCTACTGATCAGTAAAAATGCAACTTGGCAGAGCAGCTCAGATGTCAAGGCTCTGGGAAGCTAAATCACTAAGACCTCACCCTTGCCCTGTGACAACCTGCCTCAGGTGTGGGGTTTTTTTTGGTTGTGGTTTGTTGGGGTTTTTTTCCCCCCTCTTATGGACTTCAAGATGTCTATGTATTGTCTGTACAGCTTTTTTACTTGAAATCCCAGAAGATGTAAATCCATAGAGGTCTATTGACTTTGGTGGTGTTACTCCGTTATATGCTCAGCAAGAATCTGGTCCCAGGGAGTTTTTAACAACTACAAAAGTCATGGGACAAGCTCATGCTTTCAATGCAGTCAGTACAAATTTTATTATTGACTTCAACACCACCAGCATTTTAATCACAGGTATTTCATAAGGTCACTCAAAACCAAAGTTTCCAGTTAACAGAAATAGTTGTGTGAAAGAAGGTACCAGAGTGAACAGACTTTGCAGGATCATTCACTATTTTTTTCCCAATTAAAACATCATATATCCTAACAGAATACAGACCACTTGCAAGTGTAATATTTGTAAACAAAATCAACCAGTCTAAACATTTCTTGGAAAATACGGTTTTTTTGGATGAAATAACCAAGGAATCTAAGGGGTGGAGGGCGGGTGGGGGGGTGTAGATGAAAAAAAAAAAGCTGCATTATCCACATTTGATTTTATGTACTATCTGTAAAAGGACAAGATACTTTCTGGAAAAGCAAAATAAGTCTGAAATTTACATCACTATTTTGCTGTTTCTTCTGGAGAGCACTGAGATGAAAGGCGGCTAAGTAAGGAAAGGGAAACCATGCAGGTGAAAAATACCCGCTCTCTTACAAGCAATCAGAATCTGTTTATAAAGGTTTCTTTTTTGTAGCTGGAAATATCTTGAGGTAAACCTGTAACCTTATTGAAACAGAGTCAAGAGATTATGAATACCAACCTCTAAGGAACCAACAAGCATACATGGGATTTCTGTTTGAACAGCGATCTAATCTGCAGTTTTATTACGTACTATTGGTAAAATCTTGTCTGTGTGGAAGTCACTGAAAAAACAATATGATTTTGCTCCACTTAAAATATATTTTCCTTTCAAAATACACATGATCCTTCTGGATTTCTGAAACTAATAGAATCTGGATAATATTATGTAAATGAAACTAGCTGAAAATAGTAGACATAAGGTATACATTTATTTTTACCGATTCTGTAATAAAGGACCACAAGGAAAGAGAATGCATCTTACTTGGAAGATAATTGTGATGCTCTCCTCAGGTAGAACAGCCCTTTATTTCATGAAGAATGCCACTGAGCTCTCTGTGAATTGACATAATGTAATAAAGCAAGATTTCTATGGTCTATATACCTTTTTTTTTTCTATATTTAGATTACCAAAAAGTTCTAGCAGAAGACTAAAACCTGAATATCTATACAAAGACCTTTTGTAATTGGGGTGAACAGACAGACAGATCCCAAGACATCCCATTCTGAAAGACCTAAAAAAATTAAAAGTTTCCAATGGACCACAAAAAATAATTTGAAAATCTCTGAAATCGATAGATCTGTCTGCCCATCTCTCTGTCAATCTATTCCTCTCCCACAAAGATAAAATTTCTCACGGTCTAGGCAGAATTTCTTTGGTTTGCCAATTCATTACTCTGGTATGTTTAGAAATGTCAAACAGGTATTTGCTTCCAGTTATGTGTATGACTGAAGTGCTTTAGAGTATATGAATATATGCTTTAAAGTTCAGGATGCATTTATATCCATTGATTCAATGAATTCTTACCAATAGCTGTGTTCTTCCAAAGAGATGACAATTTCATAGTATATCCAAATGACAAGGCATTTTGAAGTCTTTTTGAGGTGAACAGGTCTATAAAAATGTAAGACAATCTCAGACCACTGGTCAACCATGACATGGTACATAACTGCCTGTAAAAATAACAGGTCACATCAATGTCTTCAGTAGCTAGTGACTTTGTTTACTCCATTTCAGGTGCCAGGGTGGATCTGGTCCAGCCCAGGAAGAATGAACTGGCATAGACAGAATGACAGACATTAGGCATAAGTACTTTTTATATCAAGCCTTTGGCAAGTTACTTGTTGGAAAAATCTGTTCTCATGAACACAATCCAAAATCTGCAAGTTGCTCTACTAAGGCACATGATAACTTCTACTATCCAGGGATATGCTAATACATACCGTCCTGGGATATGACAAACCATTGCCAGGGTAATGGCTAATTCCAGATGCCAGTCAAGGTCCTTTTTGTCAGCCTTAGGGCATTTCAGTATAAAAGCAGTTTTGAATGGGTTCTTCATAGCAGAGGATCTTTTTTTTCCTACACCCCCCCACATCCGTCTTCAGAAACTGTAAATAAACTTATCTCATTGAGTACAAATTGTGCTTTGGGGATTTTTTTGATGACTGTTTTTTTTTTTCAATATACCTACACATTGCACAGAAAAACATCTTCCTTCTCATTATTTACAGGCCATGGACAGGGAACAAAAATAGCAATGGGAAAAGTGAGAGGACATGGAAGGCATTATAGTTTGTATAGATCAGAACACTAAAATAAGAGGTTTATTACAGATGGAAACAAGAGATTAAATATGATTAGCTGCCACACATGGTCAATTTTTCAGTAAAATCTTGAAGTTGGTGTGGTGTTGTATTCACAAATTATTAGCCATTTCTCAATTATTATATTATGTACCAGATAAATTATTTAATGTATGCCTAAAGCTACGGGGAGTTTAACTTCTAATGGTAAAGAAACATACTAGTAACACTAACAGCTATAATTCTGGGGTTTTTTATCATCTATTTATTTATTTATTTATACCTTCCGTTTATGCAAACAGTTAAAAAATGTGCAAGGACTAAACATAACTAGGAATGAAAAGGAAAGGTAAAAGAACTGCATGCTTTTCATGGAAAACTGATTACAAAACATTATGTGTTACTGTGCATGGGATTCACTCATAGTTGTGAAAGGCATTGATGAAAAGAGAAATGTGGTCCTTTAGAATCACAGAAGTGACAAAATTTCAGTCAGGTTCAAAGAGAAATTTGTGGGAGAAAAAGGAAAGGTAACCATGAAACCCAAAGCTATTGTAGGAGGTTTAACCAGTACATTAATTAGTAATTACCCTTAATTAAATGTAATTAATATCACTTAATAATCATCAGATAATATTAAGCATTAGAGTAATATTAATATTACTTCATATTAATTAAGATGAATTATTAACAATTGGAAGAGCGAGCCTGCAAGAATACTAAGGTGAATTTTTTCATTATTTAAAGATTTTGAATCAAAACTACGTATTTTCCTAAAGCACAAAACAGTTCTAGGTTGCTCTGAGCTGTATCAGAATTTCAGTTGCATACTCAGTTAACTAGCTGCAAATAAACTAGTTTCATTTGTGAACATACCAGCTTGCATTCTGAAAGATGCAGCCTATCCAAACCCAGAAGTCACACCTTTTTTCAAGTCTAATTAAACTGATTGCTGGGACGGACTAATGAGTCTGGGATTAGCTTACTGCTTCTGAGTAATGCACTCCATAAAAAATCAATTTACCTCACAATCAGCAGTGCCTTTTTGTATATACCTTTCATACGCATTTCTGAAGAAATGCAACTTTGAACGTTTGTGTAATGCAACCAAGGACCATAGGCAATGAATGGTTGGACAATCTTCACCAGGAGGTCTAGGGAAAAGAAGGACTAGAAACCATCCCCAAGTCTGATCCTAGTACCTCACTTTTGATCATTTGTTTTCTTCCTAATTTGTTCGGATTGGCACAAAAATCTGTAGGAGAAACTCTCTTGCCTACATGATATAAGGTTTCAGACTAGACAGCCGTTTTGTGCTTGACAGACAGGAATGTCAAAGGAGCTATGAAAATGCAGTACCAGCTTAATACTGGAGTTTGCATGTGCAGCTTTTACACCCATACTCTCACTAGAAGGTAAAAAAATACTATTAAGGAATCAAGTGGTCATGCAAAGAAAAGTTCCTCAGATCAGTCCTACTGTGTTTCTTTTCAGTTCCCCACATCAGACAGTGAACTCCTACATATGTCTCTGGGAAATAGAAATCTTCACAGAGATACAGCATGAAGGAGAAACACTTAATGGGCCACATTACAGCAAACTCTATTGATCTGCTTTCTTTTACTTGTAGCCATGATTGAGGGCTCAAGTAATTGAATTTTCTTCTTCGAGTCTGACATTTTATTTTCCAATTTTTTTTTTCTTTGTTCTTGAGACATGCTAAACAAATGGAGCTGAGACTGAAGCAGGGGCAGCCTAGGCAAGGAAAGCAAGTCTGAGCAAGGAGACCTGAATTCCTATCATTTTCCTGACTGCTAATTTGGACTGTCATCGGCACCAAAATCCTTCTGTGTCTTTCCATGGAGTTTACAAATGGAGGAGGTAGTGGTTCCTTTACCTTGGCATTTAATCCTGGCCATCACATTACTCTGACCCAATCTCCATAATGCTGAAAAAGCCAAATTTTCACTTAAGTTAACCCCTACTATAGTAAATGCAGACCTCCAGAAACTATAAAAAGAAAATTTTCTATGACCATCCAGGAGTAACTTATCATCCTGTTACAAATACCTTAAGCTAGAAAGCCTAGATAGTTTAATGAAGTAATTTTGGAAAATCACAGTATCTCAGAGTCCCTTACTGTCCTTGCAGTCTGTTGTCAGAGGACATGACTGAAGGTCCAGAGATAGGTCAGTTATTACCTTATCAAAAATCCCTTTTATCACTGATTAGGATTTATAATCAACCAAGAGACATGCAGCTGTCAGGATGTGGCCAGGAACACATGCAATGCAGGGCTAGGCAGAATACAAATGATCACATAAGATCGATCAGATGATTTTTATAAGATCAATCATGTGATTTGTCCTTGCACTTGGCTATTCAGGGAGCGTATCTACAGCCCTTGATGATCTTACCAAGTCCTACTTGGTTTGCTTCCTTTTCTTTCTCTATCCCTCCTCTAAAGCAGATATTAGGACCCAAGAGACAAAATTCATGGTCAATGTAAGCCTTGCAAAGGATTAATCACATATAAAAGAGTCTACAAAATCAGTCCCCAAAGAATGAATAATCTAAATAACTGGGAATAATTAATATATCTCATTTCTTCCTTCTCTCTGCCTCTCTTCTTGTCTCTGCTCTTTCTGTTCCCTTCCCTTCTTGCTTTTCTTTCTATTTTGAAGTAGTTATAAGGGAATATTTATTAGTGAATAACACAGGAAGGCTAGAAAGTAAATAAGAATGTTCTTCTAAGTCATCATGGAAATTACTTTGGTAATTCTCAGACAAAGAAAGTAGGTTTGAATGACGGGGGTTCTGGTTTGGTTTGGTTTGGTGTGGTTTGATTCTGGAGTTTTATATGCTCCAACACAAGCCTCTGGTTCTATGATGCCCTCAGGTCCCTTGGTCAAGTGTGTTTGAAATAATGTAGGAGAAAATCTATGGCAAAGATGGCAAAAGGGTGTGTATTATTGTTTGGATTAACTTCTTGCATTCTCATCAAAACTGATTCTCTAGTACGAAAGGGATTTCGATTAAACTCATAACATTGCTGTTATTACCCTGGATTAATCAATTACTGATAGAGGAACCAGAGCACTGGGGCAGACATATTCAAGGAGAAATGTGGGTGCTTGCAACAGACTAAAGAAAAATTATCTGCTTGCAGGAGTCCTTTATTTCACTTTTTATTTCAGACCATAAATGTGAATAATTTGCTTGGTAGAACAAAAAAAGAAAAAAAAAAAAAAAGAAGGGTACCTTTTTGGCCAAACACCAATTAGTTTAAAAAATGTATTCTATCTTTCTGAAGAATTTATTTGTATCAGATGAGGTTCTCGATTGGTTTGCCTCAGTGAACATGAAGAAAAAAAAAAAAAAAAAAAAAAAAAGAAGAAAAAAGAAGCATATCCAGTCACTTTTTTGTCCCATTTTTTTAAATTTTGTCATTAGACAAAGAAGGAAGAGAAGTATAATTTAACTTCTCTAGTATATCCCAATAGTCAAATTGTGCAGAGGAACTTTAACAGAGAAACCAATTTGTTTGGCCAACAATTCTATATTACTCTACCTTTCACTGAACACGACAAAAAGCTACACTATTTCATAGAGTATTACAAATGAACTGTTTTATATACAGGTTTTATTGTATTGGGAAATATATTTATATACCCCATTTCTTCTGTGACTTGCAGCCTACTTAGCTCTTTTGAGCTTAACAAGACAAATTCTGTATCTCCTTTAAATGCCTTGAAATCAAAGTAATTTTGTTTTCATGATGCAATAACTCTACTATGTTGTCGCACTTAGACTTAAACAATTTCTGAGAGACTCTATTTCATCCTTTCTTATTATTGAGCTGACCTCACAATAACAACAGAATAGTTTCCCACAAGGTAACTCTGCTGTCCTCCTTCTTAGGCATCTTGACAGCATTTCATTCTTCTGCTTCCCCCCCTCTTAAATCTGCAGGTACTCTATCAAAGCTCATTCGAATGTATCTCTAATTTTACTCTTACTTCCTTCCAGAAAGTACAAAACTAAGCACAGCTAAAATTCGTGCATAAATAGCTGTAGAAAGTGACCATATTTCAGGAATTGAAGAATATTTTGTTAGCAAAAATGTGCATTGATAGCATGTCTTCTGAATCCTATCTCTGCACCCCCCCCCCTCAGATTTTAGTACTGTACTTATTATTTTGTATCTGATAAATTGTGTCAAAGGAGAAGAACAATATAAAATTTAGGTTTTACAACACTCCTAATCCAGGAGATCATAAAGCCAATAGGATGCAGAGTTAAATTCACATGTAAGTGCTTTCATGACTTCGGATCATGCTAGGGTTACAGTATGGATTGCATGTTTAGTCTTTCCATGGGTAAATGGCACAGAGGATGCTACAGGATGTTAGATATATTTAAATCAGAAATGGTTTCTTTTTCATTCTGGTGAAAATACTTATGACAGTATTGAAAATGAAATTGTATCCTCTTTATTTATTTAATACAAAACTGAATAAAGGAACTGATCTCCTAAAATAATAAGGCTGGGAGTAGATAAAGTCTTTTAGTCAATCAACACATCTCTTTGAAATGGAGGATAGTCATGTTTTAGGGATGGTCCTGATAAGAAGCTTTGTCAGTAAGGTGAGCCTTCTCTATCAGTCTCCAGATTTATAAGTCTCACTTAGTTAAGAGCATGTGTATGCACAAGGGCAATAGCATGACATTGATTTCTGTAGCAGCTTCTCTTCAAAATCAATGGAAAACTGTGTTTAAAAATTGAGGGTATGTTATGGCACTAGAATGCAATATCTTACGACCTGATCCAAAAGACCCTTAAGTGAAGATTCATCACCTAGAGTTTAAACATCCAGCCAGACTAGCTATGTTGAGTCCTTTTGAGTCCTGAGACTTAGAGTAGTGAGGGAAACACTCAGTAACCATTTCCTCTGGTCATGTGTAAATATTTCAGTCTGTAAGTTGCTCTGTTTTCTTAGCTTCCCAGCAACTACTTGAATCCTTACAAATTTCAAATTTCTTCTTGTTTGCAACAGCTTCCTATTAAAATACTCTTGCACCCTAAAACCAATGGCAACATAAACCACAAATATAAATGAAGTGTACAGTGAAAAAAAAAACCCACAAAAAACATTCCCGTTTTCCAGTACCATCTAGTATACAGGAGAAATTCAGACACAGAATTCTTTTGTAATATTTTTAGTATTTTCTAGAGCTTCCTTGTAGTATGAAAGAACATTGACAAATGAGCACTCCAGTCACACAGTAGTCCTTTATATGTGACCCATGTCTAATATTAAACAAATGGTACCTAGCATCTCAGATGTTGTCATTGGAAATCTCAGTAAATTTACTTACATGCTTTTTCATCTGCCAATAAAAATCCAGCATATATAGAATGCTTTTCACCAGCATACACTTGCTATGCTGAAGAAAAAATATAATAACCATTTACTCAGACCAGCAATCCAAAGGTTGATATTCAGATTTAATTTTTTTCTAATTTTACAGGCATTTTTAAATGGGATCAAGAAATTGGCATAAATAAGAAAGTAAAAAGATGAACTAGTTGTACCAGTCGTCTCTTGAACTGATAGTAATGATAATGATAACAATAGTATGTCAATTTTAGTCCAGATGAACACATTGGAAAGCATGCATTGAAATGCCATTTGCAGCTATAAAGATGTTATAATTAAGTGAGGTATTATTATTATTACCTAAATAGTGCCTAAAACTCCAACCAGGATTTCAGCCTTGGTACATTAGCTTCAGTAGATACAGCAGAAGATAATCTTTGCCCTTAAAAGCTTATCATCTAAGAAGACAAGCAAAGTCTGGGAGGAAGGAACAGAGGCACAAAGAGATTAAGGTTGAAATCCTAGTCCTAGTTAAAAGAAAGGATGTTTAGCTACAGCCTTAAATGTTGCTAGGATTTAAACATAAATAGTTTTCCAAAGACACACAGGAAACCTGTGTCTGAGCTTGGAAGTGGACTTCAAGCTCTACAAGATACTCTTCTTGGATTTAACAGAAATCTGTTTCACAAAGCAATATAATTTCATACATTAATTAGTAAGACTTTTTGACTTCTGAACTAAGTACACATGGCAATTTTTATTTCTTGATATGTCATAAAAAAATAAAATCAAGTAAGTAACACAAAAAAGTGTCACAGAAGCTAGATTTTAATTTTAATTTAATCCTTTAATTTAAATGTAATTAAATCCTTTAGATTTAAGGATCTTCATCCCATAGATATTTACTGAGTCTTAGACTCCTAAGTGCCTACATCATTTAAATGAGGTGGGACTTGGGCATTTTTAAAAATTTGTGTCAGCACAATGAGACAAAAAACACAGATTTTTTTGTATTTGACCATCAGTGTCTCTCTCTTCTCTTATTGTCCTCCTTCTGTTATGAGAAAGAAAGGTTAGGAGTGTCTTAGCACTTAAGCAAAAAGAAAGAAAGAAAAAAATCCCTTTCTTTCACTCCTTCAGCTCTCCACATGTGATGGGAAGAGGGCAGAATTCAGCAGTGTCCCTTTAAATTGCCTTTGATTCCTCCATATAACTCTTCTCCCAGGTTTTAGTGCCATATTGTAATGTTAAAGTGTAAAACTCTGCATCTGCTGAGGCATTTGGCTGGAAAAGCAAGTATGTCAATGGCTGTCCGTAGCTGCCATCACACATATGGATTTTCTGTGTTCAGGTCTGCCATCTGGTAGTTAGACCGAAATTGACTCCTCATTGAATAAGGACTACCTACCATATCATACTTCATTCTATATGCTATCCCTTTTCATAGCCATGTTTTATGAAATTTTATATGGTGTTTGTGTGTGAAAACGTTAAAAGTGTTCAGAAATATTGAGAAAACACTTTCTTTCTGGATATACCCCAGGAAAACATGCACACATATGCGTGCGCGCGCGCACACACACACACACACATACACACTCACAATTCTTTTCCAGGGGAGGTGCAATAATAAATTCTGCTTGAAAACACAATGCTGTAAATGCAATTTCTAGTGCTGTTGATTAGAACTTGGAAATGAACATAACAATCTATAAACAGAAACTACTCATTTGAGAAGGCCCACTTAACAGTGTAATGAGGATGTGGGTTAATATCCCTTCCAGTCTCTTTTCCCTACTTGTGACATCTTTGGTAGCAGCTTAATCTAGTGAAATTTTCTTCCCTCATTCCTATTTTGTCACAGGAATAAAGCACTGGGATTTTATGGTTTCTTACCAGAGCAGGTGCGGCTGTGTTGGTTTGACTTTTTCAATCCTTAAATGCCTTAGCCATCTTTGCTTCTCCTTGTTATTGAAACTTGTTTTTGAACACTTGTTATTGAAAAGCTGAAAATCTTGGAGTCCCCAGTACTTGAGAGAGCTGGAGCTCACTATTGATTTCAGGAGCACGGGCTAGAGCGAGGGTATTTTGATCCAAGAACTAAAAAGGGGATGAGACGAACCCAGATCTCTGCTGGTGCCAAGGCTCATGTGTGGCTAGGATTGCTACTGTCAATTTTTGTTTGTGATGTTTTAGGAATTGTGCTGGTTAATAGTGACAACTGCCTTTTAAATATCTTTTAATACATTATAATCTGTGGAGTCTAGATTGCCCTTGTGCCAGTAAGGTAAAGAGGTGGCTGAAGGCAAGCCTTGGTGAGGATGGATAGAAAGGAGTGTAATAATCTCTTGATGTTGCAAAGACCTTCACATCTGAGAAAATCTGTGTCTGCTTAGAAAAAATTTTCCATTCGTTTTAACATTTTTGAGGGAAGGCATTAGTCTGGGATAGTTAATGTGTCTTAGAAAATAAAATAAAGGTTAGAGATAGTTGTTCAGTGTGAAACATTTGCCATGCTTTTCAGTTTTAGTGAACATAAGCTAGGATGGATATAAAACATTTGACCATGGATTTGGAAAAGGTTTTGGACATATATCATGCTGTCTTAAAATTCTGTGATGTGACCAGATTCCCACCATCCATCCCCTCCCTTGCCCCAGCCACTTCTTCCAGACCTGAGCTTTTGTTCTGAGGTTGGTTCGATTTCAGCCCGTCAAACTTTAGGCATTTAATTAAGTCTAGTAGAGAGATGTAGAAAGTGAGTCAAATTCCTAACCATGGGTGTCTAGGTCATCTCTGGTGGCTGCAACATATCTGAGACATCCATAACATTCTGGCACATGTGCAGTGAAACTCCTTCTGAAGTGCCAGACAAGATAATCCAGAAAATCTTAAAGGACACCGAATGACTCTGTTTAGGCACCTGAATCTCACTACTCTTTTTGCCTGCACAAAGTGATTCAGCCTTTCTAAGATCTGTCTCACCAGCATATTCTATTGCTCTGTGACCAGTGGTCATCAAAGCCAGTACAAAAATAACAAGACCAGGAGAAAATAATCATCATAGCTTCTAAGCACAATGTAAATGGGACTTTCAACCATAATACGTGATGGGCTGCAGAAACTTTCTAATGTTTTCTAGATGTGTTGTTACATGAGGTATTAGCACACAGTTGGCCAATATGACTCAGGACTTGTGGGAGACTCAGGTTTCTCTGGAATGGCAGATGGAAAACAGCTAGGATCTTAGGGCATCTCAAATAGCACTAAAGACTGAACAGCCAAATCTCTCCTATGAAAACTGTGGTGGAAGTAGGTACCTTCTGAAGGCAATCCAATGTTTATTTCAAGAAGAGAGAAAACATACTCTGAAAGTACATCATCATTTCCTTAGACATCAAGTGGATAGCACATCCCAAAGTCAAACTTATGGAATTTCATGAGATGAATCACATCCTGTTGTTAGGTTAACCTTGAACAAGTGTGAGATATGTGAACAAACAAATAAAATAAATAATAAAAAAACCCAACCAAAACCAACCAAACAAAAAAAGACCTGGCCAGATGTCAAAATAAAAAAAGGTCTGAGCTGCGAGCTCTAATGAAGTAAGTACAGATGTCCCAAAAGAAATGATGGAAGTAACTGAGCTTTAAATAAAGATAAAAAATTGGACGCATTAAGGTCTTTGAAGTTATAATGCAAAGGAAAATCATTTGTTGGTGTGAATGAGACAGAAAAATGGCTTTATATATCTTTTACTCTACCCTATTTTCCTTTATATTATAGCTTTTATTTTTCTCCTTTCTTTCTTTTTTCCTTGCCCCCCCCCAGGCACTTTGTTTGATCTCTTCATTGCTTCCCTTATTTGCATTTATTTATCTTCTAGTGACTGCATCACTACACAATGAAACAAAATTATTGAACCTTGAAACAGTTCTAGATTGCAAAGATGACACCATAGTAAATTCACATTTGAAATAAAACCTAATCAAATATTATGAAAGGATATGTATCAAATCAACCTCCCAAGAGTGTTTGCATTATCAACTTAATTTTTCAAGACTATGTTTGCATTATAAACGTCCAGCCAAGTTCACCTCCAGTGTAACTCATACCAAAGTCAACTGAGTTACGTTAAGAATTAACTGGAGACTATTTATCCATTATAGGATAGTCTAATTTATCTATTAGCTTTATCTTTTGTAACGTTAGAGATAACAAAAGACTGTAGATACAATATGTTTGTAGTATTAAACTAAAAATTGAGACCCTTCCTTTATCTAATTTCTTATTTAAATATGAATAAACCAATGGCAGCAATCTGTGACTGATATGTAGAAATTTTGGAGGCATTTTTGGTTTTGACTTTTTCTTCATCAAATGCAATCAATCCATCAATCTATTGCTGAGCAGAATATAAGCTGAAATTGTGCATCTAATCTTATATATAACCAAGATCTGAGGTGACAGGAAAATCTGAAAATCTAAAAATTGAATTCTGTATTCCTCATCCTCAGTAACTTTTAACAAAGGATAGTGAAACTTTAATCTTGTCCCTCAACTTGCACTTCTTATCAGCATGTTCCCTTTTGTGGACCTTCAGAATTCTGTTTTACAGACTTCAGCTCATCACAGCATTGTGCTCTAGGAGCTGTGGATGCCACTGAAAGGTGAACACTCTTGACAAGTCACCAAAAAAGAACATTAATTCATGTAGTTCTTAGGTGTACCTTGTCTTTGCATCTTCAGGTCCCATTTACAAAACAGACGGAACAAAAATAGTTCTGCCTCACACAGGAGTTCTGATACTGAAATTACACCCAGGCCTTAAATTACTGAGGGCCTTACCAAAAACAAACAAAAAAAATCAACCAGTAGAAGTCTTTCACTTACAGCTTTCTTCAGTTTTTTAGAGGCCGTATTTGAGATGATAGTCTATATATCACCTCATAGGAGCAGGGCTATCATGGCTGTTGTCTCCTCCCAGTGGAGGGTAAGTGTGTGTATCGGTATAAAAGGGAAAGCTAAACAGGCTAGCAAAGCTTTGCAACCATGCCAGCAACAGCTCAAGCAGCTAACACAGACAGAATAGCGGTCTTGGATTCTTGCATGCTATTTTTTTATCAGTTGGATACCATTATGATTTTCAGTAAAACTGTCAGTTTTCCTGAGAAAGCTCTGAATAACCTGATTTGACCTCAGTGCTGACCCTGGTTTGAGCAGAAGGTTGGGCTACTTGGTCTCCTGATGCCACTTCCAATGCGAACTATCCTGTAACCTGACCATCCCATGACACAACAAAGTGCACACCACAATCCTAATATGCTCAGCTGTCGTAAGACAGACGCATGTAACAAAGGGACTCAAAAGGAAAGGAACTCTGTGCATGGTGTAAGAATCCCAGAGCTTAAGTGCTATCCTTAAGATCCCAGTACAGCATTGTAGGATGGGATTGGAACTGGCCCACAATAGTTTCTAAGGGAACATCAGCATCTACATCTGAATCTTTTTGCTTTTGATTATCTTGCAGCCCTTGACACACATTTGCTGTCGGCTAATGAGAGGTACCAATAAGCACTGCAGCTGTACAGTGCAGGAGCTGTAGTGGCCACTTCCAGTACTGGTAGTTGTTCTTCTCCTTCCTCTGCCTTCTCCAGCACCTTGCATGATGTGGACAAGTCATACCTGCTTTACTTGTTTTATGAGCTAAGAAGTTAAAAGGGTAAAAGCTGGCAAAAATATAGCAATATCGTCAAGAGAAGAGTCTGCTACAGAAAACCTCCTCTGACTATGACATTCAGTCAGTTAAAAGCATCTCAGCAGACAAGCCAAGTTTCCCCACAAGGATCAAGGCCTGGGTCTCAGGGAAGCACAGGAGAGGGGAGCAGAATGAAGAACTGGAGTGGGAAACAGGTCTGCAGGCCCTGGAACAACAGGTTGCTTTTCCCATGTTTTCTGAAACACTTTGCCCCCTTTTCCATCTGGGACCCTACACACATCCAAATTCCTCCACAAATACTGCTAAATTTTATGAACGTACAGGTTCAGCAAGAGGAGACATCTCCGGACTGTTTCATACCCCCAGCAGTGTGCTGCCCAGACAGACGTCTGCTTTGTCTACTCATACACACTGAGTTCTGACTCACAGATGAAATACTTGCAAGTGTTCAGCATGCCAGTAAATAATACCCTGTCTGTGCTGGGCTGTCATTTCTCTTGCTTAATTAGAGCAGGAGCAAGCCAACATCCAGCACATTTTGAGCAGCTTGGAGAAATGCTGCATATAACCTAAAAGACGCAGTTTGAACATACACGCACACACAAATGCTTCACAGCTGTCTTGATATATTATATGTTTATAAATAGTAGAGGTAAACAGTAGGCTGGAGTATGTTTCAGCGCTCAGGCTTTTAAAACTCTTGTATAGCCATTTACGCACTTCTTGTAGACAGACAGTCCTAAAAAAATCACAAGGTGAAGATTTAAGTAGTCAGCGCCTCTCTAAGCAAACGCAAGATGCCAAGGACTCACTTCAGAGGAGAAAAGGGCATTGTCAAGAGTGAATCACTTGTGAATCATTGCTATGAACTTTTTCAAGAATGCCAGTTCGGTCATTGCAATGTGAACTTCAGAGCATAGATTTTATATGCATAGGACTGTCATAAATAAATCATAGGAAAATGTAATGAGAAAATATGTAGCACGATGTAAAGCAAACGTCTATACAGAACGTCAACAGAACTTAATAATTCCATTCAGTGAAGGTCTGTGTAAGGAAAAGCCAGTGATCTGTGTTCTGTACTATGGGACTTCAACAACCATGTGAGCTTATTGCAAGCTAATATACTATTCAAATTCAAAAGCATATGTCATTGATTAACAACACTTCAGGATCCATATAAATAAATAAATACAGTTCATTATCTGCTTCTTCCAAGGTTGTGAGATGCCCTGAGATCAAGAGTAGGTGTAGATATTCAATTCATCTCAAAGTCTTACCTAAATAAACATGGTAAGCATGGACTGATATGTTCCTGGGTTGGAAGGCTGCAGGATTCTTGAGGCTGCAGCACTGAAGCAGGACTGGGGAGAGTGCATTACATTACTGGTATTAACACTGACTTCTTTAACCAAGTCTTAGAGACCCGATTTTCAGGACTCCTTATCTACAGCCAGGTTTTCAGAAAGATCTCAGCCTCCATTGTGTTCAAAGATGAACTCCTATGACATTTGCTCTAGACATATGCACCATCCATTTATTTTATTCTTTAAATATAACCATGTTAAAAGATTCAACTTTTATGGGAAAGACGACTAAACTCCTATCTTCTCTATTTATTTCTAGTCAATTATACTAAACTTTTGTTCAGGGACTACTACAGGACTGAGTGTCCGTTTGACTTAGGTACTCAAGAGATTTGGCTACTGTTAACAGCACACAGGCAGTTTGACTTTTCTGAGAAACTTCCTATTTAAAAGCAGCAGACGTCAATACTACTGCAGGTGGTATCTCATGAGAGTGGAGCAGAGCGGGAGAATCACCTCCGTTGACTTGCTGGCCATGTTTCTTTTGATGTAAAACAAAATGATTCTTCTGGGCTGAAAACACACATTGTCAGGTTATACTGAGATTCTCATCCACCAACACCCCCAAGTCTTTCTCCTTACGGCTAGTCTCAATCCATTCTCCACCCAGCTTGTATTTGTGCTTGAGATTGTCCCCACCCATGTAAAGCATGTCGCACGTGGCTTCATTGAACTTCATAAGATTCACACAGGCCAACATCTCAAGTCTGTCTATGACTCTCTGTGTCCTGGTTTTGGCTGGGATTGGGTTAATTTTCCTGTTAATGGTTGGTGTAGTGCTGTGTTTTGGCTCTGATGTGAGAACAATATTGATAGGACACTGGTGGTTTTAGTTATTGCTGGGTGATGTTTATACTAAGACAAGAATTTTTTGGTTCCTTGGGCCCTGCCAGCGGGAGGGCTGGAGGGGTGCAGGGAACTGGGAGGGGACACAGCCGGGACAGGTGACACAAACTAACCAAAGGTATATTCCATACCGTATGGCGTCATGCTGAGTATATAAACTGAGGGAAGAAGGAAGGGGGAAACATTTGGCATTATGGCATTTATCTTCCCAAGTAACCATTACGTGTGATGGAGCCCGGCTGTTCTGGAGAAGGCTGAGCACCCTGCTGCTGATGGGAAGTGGTGAATGAATTCCTTGTTTGCTTTGCTTGTGTGCCCGGCTTTTGCTTTACTTATTAAATTGTTCTTGTCTCAACCGATGACTTTACATCCCTTTCCGGTTCTCCTTCACATCCCTCAGGGTGAGGGGGAGTGAGCAAGCTGCTGTGTGGTGCTTGACTGCCAGCCGGGCTTAAACCACAACACTGCATGGCATCCTTTCCTTCCAGCCTGTTGACAGCACCACACAGCTTGATGTCATAGGGAAACTTTCTGAGGGTGCTTTTGATCTCACTGTCCATGTCACCAGCAAACATGTTGAACAGCACTGGTCCTGGTATGGACCCCTGAGGAATGCTATTCATCACTGGTCTCCACTTGGGCATTCAGCCATTGACCGTAACTCTTTGATTGTGGCCATCCAGCCAATTCCTTACCCACTGAGCGGTCCACCCACCAAATACTTGTCTCCCCAATTTAGGGAAAAGAATGTCGTGTGGGACAGTGTCAAATGCTTTTCACAAGTCCAGGCAGATGATGTCAGTTGCTCTTCCCTCATCCACCAATGCTGTAACGCTATCTTAGAGAGCCACCAAATTTGTCAGGCATGATTTGCAGTTAGTGAAGCCATGCTGGCTGTCACCAATCACCTCCTTATTTCTGATGTGCCTCAGCATAGTTTCCAGGAGGATCAGCTCCATGATCTTGGTGGGCACAGAGGTGAGACTGACCAGTCTGTAGCTTTCCAGGTCTTCCTTATTTCCCTTTTTTAAAATGGGGATTACATTTCCCCTTTTCCAGTCTGTGCGAATTTCAACAAACTGCCACAACTTCTCAAATATGATAGACAGTGGCTTAGCCACTTCACCTGCAATTTCCCTCAGAACCCATGAATGCATCTCATCAGGTCCCATGGACTTGTGCATCTCCATGTTCCTTACATGGTCTTGAGCCTAATCTTCTCCTCTAGATCTATTATACATATCTGATAATAAAGTCTATCACATTTGAAACACAAACTCTTCTGCTGCTGCTGAAAACCAACTGTACTGACATCAGTATGGGAAAAAATGGTATTACAACATTCTCTAGCAGTCTGTGTCCTTTGACACAAAGAACTCTCTCTGTTCCTGTTTGTGGTTGTAAAAAGATCAGTGACATTCTGTAAGTTACCGCTGAGACACCTGCCAAACCAAACGCACCATTAGGAGTATAGGAAACACATATTTATTTTTTTTTTGCTAGCAGTATTGACACAATTAAATTGTTGTTTCCACTTCCAGAATTACATGATAACAAAGTGTTAACTTTGAAATATATTAAAGGCATGATTATGTTACTTGAACAGTGGCATCTACTGAGATGACCTATGAAGTCTGCTACAACAAAATGGGAATGACAAAATATGACATACAATTTATATGAAATCTGAAATCTTCCAGAGTGTTGCCTGGAGACCTAGCCATTAGTAATCTCCCCAGACATTGAAAATAGGACTAATATATGAGGAAGAGTATGTATGGCAAGCAATAAACATAAAGGAAAGCTCATGAGTTGTCAAGTTCTGATTTGGCTGTTCAGTCTTTATCTGAAAAAAAAAAATGTGACAAATGGCTTGGGGATGCTGGTTAATTTTTTATTATATTCTAATTTACTATCTGTATTTTTGCATGCAGATACTTTGACTTTTCTCTGTGTCATATGTCTAGCAGAAGACCCTTGTGCAATGACAGAAGAAAAGGGGAGAAAAAATTCACCTCCAGGAGAAAACAGAAATAAGGTCTGACTGAATAATCTGAGCCTACCTGTTTGTCTGTCAGTTAATTAGTTTGTCTATCTGTCTGTCTATCTTTGCAGACTGTCACTTGAAAAAAAAATCCAAATGTAAACCTACTTCAGCAGCAGGTTTGTCTTCAAAGGCAGGCAAAATCCTTTCAACTTTGCAGCTGAAAGCAAGCCCTAATTGCAATTAAGTGCTGTAACAGTAGCAGATAGTTTTAGAAAGCATTGGAACAGTAGTTTGAAGTATTTTATGCCTCATATCTTGAAAGAAAATAAAACCCTATTTAAGATCAGAGCCTACTAAGGATCTGAATGTGATGTAGAAATTCTGAGCTCTAGTACTGACCTTGGAAAAATCATCTCATCTCTCCATGCCTCGGTTACCCATCTAGAAAATGGGAAGTATAATACGCCTTTCCTCTCCACTTATAGTGTTGATTTTCTGGGCAGGGACGATGTCGGGCTGAGTATGTATATCACCAACCACAGCAAAGCCACAATTACTACTGGAGTTTCCATGAGCCAGTGTGGATTAATAACCATAACATTCATCATAAAGATACTGCTAATAATTCCATTATATTTGGTTTTATTTCTAAAGGGGATCCCTGTTTTCTTTCCCTTTCTGATGCTTTAGCTAAATTCTGACTTCAGTAGTGGCTTTTTTCCTGCCTAGTTTTGGTTTGTTGCTCTCGGGAGAAAAGGCATGATACCAGATTAAGCAATGCATGAACAAATATTTTTCTGTATCCCATTACAAGTTGACTATATTCTCAAATGAATTTTGTGAACACTTTTCTTTCATGGGTTATATGTTTCTTCAGGTGTCATGGAACCCTTAGAGCTTCCCAAACTTGTTCTTCTTCTGATTTACATTTTCTTGCTCTTTAAAGGCTCAGAGCACTGCAGAAATGTTTAATAACGTACCAAGTAACACAACAACCCAGTGAAGTCCATGAATCCCATTGATTTCCTTTGATACATGAAAGATTTGTTGCAAACCCTACATAAAAAGGGAAGAGCTTACATCTATGTCTCATGGTCTCCCAGACAGTAAACACTCTTTAAAAAAAAGTATATAGATACATGCCACTTTAAAGCACCTAAATTGCTCTGTTGAATTCAGTAATTTCTAATTGAAATTAAGAGCTTGAGGCTGATATTGAGTAATAATGTTCCCATTATTACAGTGCTAGTTTAGTCTAGCTATGGAGAAGTTGCACACCAGTATTGTGCTCTAAATTAGATGCTGTGAGGTAGTGACATTGTATGAAATGTGGGCTCTTCTAGGAACAGATTCATGCAAATTAACTTAGGTACCAAACGGACTTTCCTAAATTGCAGCTAATGACCTTATGCTGTTTATACATCCCTTGGGGAGACAAAACACATCTGAGAACTCTGGTGTGGTCTGTGTTTTCCCATTCAGTACAGGGAAATCATAAGGTAAGTAGTTTCCTAGTGGAGGCACTGCCATTAAGAGCTTACAGTAAAGGGGGATAAATCTTGTTTAACATGTTGAGACTCACAATGATGAAAAAAAATGCAGATTCAAAGTATAAACTTCCCTGTGAGATTAAGGTGTCTTCTCCCCTCCCCGCTCCTCTCCTCTCCTCTCCTCTCCTCTCCTCTCCTCGCCTCTCCTCTCCTCTCCTCTCCTCTCCTCTCCTCTCCTCTCCTCGCCTCTCCTCGCCTCTCCTCGCCTCTCCTCGCCTCTCCTCGCCTCTCCTCGCCTCTCCTCTCCTCGCCTCGCCTCTCCTCGCCTCGCCTCTCCTCTCCTCTCCTCTCCTCTCCTCGCCTCGCCTCTCCTCTCCTCTCCTCTCCTCTCCTCTCCTCTCCTCTCCTCGCCTCTCCTCTCCTCTCCTCTCCTCTCCTCGCCTCTCCTCGCCTCTCCTCTCCTCGCCTCTCCTCTTCTCCCCTCCCCTCCCCTCCCCTCTCCTCTCCTCTCCTCTCCTCTCCTCTCCTCTCCTCTCCTCTCCTCTCCTCTCCTCTCCTCTCCTCTCCTCTCCTCTCCTCTCCTCTCCTCTCCTCTCCTCTCCTCTCCTCTCCTCTCCTCTCCTCTCCTCTCCTCTCCTCTCCTCTCCTCGCCTCTCCTCGCCTCTCCTCGCCTCTCCTCTCCTCGCCTCGCCTCTCCTCGCCTCGCCTCTCCTCTCCTCTCCTCTCCTCGCCTCGCCTCTCCTCTCCTCTCCTCTTGGAATTAGAGTCAAAATATTCTATATAGAAAAATCATCAGAACATCAGAGAATATTAACATTTACCCATAAATTTTGTGAGAAGTTACATCTCTGGCATTCAGTACTGCACACCTAACGCATTCAAAAACCATCAAATCAGCCTCACACATCAAACCATTAGTTTAAAAAATCAGATGCTTTCTGCTGTTTCTGTATTTATATAAAAAATAAAATTTGCAATAACACACTTTCTATTTTGAACTTTTTGATCTTGGTTTATAACACATTTGAATGAACTCTAGTTGCAGATTTTTTTCTTTTGGGTTTTTTTGTGGTACAATCAGAGGTCATCAGTTTTTTTTCTAAAATGAAAATGGATATTGCCATACAATTAGACAAATTAAAATGGTGGCTTTGATGAAATGACAGTTGCATTAAATATGATGTGACATACAAGAGTTTTAATTTCTACGTCCATAGGTTGATAAAAACTTTATGAAAAATAGGAAACAATATATTAACACTGCCATGTTCCCCTGTTAAAAACCAGCATGTTGCAAAGGGAGAGAGTCCACTTTCGGGAACTGCTCTGATACTTTGTCAGGCAGATATGCTACTGATATTTTCTTGTGGAGACATTAAAAGTTGAAAAACATGATGCAAAATGAATTTTTTAAAAATAAACTGCAGAGGGATAACTGATGAAGACTAACATAGGGAATAAATAGGCTGTTTGGGTTATTCATACATTTCTGATTCCCATTCTATGATTATTTGCAGAATCAAGTCAATCCTAGTATGTGTCTATGGTTTTTCCCTTGGAATAATCTGTCAGATGACAACCTTCCAAGTCTTGTCCTCCTCCATGGTCCCTGCCTTAGTAGCTAGCCAATGATCAGCAGCTGCTAGCAAAACTCTAGACCACACAACCATCACACTGCATTGCAAACATAGAGTTAGAGAGTGCATGCCAGAGTGCAAGAACAGCCAAGTGGCAAGGTGACAAATAATGTTGCCCTCACTGAAAAGGATAAATTAGCAGAGTCTTATTCTTCTGTTTCTGCCAATTTCCAGGGGTGAAGCCAAGTGACAGCAAACTTGGCATGTATCTATCAACAGGAACACAGCTGCGACAGTGCCAAGCTTTAGAACCATCATGCCTGCCATTTCCTAGATGTTAAGAATGGTGCAGAAATAGAGGCCAGGACTAGAGTAATTGTCTAGTACTGTAGAAGTGCAGGGAAGAATCCATAACCTAGGAAAAATCTGTATTAAAATAAATAGAACTTATAAACCCAATATACATATTTTAGTATAGGGCCACTTGCCTGTTCCTTTGCCCATGTAATGTTGGAGGGAGCTCCTTCCCACTGCTTTTCTGTCAGAAAACAAGATGCTAACATTACTGTGTTGATTACACAGCCAGTTGTAGCAGGCAGTTTGTTGCAGTTCGAGGTATTAATTAACTTTGATATTGAACTCTCAATAGTATTTTGGTAGTTAATTGCAGTGACTTCAAGAGACGTGTCCAAAGGGACCTAGAGACCTCACGGTATATCCACTAAACTGCTGAGTTTGTACCTGTATTGTTTGAACCCCAAATAGGTGCTTTCAGTATGTTCCTCTTTTAAGTTGCCAGAGATACTCTGAAGTATCACATTTGGTCAGAACACAGAATCGGCCTCCAATAGGGTTATTCAGACAATTATCAGTCCACCTTTGTCAGCTTTTCCAGTCCATACTTCATAATTTTGTCTATGAGGATGTTACATAAGATAGTGTCAAAAGCCTTGCTAAAGTCAACATAAAGAATGTCCACTGGACTTGTGTGCGTCTAGTTCCTTTATATGTTCCCTGATCTCGCCCTCCTCCATAGAGAGTTTTACAGGTCTGGGAGTCCTGAAAGCAAATTTTAATACTAAAAAAAATAAAGTGAAGATGGCATTGAATATCTCAGCCTTTACCATGTCCTTCTTCACTACTTTCCCTGACCAATTCAGCAGCAGGCTAGTGTTTTGCCTAGTCTTCCTTTTGCGACTGTTGTACCTGAAGTAGCCTTTGTGGTTGTTCGTGTCCCACATTCAGCTCCAGATGGGTTTTGGCTTTTCTAACCCTATCCCAGCACACTTGGACAGCATCTCAGTATTTATTTCATGTGTCTTGACGTTGCTTCCAACTTGCACGCTTTCATCTTTAGTTTTGAAGTTTGTCAGGAGCTCCTTGTTCAACCACAGGGGTCTCCTGCCACCTTTGCTTGATTTCTTGGTAGCTGGGATGAAGCATTCTTAAACTTGGAGGGAGTGAACTTTAGAAACTAGGTAGCTCTTCTTCTGGGCCGCTCTTTGCTCTAGGGCTATATCCCATTGGATTTCTCCAAGCATATCCCTAAAAAGACTGCCATCCTGAAGTCCAGGGTGGTTATCTTACTATTCGCCTTATTAGCCTCTCTACGCTTATATTGTCACTTCAGTTAACGTTGTCCCTGATCTTTACATTCCCTATAAGCTTTTCTTTGCATGAGGTCCAGCAGACCATCTCCCATCATCAGCTCCTCAGTCACCTGTGTTTGAAAATTGTCATCAACACACCCTAGAGACCTTGTAGATTACTTGTGCTCAGTTATGTTGTCTTTCCAGGTGTTGGTGTTGTTTGAAATTTCTCATAAGGCTCACATCCTGCAAACATGAAGATTCTCCTATTTATCTGAAGAAGGCTTCATGTATACTTCTCTACTTCTTCCTAACTAGGCAGTCTGTAGCAGGTACACACACCACCACCCATGCTGGTCTGTTTGCTAATTATAACTTACCTGCTCTCAGATAGAATTGTAGAAATATTTAGGTTGGAAAAGACCTTTAAGATCATTCACGTCTCATTATGTGGTCCTAGACAATACTCCAGACACTCCCACTGCTCTATCACATCAAGGGCAAATCTCCCCCTTGTCATCCCAGCCTGTCCTTCCTAAAGAGCCTGTGTCCATCCACAGCAGCACTCTAGGCATGTAAGCTCTCTCACCACATATCTGCGATCCTAATGAGATGGTAGCCCTGCAACTGCATGCTGCCCTCTAATTCCTCCTACTTGCTCATCATGCTACATGCTTTAGTGTACAGACATTTCAGGGAGGCATCCAGATATGCTGATCTCCCAGAAAAGATATGAGAAGCATTCCTCACAACATTGTCCTACTGGTACATCCTTATTTGTGTGCATGCCATTGATGTATGCCACATACAGCCTTGTTCAGGTCATTAGCAGGTGTCCTGTCCAAATCACCCTGCAAGCTTTTCTTGCCAAGCCAGCCCACCACTTCCTCACTTTGATTATGGGTCATCATCCTCGCTTGTCATGTCTCCTTAACATGTCTTTCATGTTCATGTCCCTCCAAGCTCCATGGAGATCAGCGTATGCATGAAAGTCTCTAGGAGGTTATAGAAAATAAAAGAGCCAAGTTGTTTAGCAATCATAATTATTCAGAAGTTGGGTTAATTGGGTTAATGCTCTCAATGAAAGCAAGTGCTCTTTCTTGAAAATGTGATATCTTCCTATTTCTGTCAGCCACTACTCCCTCACTACTCTCTCTGTGGACTGGCATAGAAATTCAGCTGCCCTTCCATTTACCTGTTAAATGTCTGGCATTTTCCTCTGCTGAACTCCCTACCTGCTGTGTGCCTGGTGTTGTTTCCTGCTGTCTACTCCACCTGTCCACTTTACTCTTTTATTTCCTCCTTAAATGTTAACATGGCACAGATGGGCTCTTACTGCCTGTGACTTTCTAATGGAGTTGTTGAATGTTAATAATACTTTGGAATTTAAAAAGATGGACAGCCACTAAAACACCAAAGAAAATAAAGGTATGCATCCAATGTATCCATCTGTCTGTAGGCAACACAATGAAACAGCTCACTAGAATGTTTATTGTTGCAATATAGAAGCATTGAGAGTCCCCAGCCAACACAAAGTTCCCTGTAGAAAATGAAAAAAATTATAAATTACTCCTTTTTCATATCTGAAAGTGAATATAAATTTCCCATGCATGCAAATCCATAGCATATAAATGAGGGTGAAAAGTAAAGATTCTTCGGGGGTAAAATAAGTCTGTTCCTTTGCTTTGAAGTCCCTAACCCATCTTAGAAGGGAAATAGTCAAAGCACTAACAATCAGACATTCCCAAATTTTTTGCTGCTTTGGAGGTCCCTGTCATTTTCATGTAATCATCCATTCAGAGAGCGGATGCAGCTGCTGACATACTCACAGCTGCCTCATCTCTCTTGATGTGTCCCTGTTCTTGCTCTATTAAAAAAACTTCTGTCTGGTTTGGCACCACCTCCTGTCTCCTTTTCTTTCCTCATCTGAAACTGCCGTATGCCGAAGGGGGCAAAGAGACATCCACCAGGATATTTTAGGCAGCTGGATGGCTGTAGTTGCTCTAGTTCACAACCATAAGATCCCTGTGAGACAATGCAGCTGCTACCCTGAACGAGCTGCCAGTGGAAGGTCAGTTCTACTCTCCAACCTTAAACAATCCAGAAAATTAAAGGTCTGAAAAAAAGCTACTTGTCTCATTAGGCTGAAGTTGTTGAGGAATCTTACCTCAGATTTTATACAGTTTTATACAGAGATATAATTGAATGTGTGAAAGCAGACTATCATTCCAGATTTGTTCATGTCACCATACATTTATCTTCCTTCTGTTGAACAGAATCCTGAGCATCTTTGCATGGCCAATATGCCTGCACCTTCATCTCACCCAATGTTTTGATGATCTAAATGCAAGAAACGTGAACATGGTTACCTCTACTTTTGTGTTTGGGAGTCAAAAAAAGACAAGAAGAATACCGTTTTGCTAGTACAAAGCATTTAAGCAGACTGAATTAAAAATCATGCTATTTGAAAAGAAAATCAATAAAATCTGGCCCCTTCTATTTGTCAGCTCATGTTTGAAATGTGAGAGTTGACCTTCCACGTCTATTTACTGCTTCTGTAACAGCTAAAAGCAATCCTCTCTTCTTCCTCATCCTCCTCTGCCTCCCTCCCTTCCACCCTTCCTTCCTGCCTCCTTTCCTACTTTCCTTTCCTTTGGAAAATTTAATAAGAATAAGGACAGCCCAGCAGTATGGTGCATATCTGCAGCTTTCAGGAATTCATCAGAGCCCTGCTTTGCTCTAGTGTTTCTCTGCAGCTTTGAGTAAACTGTTTCAGTTATAATTTGCTCGTCTGCAAAAAGTGAACAATGTACATGTGGCCTTTATAGAAATCTTGTGGAAATCCATGAATTCAATAAATAAAGGAGTTAGACTGTAAAAACAGAGGGCTGAAAGTAATGTCTAAAATTAACAAACTCCCTTTAATACAGCCATGTCATGCAACCCTGCTTATTAATACACCACCTCACACCTTAAAATTATTTTTACTCACTCTTTCTACCAAAAGGCTGTTCTACAACTTCAAAACACAGAAAGCTAGCATATATGTTTTAATTTTAAACTAAAATTGAATTTTATTCAATCCATTTTTATGTTATCTGTTAGTTTATTTTCTTAAAATTCCAGTCTCCTATGTATTATCATTTATCATTGGATTTATAGGCTGAAATTATAAACCCCTCTCAGCCTTCATACAGTTAAGCCAAATTCTTTTAGTCTGAACTTTAGTGTAAAACTGCCTTTTGTTGTTGTTGTTGTTGTTATCAACATATTTGTTGCGATATTTCTGAACATTTCTTGGAAAGGGGTGACCACCATGGGCTGCCAACTTCAAGATGAAACTACACAAGCACATAGTACTTGAAATCTTGCCTGACAAATAGAAGCCCAAGATTACATTAATCTCTTTCACAGGTGCATTACACTGGTTATTCATAAATATTTTATGATCTGTTAATATATTAAGTCTTCCTCTTTTTCTGTTATTTCTAATCGATAGCCTAGCAGTTTATAGAATTATCAGTTCTAATCCCCAAAGAGACTTTGTAGACCTAAATTTCACAGCACTTTTCATTTAGTTCTCAATAGCATTAGTTTACTTTTATCACGGTCCTTCCTTCATGTTGATGGTACCTCAAATTTTGCTTCATAGGGAAAGCCAAGGGATATTCATCCCATTTAACCTGAGTCATCCAAACATCAAGCATGTGTTCTTAGTCACTTTTCTTATCCAACATAGGCTTTAAATTATGTTAAAGGACATATGTGCAGCATACACAACAAGTAGCCTAAAGCCTGGGAGTGAAGATGACCAATATGGATGTTAATGATTCTGCTCCTCAACTCTTCACTGACTGTAAGGAGGAAACCTAGGTAATTATACCAAAATTGCAGATGAGTTCTGAATGTTCAAAATGAAATGAAATTAACTTTAACCTCCATTACCAAATTCACACTTCTGAGGTCAAAATCACAAATATAAATATTGTTAGTATTAGGCAACAGACTGCTCCTTGAGTAAGTGATTTTATATGAGTTCCCTTGCAACACAGTTTCTTATCACTTCCTTCATTGTGGTTACCTTTCTGGTGAAGACTGTACTCTTTTGAATATCTGTTCTAATTCTTCAGTGTCATTTAGCTGATAATTTAACTGGTTAAATTAGCTTTACCTGAAGAAATCTGTAATAAGCATGCAACACAGACAAAGATTTTCACTTTGTTTCTACAGAAAAGAGGCTTGTTATGCATTATTTGTACAGTACTTAGCCCATTGACTTCTATGTCTAACTCCTCTAAACATTTGTGCAATCTTAATTTGATGCTTTTACTGATTTATATTTCACTATTCATACAGAGGAATTACAAGACCTAGTTAACATCTAGAATTATGGTATAGAGAGCTGCAAATCATCCTGGTTGCATTAATGGATTTGGTTCAAAACACTGTTTATTGCAAAGAGTAATTCCACTGAATAATTTATACAAGTGCCTTGTAGGTGAATTCATCTCACCTGACTTAAGGCACTTACCTGGTGTGTCTAACTGAAAAGTGAATATTACTCCATACTCAAAAAGAGGAAAAGAGGCAAGTCTTAACAATAATTGACCACTTTAGACTTTTAATTACTTACTCGAGTACTTACAGGACTTTTCTTGCATCATTAACTTTGGGGATAGCTTAGAGTGATTTGACTTCTAACTTAGGTGCCACTATTAAATTTCTAAAGTTTTCTAAGGTGAAATGAAGCTTCTAGAGAGAGGAAAATCATATTTTTATACAATTAGTAGGGCAATCAGGGTAATTTGGGGACAGATATGCTCTACATACCTGGAGTATATCCTTCATGCTTCAAAATGCATATCTTATGCCCAGAATCATTAAGTATAGAGAGTTGGGACAAGATTTTCACAGGGGAAAGTCTGACTATGTCTATGGAAGGGTTATTGTACCTTTCTCTGAAACATCTGGCACTGGCCAATATTAGCAACAGAAGACTGGACTAGATGGACTGCAGGTCTGATCTGGTGTGGCAGTTCCTATGTTCCTGTGTTCTTCCTCCACCTGGTGCAAGGGCAAAACTGTCAGGTATAATGAGGAAATCTTTATTCAGGTCCCCGGGTAAGTCTGTGGAGTTGGCAATTAAAAAATCATCTTTCGAAAAAACTCGGAGAATTTTTCCTCTTTTACTGACAAAATATACATTATCTAGACTGAAATTTCCCCAATTCTTTCCCTATTTGCAATTGAGTAATTTACTACAGATAGATGAAAAGGACATTTTCAGAGAAATTACAGCTACTATTATTCTAAATTATTTTTATTATTATCATGCAGTCATGGGGTAGGCTTCATTGTCTATGTACTACATTAGTATAGGAAAAACACATTTTTGTCTCTTAAAAGCTCACATCCGGATTAACTTCCTCTACTCTTAGATCCCTATCTGTAATTCCAAAGTGAAGTGCCTACTTGTCTTGGAACAGTTATTAATGTAGAGAAATAAGGACTTCCAGATGAAGGTTCAGGTTTGAACGTGGCCCTGACCTCCCCTTGCCCTGGTAGTGCATTTTTCTTTTGTTGACAACAAAGGTACCTACGTATGACTACAAACCAAAATTAAGAGACCTTTTTAAATGAATGCTGTTAGAAAGGATGAATCCAGGTTTCATAATCTAAGTACAATGGAAAACACAGAACTTGAAACCAATAGACAAAGTAATACAAGAAAATTAGCCACCATTTGGCATGTACTGATCTCAGTACACCAGCAGTATAACTGTTTTGCAGGTTTTTTTGTTTTTAAGAACTGCAACACAGGAAAACTGAAGGTTTTCCCTCTGCCCCTCTGGATCGTACCTGTAATTACTTGTAATTTGGTGAAGAATGGCACAAAAGAATGTGGCATTTTGTATTTAGAAAATTTTCTGTTGCCTAACTGTAGGTATTTATTACTGTTTGAGATGTCCTAGAGTATCTGCTGATGCTTCAAAAGGTGCAGTCCTCCTGCAGGAGCTTCATTATATCCACCATTCCCATGGAGCTGTCTCAGAAAGCCTGGATCGTGTCTTTGCCAACTCTGCCTGAGGTTCTGGTACTTTAAATTTTCATTTTTCACAATCTCTTATCATAGCTATGTCTGCTGCAATTTTGTGAAATAGTTACCAATTAAAGGATAGATGAAGTTATTCTGACTTTGTCACTTAACGGAGTTATCTAATTGAGGCATACAGTCATCCTAGTTTCCCATTACATTCAGTGGAGAGAAAAAAGGCACCTGCAGATGCTGTGTCAGATCTAAAATAAGCTGAATTGTCTTTTAGAGGTGCTTATTTCTTCTTTCCATTGACAGGAGAAAGAACACAGCTGAACAGGAGCCTAAATTTAGTGCTCCCAAGAAGCGAATGGGATATTAGGAAGGATAAATCTGGCTATAACAGTTGCATTGTAAGGTCAAGTGCTAAAACTCATCACCCTGATGGAAACAGTGAAATGGAATTACACTTCTTCAGTACATTGTTCCCTCTTCCTCTCATCTTCCTCTGTGTGAGTTTCTGGCTGATCACTTTTTCTTACCTTACTTGGTTTGCTGTCTTAACTATTTGCATCCCTAACAAATATTGCCAAAAAGAAGCAAATTTTGTTGGTGACAGTCCAGCATCTTTCATTTGATCTTAAATGCCAAAGTTGGAGTGCAATACAGGCTGAGCAAGGTCTGTGGAATGCAGGGGGTAGGGAGTGGGGCAAGACTTAGTGGCAGTGAAATGGATTATCCATTCAAAAATCTAACCTTAGGTTTTGAAATAGACAATGAAACAACCAAAATACTCCGTACCAAATTTGACTAAACTCCAAGTAGTAACAGTGTAGTCACATTACCTTGGGTTCTGCCCAGAGAGAAGGAAAAGGAAGCTCAGGATGACATACTGTTCAGTCAATATCACTGTTTCAAAAGTAGACACAATATGGGTAATAGAAATGCAAGGTCATTAGCAAACAGAAGACTATAATAACTAAACTGTGATTCTTGATCAAAACTGAAGTATTTTTATTATCACTACTGTTGGGTTTTTTTGATTCACAATGGAAATGAGACTTTGTTTTCTGTGTATCAAATAAATAAAAAAAAGATAAAGAGCTAATAAAATAAGAGGTAACATATGGAGTGTGGCACTGGCTGCATAAAGATTATGGATTTTATTATTTGTTGAAATGGAAATGTCAGTGTAATCTCATGGGCTGATGCCATGGAAATTCCATTGGATTTTCCATGTTGGTGATGCATTTATACAAGCCTTTTGGATTAAAAATGTGCAATATAGTATTAACCCATTAGATTGTCTGTCTTGTATTTACTAGATTTCAATATTCTGCCAATGTCAAAGAACAATGTTTGTATACACACTTGGATTATTGAGAGAAAAAAGCAGTCTCAATCAGTATTCATTTTATAATTATTTGTTGTTTTCTAAAAATTCAGAGACTTCTGTGAGAGGAGGAGATAGCCTCTGACTCACTAAGACTGAAAGTGCACTCTTCTAGTTCTTAGTCCCATTATCAGGGATTCTGAGGGACACTGCAACTTCCAGTAAAACACTTGTTCTTTCTGGTTTTGTTTTTTGTTTTTGTTTTTTGAGGGAGGGTGCCTTTCAGCTTACAGCTATTTACATATTTATTGAACAAATCATATTGCATACAAGATTTATGAAAGAAACCTACTTACAGATGCACGTGAGTACAGATGGGGGCTTATGTTTCCAGGTTGCCTTTAGAGGAAAGAAATGTTGCAGATGTTGAACAAGCACAGTGTTCACATGTAACAGTTCAATACTGTGGAATAAATCCTTTCGTTTCCCATTCAGGAGTGGCACTCACCTCTCATAACTTTTATAATCTTATTCAAATCATGGGTGTATTCTCCCTTGATGGTCAATAGAAAAGGTTAGAAGCCACCATAAAGAGATTCAACTTGTAAGGCTAGATCCCTGTTTTAAATTGACAGAAGTCTTCCTGTAGACATCCCTGTCTCCTGTCATTGACTATAAAGGGACTCTTGATCATTATTTCAGTCTTGGCAACTGATATTGACATAGGTAATCCTAAAAATTAAGGGATGAACTCCAAAGCAGTTTATGCCTTTAATGTAAAATGTACTAAACCCCCACCCCCCACCCCTAAAAAAACCAAACCCAAACCCCCCCAAAAAAAAACAAACCACCAACCAAACTAAAAAAAAAAAATCTAGATTGTTTGGCAAAACCTCACTAAAACATTCCATGTCACTAATGGCATGTTTGACTTCGGTGAGATACACAGTAGGCACCAGTCATGTTATTGATGCCAGACTAAAATATATTCAGAAGTATTATTTGTTTATCATATTATAAGAACAGGATAGAGTTGCAAAGCAGAGGTGAGGTGAGGTGAGGTGAGGAGAGGAGAGGAGTAAAAGCAATATAGTAAAAGAAAGTGCACACTGAAGAAAATCAAAAGATTGGATTCAAGTAAGTGTGTCAAACCTTAAGGGAATATAAGGAACAGGAGAGGAAACAGAAGAAAAAGAACTGAATTGCTGAGGTGGACTTCTATCCTGCCTTGAAAACAGGATCTGAGAAAGTCAATGTAAATAAAGAAGATACACCTAGTTTTGTAAGAACAGAGTATTGATGAGATGGAAAAGGCATAACCTGGGTTGTAAAGCAAGAGAAAAAGTTTAACCTCAGCCTTTCCTGTGATTCATGGGAGTGGGAATGTAGGTCACGATGTAAGGCACCAGAGGGGAGGGAGCTTCAGAAGCAAATTATTCGGGATGACCCCATACGTTGGTAAGAGGTTTGCAAAGGAAAAGGTATTTTTCAAGGTGTTGTAACCCACAGCATAAACAGAAAGGGTGGTATGCAAATATTGATGAAGATTAAAGGCAACCAAAGACAAGGTACTGAATTATAAGAGCATTAAGGTTTCTGGCTTCACTACCAAAGACAATAGTGGATATCCACTCCTCACTCCTCCCCAGCTGGACAGTTTTAATGTAAAAAGATGAAAGTCTGAAGAATTCCTACAACGCTGCTTCATAAGAAGTATGCCAGTTTTCCCTGGGGCCAGCTGAGAGACAGCTTTTACCATACCAGGGCTTTGCGAGTCCACAAAATACCTGATAGAGTGATATTCATAATAGCCACCTCCTCAGGTGCATTAGTAACATCTGCCCTTTCAAATTGTCATCTAACCACCCCAAGAGAGTCAAAATGTCTACCAAGACTGTCAGACGCCGGTGCTTAGCTTACAATTACATTTTAGGAAAAAAAAAAAAAAAAGTAACTTTTAAAAATAAATGCATAGAGTGAATTGTTCAAGGGAAAATGGAAGATGGTTTTGAAGACATCCAGACAGAAATGTCTTCTGCCTGTGTTTAGCCATCTGAGTCGGTGCTTAATGATATACATTCATCAACAGGTTATACACCAGTGTTAGGTAAGTGAGACCCATTTTGATTTTTTTGACTGGCTCATCTGAGGGACAAGGACTACATTTCAATGCTTCTGTGGACTTTACAGTCAACCATACTGTCTAAAAAGCATTACTAGCGTTACTTAGGTAATTAAATTGCTGCTGTAAATATTGATATTATTGGCTACGTATGGAAATGCTATTTAGACAGATAACTCTGGAAATACAGAAGTAGCTACAGAGAGGCAAGGTGATCTCTCTAATTCCACAAAGTGCTGTAGTGTTACCATCAGAATACACACAAGCCTAGGGCTCTAATCACTTTGCAGTACTCCTTGACTTAGATCATTTGCACCTTAAAACTGGTAGATTTTGTTTCATGCAAAACCACTGCAAAAGGTTTCACTCTAATTATATTTGAAACTTCTTTTTGTTTTCCCATTCAAGACTGTTTCAGGCTGTGTGACAGACTAGAACACTGGATGGAAAATTCAGTATTTGCAATTCAAATTCCAAGCGAAGATTTTAATGCTGAGTACTTGTGGATATCATTTAAAAGGCCTGTAGAGTTAAACAACGTAGAATTTTCCTATATGTTGTGAACTGACTTTACAGATATTATTCAGTTAAGATCTGGAGATGATATTAATATTGTGTTTATGCGTAAAACTCACAACAGGCAAGTATTTGTAATTTCAGCATTTAGTTATCTCTTATCCATTAACAAGAAGCAAAGCAAACATCTCCCCCTTATATGCACGCCCCGAGCTAAGCAGGGGGAATGGAAAAGGTTTTTAGAATTACAAATAGAACCTTTAAATTGTAGAAACTTGCTAATTTTGTTTATGAAAACCATTGCAGAACTTCTGCTTTCTCTGCCAGTTGTTATGCAAATCAAAGTCCCAAGCTAAAAAAAAAAGGGGAAAAAAAAAAAAAAAGGAAAAAGAGACAGACAGAAAGAAGGGGATGGGGGGGGGGGGGGGGATGGGACAGAGAACAGGGAAAGAGAATGGAAGTAATCCTGCCATTAATTTAGTGAATTTTTCTTTTCAGAGATCAGGAAGAAATACTGCATATTTAAATATGCAAATTGAAGCAAAACTTACCTTGATTTTTTTTTAAAAAAAAAAAGGAAAAATGGGGGGGGGGGGGCGGGGGAAGAAGTGGAAGTAGTATAGAATCATAGAATAAAATCAGTTGCAAAATATCTCTGAGATCATCAAGTCCAACTGTTAATCCAGCATTACCAAGTCCATCTCTAACCCATGTCCCTAAGCACTGTGTCTACCAATTTTTAAACACCTCCAGGGATGGTGATTCCACCACTTCCCTGGACCGCCTCTTCCAATGCTTGACAACCCTTTCAGTGAAGATTGAAATAATTTCATATTTTCCACTCCAGTTTCCCCTGGTGTCACTTAAGGCCATTTCCTGTTCGTTCTTCTGTTCCTTGTTATCTGGGAGAAGAGACCAACTCCTGCCTACACCCTCCTTTCAAGTAGCTGTACAGATAAGGTCCCCCCTGAGCATCCTTTTCTCCAGGCTAAACACCCTCACTTCCCTCAGCTGCTCCTCATCAGACTTGTGCTCCAGACCCTTCACCAGCCTCATTGCCCTTCTCTGGGCACGCTCCAGCACCCTAAATTCCTTCTTACAGTAAATGATCTAAAACTAAACACATTATTTGACTGGGCAACCTCACCAGTGCCCATTACAGGGGGGCAATCACTGCCCTGGTCCTGCTGGCCACACTGTTTCAGATACAAGCCAGGATGCTGCTGGCCTCCTTGGCCACCTGGTCACACGGGGGGCTCATGCCCAGCCGGCTGCCGACCAGCCCCCCCAGGCCCTTTCCCCCCAGGCAGTTCCCAGCCCCCTGCCCCAGCCCGCAGCGCTGCGGGGGCTGGTGTGACCCACGGGCAGGACCTGGCACTGAGCCTGGTTGAACCTCACACAACTGGCCTGGGCCCATCGCTCCAGCCTGCCCAGACCCCCCTGCAGAGCATCCTGCCCTCCCGCAGATCAACGTTCCCCCCAGCTGGGTGTCACCTGCAGACTGAATGAGGGTGCCCTCGATCCCCTCGTCCAGATCATTGATAAAACATCATCCACATCATCATTTTCCTGGCCCTCATGTTCCAGAGCTGCATACCTATTCTATAGGGGCACCTGTGAAGGTGAAATAGGCTGGGGGGCAATTTGCCTGCTGCCCCGAACAGGGAACTGTTTCCATTCCACCCCATCACTTAGGACCCCTCCATCTGCCTGGAGGTGAGTAGGTAGGGGAGCCTCCGCTTCTTGTGATGTGTCCATGTGGTGCATTTGTCCCAGTGATGGTAGAGAGCGGCTCCACCAGTCCCTCTCACGCTCCCTGATACTCCTTAACCTTTCTATGTCCTCTTTCAGCTCTGCCACCAGGCTGAGCAGACCCTCACCTGGTCGCCCCTCACACGGGGGTACCTCTGCTGCTCTCTGGTAGCAGTGACAGGCTCAGGCAGCCCCTGTGGCCCTGACCTGGGCAGCTGCCTGTCTACATGGGAGCTCTGTCTGGGTCGCTGCGTGCCTCCTGGCCCTGGCTTTTGGCCGAGTGGAAACCACGGCTCGGTTTCTTCTGGGGGGGGGGGGGGGGTGATGACCACTACTGGGCCTCGCCTCTTTGAGCCATTAGGGGGACAGGGCCTTCCCTGCATGCCCTCCCTGCACCAGCTGCCGCCCCATGCCCTGGCTGATGTGCCGTGCCCTGGCTGCCCGCTGTGTCACCTGCACTCCCTGGGGCTGCTCTTGTACACGTGGGCGTTTGGCCGCCTTCACTACTGACCCCGCACGCGCTGAGCCACAGCTGCCGCCCATCAGGGTCTCAATGCTTCCCACTCGGGGGGGTCCTGGGGCACCTTCTCTTTCTCTGCCCTCATTTCTTGGTTTTGCTGGTTCACAGGAAGCTCCCCACGGTCCCTCAGCGTGATCCTCCACTCAGGAGGACCTCTGCCAGACTAGCATCCCGCAGAGACCTATGAAGTAAGTTTTCAGAAACTTACTTTCAGAAACTTTCATGGAAAATATGTGAATTCACCAATTCAATTTTGAAAGTAGAATATGAATTTCAGTGTGCAAATTGTGAATGTATATTTTCAAATATTAAAGATTCATCTTTCATGCTGGTCTTCATAGTTTTCGAAGCCCTAAATAAAAATTAAGAGTAATATTCTTTCTTGTATGAGAATCCAGAATATGGGTTTTGTACTCCTAAGTCCCACTAAAGCCCTCAAAATAGGATTTAAGAGGGACTTATGTGGCTCATAGGCAATATGTAGCTGGGAGCATTTCACCCAAAGGGATAAAGCATATTAGCATTACTTCTGCAACTAGTTTCACTACAGTCTCTTGGACTAATTACCTAAGATGAGAGTCCTTGCTGTATATAGTCTTTTAGTCTGGCAAGACAGATCATTTAGAAATACTAAATATTACAACAAGACAAGGAATTGGATATGCCATTATGGATTTGCACAGTCAGATTTACAGGCGAAGCTGCATACAAGAACACTTATTGCAAAATTTGGGACTAATGAGTTAACCAATCTTCGGAGCATCTCTGAGAGATAATCAAGTATTCCCCCCCGCCCATTTATAGACATGAATACGGAAACAGTGAGGCCACAAATTGCTCAGTACCAAATACTGAGAGTCTAGACTATTGACTGAGCCTGAGTGAGGTGCCTCCCCACAGATGGATACTTTTGAATTAAAGGAAGAAATTAGAACAGCATTCACAATTTGTTTTCACTTAGCATAATAAATTAGTTGAAAATATTAATTCAAACAAAGATAATAAGAAGTCAGAAACTTCAACTGGCCAATCACCAAATTAAAGGACTGCCCTAGTACTTGAAATAAAAATAAAGAAATTCTATTATTTATTCAGATTTTAGTAAAGCGATTTTTCAGCTTTCTGTGTCTCAATTGGAAAGCTCCTCCACCAGCTCCCTCAGTAGCCTTGAGTGGATCCCATCCAGCCCCATAGACTTGTGGACTTCTAAGTGGAGCAGCAGGTCACTAACCGCTTCCTCCTGGACTGTGGGGACTTCATTCTGCTCCTCATCCCTGTCTTCCAGCTCAGGGGGCTGGGTTCCCAGAGGGAAGCTGGTCTTGTTATTAAAGGCTGAGGCAAAGAAAGCATTAAGTACCTCGGCCTTTGTGGCAGTGTTCCCTGCTGCATCCAATAAAGGATGAAGTTGATCCTTGGCTCTCCTTTTGTTTCTAATGTATTTGTAAAAATGTTTCTTGTTATTTTTTACAGCAGTGGCCAGCCTGAGCTCTAGCTGGGCTTTTGTCCTGCAGAATTGCCTGCCCCTTCTTCCAAAGGTGGAAAACTCTCTTTTTTCCCCCTGAGTTCCAGCCAAAGCTCTCCGCTCAGCCAGGCTGGTGTTCTCCCCTGCTGACTTGTCTTTCAGCATATGGGGATGGCCTGCTCCTGTGCCTTGAAGACTTTCTTCTTGAAGAATGTCCAGCCTTCCCAGACCCCTGGGCCCTTCAGAACTATCTCCCAAGGGACTCTGCCAACCAGGCTCCTGAACAGGCCAAAGTCAGCCCTCCAGAAGTCCAAGGTAACCGTTCTGCTGACTCCCCTCATTAATTCTTTGAGAATTGAACACTATCATCTCATGATGACTATGCCCAAGACATCCTCTGATCGCTACATCACCCACCAGTCCTTCCCTCTTGGGAACCAGCAGTTCCAGTGGGGCATCTCCCCTAGGGTGCTCAGTGACCAGCTGTGTCAGGCAGTTCTCTTCCACACACTCCCAGAACGTCCTAGACTGTTCCCTCTCCTCTATGTTGCATTTCCAGCAGATATCTGGTAGGCTGAACTCCCCCATGAGAACAAGGGCTAGTGACCTTGAGATTTCTCCCAGCTGGTTGTAGAATGTTTCATCTGTCTCTTCATCCTGGCTGGGTGGTCTATAATAGACTCCCACCAGGATATCTGCCCCGTCGGCTTTCCTTCTGATTCTTAATATAATTTAATTGCAAGAAGCCATGTTGTTTTGCACAGCATGTGGGAGGTTAATCCAAAATTCAGGAACACAGGAAAACGTGTAAGTTTGGAAGGGTACGTGAATTCTCAGTGGCACACTTAGTGGTCTGGGCTCTTCAAGTGAGAAATATTTTATATTTCACCACTCAGGACCTATTCAAAGACTAATTTCTATGTTGGGAAAGGGGGATAATGATTCCTGTTCAGAAAAAGTGACATCTGAAACATTTATTTTACCTCTGACTTATGGTGAAAGTTATCCTGGATGAGAATTTACAGTTTTTCCCATTCAGGGGAAGCTACATCTTTCACACCCTCACTCCATTCTCCTTTTCACCTGTGGTGATCTTCAAAACTTCATCAGTCTGATTCATGTTATCACTAGATTAAGTTCCAGGTAAGTAACACATTCTTTCCCACGAGGCAGCTATTTGACATTTCTTCCCTTGTAATCTTCCCTGGCCAGAGATTTTGATGGACCTTCAACAGCATCTGGGTAACAACATACCCATGGAATCACAATGTATGATATACTGTAAAAGCCTGTAGCTATCTTAAAGTACAGAATACCAAATTAATAAACCAGTGCCCTAAACCCACCAGTTTTCTCTGCATATCAGCTATCCTTTGAGTTCCTTTATCAAGCCTTTTACCTTTGCTTCCTGAAACAATTCCCAGATATTAAAATTTGTGTTTCATCCTACTTGCTTAGCTCCATATGTATTATTTTCTGAATGCTGTAGGCAACATCTTAGCATTTTACAGTTTAGTAGAGTTCAGCTAATGAAAGATGTAGTTTTATCAGATGGATGTTTTAAAGTCCTGAAGGAAAGATCTTTCACAAAGACACCAAGATTAGTGTAGAGACTAGTTGAAAAGTAAAGGAGATCTGGGGTTGTTAATTTTTGTGTAAGAAAGCCCATTAAGTCTTTGGCAGGGATGAAAAATTGAACACCGGTTGCTCTTTTAGACATAAAGTTAATTACACCAGCAGATTGTCAACAGCCATGCTGAGCATACATACCTCTTCCATACAGCACTCTGTGCAACAGAAAATAACATGGCTCCTTGCAAGGGAAGATGTTCAACCACTTTGGGGAAACAAAAAAAAAAAAAAAAAAAAGATTAAGTAAATTTTAGGAAAATTTAAATAAATAAGAAACTGGGCTCAGTTAAACCTGTCTGATTGCTGTTAAGAGTGCAACTAGATTCTTTGAAATGCAATGTGTTTTTCTGCATTCCTGAGAAGGGGGTGATGAAGTACCTGGTTTGATATGCTAGAAATTTCAGCATGCAAAGTCATAACATGGTCATCTTCTGGAAAAAATGTCTTCATGAATTTGCAGCAATTTGTCTCTGAAATCCTGAATTTGCTCTATTCAGGAAACTACAGGCTTGTCAGCCTGATCTTGGTGCCGGGGAAGGTGGTGGAGCAGATCATCCTGAGCGCCATCACACAGCATGTGCAGGGCAGCTGGGGAATCAGACCCAGCCAGCGTGGATTTATGAAAGGCAAGTCCAGCTTGACAAACCTGATCTCCTTCTACAACAAGATGACCTGCCTAGTGGATGAGGGAAAGGCTATGGATGTTGTCGGCTTAGACCTTAGTGAAACCTTAGTGTGCCCAGGTAGTCAAGAAGACCAACAGTATCCTGGCTTGTATCAGAAATTCTGTGGCCAGCAGAACCAAGGCAGTGATTGTCCCCCTGTACTTAGCACTGCTGAGGCTGCACCTAAAATACTGTGTTCAGTTTTGTGCTCCTGACTCCAAGAAAGACACTGAAGTGCTGGAGCGTGTCCAGAGAAGGACAATGAGGCTGGTGAAGGGTCTGGAGCACAAGTCTGATGAGGAGCAGCTGAGGGAAGTGGGGGTGTTTAGTCTGGAGATAAGGAGGCTCAGAGGGGGCCTTATCACTCTCTACAGCTGCCTGAAAGGAGGCTGTAGGTAGGTGGGGGTCGGTCTCTTCTCCCAGATAACAAGTGACAGGACAAGAAGAAACAGCCTCAGGTTATGCCAGAGGAGGTTTAGATTGGATATTAGGAAAAATTTCTTCACTGAAAGGGTGGTGAAGCATTGGAACAGGCTGCCCAGGGAGGTGGTTGAGTCACCATCCCTGGGGGTATTTGCAAGATATGTAGATGTGATGCTTTAGGGACATGGTTTGCCTAACTTGGCAGTCCTGAGTTAACATTTGGACTTGATGATCTTAAATCTTTTCCAACTTAAAATGATTCTATGGTTTTATGATTTGTATTGAACTATTAGCACATAAATAATCTCAAAAGAGTTAGTGAAGCGTGTTATGAATTTATAGCTAGAGAGCACAACAGGTACATCAGTGAATTTAATCCCTATGGCCAAATCCCATGTCCAGTGAAGCCAAATAAACAACCACATCAAGCATGAGATCAAGCCCTAATGTAAGATGTAAACACAATTAAGACCAGACTGTATTCTTGTCAGAGCTATTGTGCCTGGCTATAGGAAAGAAAAAGGAATTACATGCAAAGAAATGGGAACAGAATGAAATTGAGAAAGCCTATTTTTTCAATTTATTTTTTAGGTTAGGAATAGGTATAAAATCCTGTTTTATATATCTCAGTTTGTCTGAATCTTTCAAAATTCAGTAGCCATTTTCCAGCTGCTTTTTACAGCTTCACCTTCACAAATAGATAACTTTGCTGTGAATTCATAGTGTATGGTACATTATGCACACAGTGGTAATTGTAATTAATTCCAAAGGTATTTCTAAAGGCTCAAATGATGTGTCCTGCATTCTCAGAGCAATATGCCCTAGTTTCCATTCTAAACAACACTTTGGGTTTGTTTGGTTGTTTTTTCTTGATATGCTTTTGGTTTTGGTTTTGAGAATTTTTTTCCCAAGCTGCTTTTGAAAAAGTCAAAGGGAATTTTCCATACAAGAGAAAAAGTGGTTTGCCTCATCATTCTTGTTTCTATTACAGAATGAGCTAGCACCAGACCCATAATGGTGAAATAAAAACTTATCTAAGGGATCCTTTTAATAAAGCAGCATGTCTCCACCCAAACATTGCTGTAAGTCAGCATGTAAAGGTAAGCACATAAAGGACAAGGATTTTAATAGTCTAAGTGTAACTGTCTGACACTAAGTATTCCGATTTTAAAATGTTGACCTGCAATTTTCTTTTTTTCCTTCACCTGCTGGAACCAGTGTTCTTTCCTAGTTTGGATTTTGAATCATCTACAAAACAAAAGACCCAATCAACTATTACATAAATTGATTTTATATACTGAAATACTTAGCAAATGTGGAAATAGAAGGCTTTCTTATATAATGATCTATGAATATTTAACAGAGGCCCTTAGCTGTTATGCATTTATGGATATTTCCATATACTACTTCTCCAGCTATGTTGCTGGGGTATTGAAGAGAAAAAAGACCTAATTAAAAGTAATCTAAATTGGTTAAGAAATGCAAGAGAAAATCTAAATAAATCCCAGGATTGCCTGTACTAGCTAGTGAATAAAAATAGTTATTTTTAATAGACACGTAAGAGATTAATAGAAATGTCACATGTGATTTTGGGGTTTGCAGGTCATGGAATTTAGTGATGTAGTCTGTTCCTCTCATGAGCTAATGCATATGTGAGCTCAGTACACATACATAAATGTGCACATCTGTATTACTGTGTATCATCACACCCAAAATCCTCCACTTTAAAAAACGTAGAAAACAAGGAAGCACCATTCATTTTCATCCAGTCAACAAACAGACATGGCAGAGCATGAATTCACAGAGTAACTGCAGCAAGATGATAGCTGGATGTCAAGTGCTAAGTCATTTCCTATGACACATCACAGTTGGTCCATGATGAATAGATATCTTTCACACAGCCTTGCCCGTATCAAAGTTAGATACCTAACTAAACTAGCTATCCAAGTCTGAGGTGAGCTCTTCTACAAAGATCTAGAACTCAAGAAAGTGACTAGTTCCAGGCACTGAACTTTCTGGTGTCTGAAACTCCATGAGCCGGTTACCACCCAAAATGACTAAAAAAGGGTGTTGATTTAATTTGTATTGTGAGAAGTATTAGATTTGATGTAGGTATGCCATGAGAAAAAAAAAAAAAAATGGCACACCAAAATTTATTAGACATATAATTTATTAGTTGTTAATTACTTACTTCTCTTTATTAACATATTACACCCCAGAGAATAACTCTGAGGTAGGTAAATTAGACTAGGCTTCCTTTGCTGATGTGTAATTTGCAACACAAAGAATGTAAATAATGAGCAGAAATGGGAATGGAAGTTAGTGCCCTGACAATGATAATTTTACCCAAGTATTGCCTTTGGGGCTTAAATATGTGCAACAGAAATCACAGCAGGAAAGCAGAAGCTGGAGGGAATATATGAGAAACAAGAAGGCACAAAGGAGAACCAGGTCTAAACAGAGCAGGATGTAGTCATAAAGAAATAGGAAGGCTTCACTATGTCTTTGAAGAAGGAAAGGGAAACAATCAGACAAACCCTCTTTAGAAATGTCCCGCAGGTATCAACAGGAACATGAATGTTGCACATGAGTAGGCTGGCACTGGGGCAGAAGCACAATCCCACTTACATTACATGCCTAAATTAGAAGGCAACTTTTTCTGATCAACAGAGAGACAAGCAATGTCTCCCAAAGAATGATTCTGAGCACTGCAGAAGTAGAGTCTGATTTCATCTCACCTGCCTTCAGATGTTTCAGTGTGTTATTTGGATTGAAGAGTGCCATAGCTGCTGTCCTTAATAAAAAGAGAGTGGGAGCTGTAGAGTTTACTGTGAAGACCAGAGGAAATCAGAAGCTCTGTGGGATGATTTACTTGATCTACCTGTTGGAAAGCAGCTGTAAAGACTGCTACAGGGCTAAGACAGAGCCCATCAGACCATATCTACCAGATACCTTGGCTCTGGTTCTCCTCTTATGTCAACAAGTAGGAATAAATAACACATCTTCTCCTTGGTATCCAGTGATAGGACATGTGGGAATGGTTCAAGGCTGCACCAGGGGAGGTTTAAACTGGACATTAGGAAGTATTTCCTTGCTGAGAGGGTGGTCAAACACTGGAACGGGGTTCCTAGAGAGATGACTGATACCCCAAGCCTGCCAGTGATTAAAAAGCATTTGGACAACGTTCTTAACAAGATGCTTTAACTTTTGGTCAGCTCTGAACAGATCAGGCACTTGGAGTAGATGTTCCTTGTAGGTCCCTCTCCAACTGAAATAGACTATTTATTCTATTCTGTTCTGTTCTGTTCTAACTTGATTACTGTCACTAAAGTTGCACCAATGTAAAAATGGATGTGAGAAGAAACACAGGTTCTGAGTATCTTCATAAGGAAAAAAAATGTTTGATACAAGTATATACTTCATACTTATTCCTGTTAATATCAGTGCTTCTGCAGAGTGTGGGTCATGTTGTGCCCTGTGTCATCCTGACACTGCCCTCTACATGAAGGAGAGCATTCATGGATTAATATGACCATGGTAATAATGAAGAGTTTGCCAGAAATTTGATGTTTGACAGAAATATAGTAAAATTGACACATTATATTGATTCAAGATGGAACCAATCCAAGCCCATTCAATCTATGAGAATTTTTCTATTGTCTTCAATAAACATTGAATTGAGTGCAGTGACCTCAAATAATGGTCTGTCTTATGTTTCAGGGCACAAAGGTTAGAAGGTTTATCCTGCAGTTCTTTTATGCTAGGGGAGCAGTCAGTGAGAAAGGAGTAACTTAGATCACGTAGGTGTGAATTTGAAATGGCTGAAGTGGTGAAATTTATCAATATTATTCCAGTTTTGCATTATTGTAAATAAAAGCATATGTCTTTCTGTCAAGAAAGACTTTTTTCCTTCAGATTTTTGCCTATAAATAAGAATAAATGGGGGGAAATAATAGACATTTAAATAGCAAAAAAATGCATAGCTGAAATCATTGCCCAGATTCCCAGAGAAAATGACAAAAAAAATCTGTTTTTCTTTTGCCCAGATGCCTGTTATCTACTTAATGAGCTGAAAGTATTTCTGGATCTTTTACTTGAATAGGTGATGTATAGGCTGAGATCACTGGTTAGAAAACAAAATAATGGTAGAAAACTGTCTTACAAAACTAATTTACCTGGCACTGAGTCATGAATGACTTGAGAAAATTTCAAATTTAAATGACAAAAGTGGTATGTGCTTATGTGTTTTGTGGATAATATTGAGCATGATGAAATAAAAAAGGAAGAATTTTTGCCAGCTATAATTAACGTAAGATAGACTGATAAAGGCACAAAGATATATTCATTCTTTGAGGGAAGGACACAGACTAATTTGAGATGAAGATAATTTCAAAGTTATCCGGATTGTATCTAGGCATTTGGCATTGACAGAAAGAATCTGATGAGCCCACTGATTTATGCCAGGACAAGATAATTTAGTTTTATAGAAACTCTTGTGTATAACATAGCTACAGAAGTTAAATAATCAATAACAGTAGGGAGAGAAAGGAGAACACAGAGAGCAATATATAAGGAAAATATAACTCAATTTTATTTGAAATCTGGGAAGCAAAGTATTTGATAAGAAAGAAAATTACAGAAAAGCTGATTCAAAACTCCAAGACCTGTCCATCTACTTGCTAATTAATTATTTAGGCATTTATCTAGTAAATTTCATGGTTTAAATAGGGGAATAGTCTAGTGATGTTCAGAACACGCTTCAGTGCTTCCATGACTTGGGACTAGAGTCTGCAAAATTGTTTTCTTAAGGAGTAGCTCAGCTTCAAAAGAAAATAGTCAGGAAACTGTGTGAAGATAAACTATGAAGAGAAGGGAGCAGCAGGGGAAAGAAGGACTATATGGAACCTCAAGAGGTCAGAGCTTATACCTGCAGGAGTTATTTTAAACATATTTTTTGGAAGATGGGAGATATCAGGACACAATTTATGCAGCTCCTGAAATACAGCTGAGTCACATGATGCATGAGAATGGTGCCTGCATTTGGGACACAAGTAGGCTGCTAGGAAGAGTCCTCAGCCTAATACCAGACTTCTATACAGGTATAAATATAATTTACCAAATATAAAATAGGTTCACTGTCCTACAAAAGGAAGACTCCTTCATTGCCAGTTCCAGCCACAGATCATAATTCCACATATTCTGTAAAATATAGCATATAGCCAGTGTTAAATATAATATATTTTAAACCTTAGGAAAGTACCTGTGAACTGGTAATTTTTAAAATATTCTGCTTATTTACTTATTTCTCAATAAGTCATATGAAATACCTGCCATACCCAAAACCAGTTATGTTAAGCTGCTTAATGGTATTAAAACTTTAGAGAATAATTGCTTTGGAAGAGTGAAGAAATATGTAAATGTAAAATGCATATGTTCAGACAGAACAAGAACTAAACTACATTCAAAGAACAAGAAAATCCACCATGAAAAATACAGATGTGGGTGTTCAGGAATATATATAATATAATGGAAAACCAATGAATTAAGGACTGAGGTCTGCTCCTGGAAACCACCCGATTCACAAACCACAAGTTATTTGATAAGTAAGATCCTTAATAAAGTATCCTTAGTAAATTAGTAAAGATGTCTTGAAGCCAATGGAAGTATTGTGAAGACTTCAGAAGATGGCTCACAAAAGTGAACTTCTTAAATGTTAGTGCATTAATATCAGCCTGATGGAAATTCTTGTGAGTTTTACCATGACTTTTGATGAGAACAAAGTCCAAACTGATGCCAATGACTTCTGAAAAACCCAGCCAGAGATCTGAGAGAAGCAAGGATGTCTATCACTACATCTCTTCTAATGGTTCTATCCATTTTCTGTTGCACTGGTTCTATCTGCCTGTTTAACTATTTCCCAGTCGGAAAACTGAGAAAATAAAACTGTAGAAAATACACAAATAAAACAGCTTTTCCACCCCCTCCTCCTCACCCACCCACCCCACTCACCCCCAAAGGTATTCCTTCATTTTTTCCCCTAACTTTCCCTTTGGAAGAAAGAGAAAGAACACTCCTATGATCTTATTTAATGTTAACCTGACAATAAATTCTTACTATATTATTTTCTGTAATGCGTCTGGTTTTGGTCTGAGAAGTGTGCTATTTCCCTAAAGAAAAAGTTGCATAGCCTCATAAATCTCACTGTCAGATTCTTAGCACTGATGCTAATTCTGCTTTAGCCCATTTTAATAATAATCAAAATTCAGAGGTAAAAGGGGTAAAGTCTGACCAAGAGTTATTTTTTCTTTTGTATTTCAATGTGTTGACAGAGTCAGAATCCGATATTTTCAAAACTGAGAAAATATTGGGGGAAAGTATCTATGAAATTGTCATGACATTGTGATTAATTACTCAACAAATAAAAAAAAAAGAGAAAAGCACAAAAACATTTAAAAATAAAATGTAATCACCTATTTTTTTAACCAACTGCAGAAATATATTGCTAACATGGAGCAATTAGTCATAGAAACATGACTGCAAGGACTGTTCTCTTTCACAAAGTCGAGTCTTCTGCCATCAATGGCAAGATACCAGGTTTTTGATTATCACAGATTTGGTTTTATTTTTTTAAATAAATTTTGCTCTTCTCTTGCTGTTCTGTGACTAGATACCATCTTTGTTGTAAATCCTATACGGAAGTCACAAATTCCCTATGCACATTTTCAGAAGCATCTGTAGGAAACCATTGGAAACATTGAATCTATGCAGCAGGGAGAATAATAGTTTTGGAAATATGAGGTTGGCAAAGTCCTCTTAGCCTTTTGGCTTTGTTTTCTGGTTTGAGTTTGTTTGTGTGTTTGTTTTGGGTTGCGTTGGGTTGGGTTGGGTTGGGTTGGGTTGGGTGGTTTTTTTTTTCCAGCTAGGAATGTCGGAGAATATAATGTCATATGAATCAGAGAACAGTCTTTTGAGACTGGACTCATTTCAGTTCGCTTTTTCTGCAAGGACTGAATTATCTAAGGTTAGTTGGAGGCTTCTATAGTGATTCAGTCAGCATGCAATGGAGACATCAGACATTTCTATATCACTACAATAATATAGGCAGAAATCTGTTGGTGGATATGATAACACTTTGGTCTTACCTGCACAAAACAGTACAGCCAAGAAATTGGACCATTTATTCCTTTTGTACTTCCATATTATTGTCCACAGACACCTCAGTGCACTGCCTAAATGGCTGATATGCTCCTTTCTGCAGGAAGCTGCATCCTGGAGAGATCTTTCCCTCTGTGCAGTAGAAAGGGGTTTAAACTCAGTCTCCAGAATCAAACGACTGAATTCTGGTGTAATGCAGATCTCTACTGAGTGATATTTTACACCAGTTTGTAGTTCATTTGTTTGATATAATCTGCAAGGATCTCTGAGAATGTAGAGGCTACTGGGTACACGTTTAGTATTTCTACCTTTTTTCCTCCCTCATTTTTCTCTACTCTGCCTCTGTTGTCTTTCTGTATCCATTTGTACACGTGTTGCATGAATGTGTACATTTACTTACATACTTAGGTATTTTCAGCATTCTTACAAGAAGTGTGGTTTTTATTAAAAATAAATCCTAAGACAAAATTCTGTTGCTCTCAGCCTGAAAAAGGTTCAAGAACAGCTGTGATAGTACCATACATTCTCCTACATGTGGCTGTTTATTCACTTAAAGGTGTCTTTGAAATATTGTCTAATTCCTTGCTCTGTACCACAGTGTTCTTTGCTGCCTTATGGAATGAGTAACAGACTCGATACAATAAAAAGAATTAGAATTAAAATCAATTGGCTTTATTCTTCTCTGTCTTTAAGGAAAATAATGACATAGAACATGCAATATTGTATCATTATCTCTTTAACAATTCTCATAAATTATGAACATTTATTTAATTTATTCCTGCCTATCTGGTGCCCTTATTGTGTATTTGTTTGCTTCATTAATGCAATACTACTCCTTCTTTTCCCTCTAGAAAATAACTATTTATGCCACTAAAGAAGAAACTTTGCTAGTCTATTAAAACGAAATTGGTGGATAGTTGAGATCCAGAGGAAAAGTAAGAAAAATCCTTCCTTTAGAAAGAGAAAAGAGAAAGAAAAATACAGAAAGTACAAGAGGGTCAAAGAGTAAAAGGCAGAATATGTATATACATATGTGTGTGTTTCTATTTGAGATTAAGTTTAAGGAGGTGAGAAACAGCAAGAGAAGTTAATGCACATTCAGTTTTTGAACGGGAGAATCTGTAAGAGCAATTGGCTTCAGAGCCTAACACATGCATTATTAGTATAGATTTCTGGATGACAAATGTAAGTGATATATTCACTACTGCATTTATGACCTTTTAAGGCTATCTGAGGATTCTTTTGATAAGACAGCCTGAGAGTTTGGATTCTACAGAGATAGCACTATGATACAAAAGCAAAGGCACTACTGTAACATAGCCTTTGGAAGGGCTATGTTTGTTGCTTGTTTCTATTCTTAAAGATAAGTGAGAATCAGTTAATAAGATTTCGTCAGCCAGGCCCAGGCTGCCTTGTCCTTGTGTAAGATGCAGCCCTTCCTAATGAGCGAGCTGTGCTATTTTGAAAGAACAGAGAACTGACCTTAAGCACACTCAGGCATTGCAAGTATTCCTATTACTATGAGGGACTTTGCACAAACCCTCAAGATCGCAAAAAGCTGTGTTTCGCAAGGCAAGCAGTCTCTCCTGTTGATGAATATTTCACTAAAACAGAATAGCCTGAGAAAGACAAGTTAAAACATAATATAAAGTATGCAGCCCTATGTATTTTGAACTCTTCTGGTCAGAGCTGCTTGTGTACCTATCCACTGTAAGTATTGCTATCTTAGAAATACCTTCCTTCATCCCACACCACACAGGCACTAAGCAGAGTCCCAAGTTCTTGGGCAAGCCTGAAAAAAGCCCTATAACTTAAAGCAAACAGTGAGGGATGAAAACAAGCCTAGATATGATGATTCGCCATGTAATCCAAAGGTGTAACTGTCACACTGGCAGAAACCTCAAGTCATTGCATTTCTAGCCATGGAAACGGCTTGACCTCCCAAGTAATCAAGGCAAAACTCACTTCAGTCCAGAGTTTTTAAACAGTTCATGAAGGTAGCACTTAAGCATATTTTTAAAGATTGTTTTGTAGACCTAAATGGACTTTAACTAGTTCCAATGACAGCTGAATTTTGTCCCAGCTGCATTCCTTAGTCTTCCAGTAGACCTCGCCAGAGTGAAGCTTTGTCTCATTTTCAATGAGCAAGTTGCATGTGGAGATTTATCACATCTCTAAGTGAGATGTAGGTGAGCAAGTATGTGGAGGCGCATCATGTAGTCACTGCATGTGAGTCAGTACATGGGAAACCTCCTTGAAAAAGAGAGACATGGAAAAATCCCAAATCCCTACACTGCTGACAATGAGGAAAGGAAGTCTTTTATGGAGTATACTTAGTCTCAGGATGCCCCTAACTTTAGCAGACATCATATCTCCATTGAGAAGCTAGAGTGTGATGTACTGAAAAAAAAAGACAATGCATATCTTAAGAAGCAGTCATTAGACGTATGGCGGGTGCATGCACAGTGATCTACTCATGGCTCCAAAACTCCTGTGCAGGACATAAGTAAAGATGTTTTACATATGTCCCAGAGCTCAATGTGTGCATCATGGTTCACCTGATTTTAGCTTAGCAATTGTTTGTACTTGTAGGTAACTGCCTGTTGTACTAGAACGAGTATTTAACTTTACCTACCTTTTCTGTTACCAACAGAAATTGTCAACATGGATACAAAAATGAATGATTGAAAATGAAAGGGGTTCACAACAGGATGCTTAACAGAAAAGCTTGTTGCTGAAATTATTTAAAGTACAACATAAATTGGATTAACTATTTCTGAATCTTCTGAGTAAATGGAGTTTCTATTTTCATACCCAGATTTAATTTTTTTTAAAATTACTGTTTCCTTTGTCTTCTGTAGTTGACACAGTGTTCGTCTGAGTTTAAGAAGACAGAAAACACACAGAAAGATGAAATGGGGATCTAAAGTGATGACTTGTTTTAAGAACCAAGGAGTTGATGATTGCTTCAGAAGTGACATGCACTAACTTTGTCCCTCCAGGAGGAAAGAGGCAACAAGGCACCACCATGCATATTTAAGATAGAGTAGATGTAGAAACACAGTGCTATGGCTGGCTTCTTTACTGGAAAACAGGAACAGCTGGCAAACATTTTGCATGAAATATTTAGAAGATACTTCTTTTCTTAACATGAGAATTTTTTTTTTATATTTTTGACTGTTTTTCTATTTTCTAAAATCTTTCCCTTCTTTTCCCCCATGTATCTTTATTTCTGCTATTTCTTTTCCTTGTTTAACATTTAAAGAAGCAAATGAGGAGGCTCAGGAGAAAAAACAATATATGAGACTTTTTTCAATGAAAAAGTTAAGACTTCTGTAAAACACCTAACAGATGAAAATATTAACTTTCATTCTGACTGAAAAGTTTTACAGAACTTTTCAACCTGCTTGAATTATATAGTTCATGAGCTATCCAGCATAAGAACAGGAAAAGATTTGTCTGGCTTTTCAGTTCATAAATTTCATCTCCTTGCAATGACAAATCTATGCACTCACACTGAACAGTGGTAATTCCAGAATCGGATACAGACAGTACTGATTGTGCCAGTAGTACTAGAAACTGCCTAAAGACAAGTGTTTTCTACTTAAGAAAGATATGGCACAGCCCAATAAACTTCACTGTGAAGAAACATTTCTAAGATTTCCGATTTCTGAAACTCATCAAAAGTTGTCCCTTCTCCATTTAGATCTCATTACCTGAGATAGTGTTCTTCCCCATCAGGCTCATTTATTTAGCAAAACAGTCCGATGAGAGACTATATTAATTGATCTTTACAGTTTACATTATGATACCAAAGGAGAAAAATAAAACAAAATGGATATTTTACTAGTATATTAAAAAAAAATAAAAATCCTTTCCCAGAACAAATGACTGGTTAACTCCTCCTCTTCTCTCACATCTTCAGATTTTTGTATAGAACTATCTTTTTGGGTTTAGATAGAAGTGAGATTATAAATATGAAATCATACACCACAGAAAGATTTTTTTTTTTTTAAATACATTCCTCCAAAAAGCCTAAGCCACTTGGTAACATGGATCTCAAAATCAGAGTTTCAATAAGAAAAGTAACAATAATGACAAGTAATGTGATGACTTTTTTTATTGTTACTATTTTAGGAACTTGTCTGGACTGAAAGCTTATTGAAAACCAACACAATTTACCATAGGTGAACTTAACTGAAAATTATATACTTCATATCAGCTTTTCCAAAAGGAAAAGAGTTTTGACAGAATCTTTTTTTTTTTTTTTTTTCCTTATTAAGAGCTCTGGAAAAATAGGTTTTATGCATAGCTCAGTTACCACATTTTCTTTGCTAATGAATTCATCACAGTTGTTGCCAGAAATTAAAGCAGATTTAACCTTTCTTATTCTAGTTAATCCTCTTAGCTAAGATTTTGTAAAACTAGAGACTAATGTATGGTTCCTTAACACATGTTAAGATGGTGGAGTTATGCTTTTCCAGGGGATCAGCCCTTTTGAACACCGGGCCGTATATTTAAAATCCTAAATGTTGGGTCTGTTTTGGACTTGTTACATGTTCCACTTGAATGTTTCACCAGCTGCCAAAGTGTTAAGGTGAGAGAGAGTGCTGATGAGGCCATGATGTTTTAAAGAGAGGAGTTTGTCCAGAATTGTCCACACCCATAATTCCAGAAACTGAACTGAGTTGATGTACTTAATCACTTAAGGACAATTAAGATAAGGGTGACATTTTGCTGGCTGAAATCTCCCATATCTACATTGTTATCCCAAGGGCAGCTCCCAATCCAGACCATGTTAATCCTTAGGAGGTTGTTGTACCTGGTATGGACATAAAGACCCTCTGCTGAAGCGAGGTCTCCTGCCAGCAAAGCCAGCAGGAGACTTGTTGAACGTCACAGCTGGAAGTCAGTCTTTCTGCATGGCACACTCATATTGTCCAGAGTCATTTCCTGCCTCTGTATGAAACCATAACAGCACATCTGTAAAAACATTAATTTCTGGAAGGACAGAAAAAAACCTTTGCCTTGGAAATGTGTTAAAAATAGAACCAGCAGTGCAAAGAGCACAGCCACACAGCAGACAACGGTTTGTTTTCAGAAACTGGTACATGAGGGAGATTTGTCCTCTGTCACTGCAGTTTTACAGTCTTTTAGCAGGGCATCAAACAGAAGATTCTAGGAAAATATTACAACAATATTATTCTATTAATATTCAGAACTGGTTCAAACAGAAAAAAAGAATGTTTCCCTTAACATGAGATAAAAGTGGTATTGGAGGATCTGTGTCTCTAAACAAAAGCAAAGTGGGGTGGAAGTTTATTAATTTCTTTCTTTTCCCAATTAAAGAAAAATATTTTTCCCATGATAACAAGCCTGGAAAGAAGCTGTGCTACTTGGTAAACAAGCTTGTACATTGTGTACCATTTTTTTGGCAATTTTTATAGTCCGCTCTGGACACAGAATACTCGGCCTTTGGAGGAGCAATATAGATAAAGACAAATATATGGGCCAGAATTTTGTTCAGATCCTAATTTCTCTGAACTCATTATTATGCAGGAAGACTGGCTGAAGTCATTTAGAAGAATGCCAGCAGCTCTTATCAACATTGCTTTATTTTTCTTTACCGAACATACCACAACTAGGAAGCAGTACTCAGTCATTCCCATGCTTATCTTTCAGTGCCCTTTTCTCCCTCAGGATGCTTGCATCAACCACTGAGCCCAGCCCAGGAAAGTATTTTCCTCACCACCACCTGCTTTCCAAGTGGTAAACATTTTGTGACACTTTGAATGAAACATACCTCAGAATCATAGATGGTGGCCAGTCGTTCATCCACCTGGTTCTTAGCTGTGATGTCTCCTGACCAGGAGATAAACAAAAGAAACCAACTTTCCTGGTATCTGTGCCTTTTGCACCTGCATGCAAGCAGGCTTTGGCATTTTACCCAGACAAAGCTGGGAGGAGATTCAGGTTCAACACACCAGTCTGTCAGGAGGTGCGCACAATCAAATCCCAAGGTGGGTATGTCTTCAAAGGATACAAAGGAGCTGTTGAAGATGAGTTTAGTCCAACATACCACATGCCTTTTGGAGATAAAGTCTAGCAAAGAGCCTCACTTAAATAGCAGGTTGTTGCCCTGTAAACAAGCATGATGTCTGCAACTTGCCATCATGCCATCACATCCAACTGGAGAATAAACCAGGCCAACCAGACCAGGGACTTATGTTCCTTAGCTGTCTCCTGAGATGAATTTCAGAAGGCCAACCACCTCACAGGCATGTGTGGCTGTGGTAGATCCACTTGGATCCCTCCTGGGAAGCCTGTGTGCTCGATTACCTCTCTGAAACGCCTGTACACCAACACATGCAGCACAGGGAATAAACAGGAAGAATTAGAGATCTGTGTGTGGTCCCAGGGCCATGACCTTATTGCAATTACAGAGACATTGCGGCATGGCTCACATGACTGGAATGCCATCATAGGTGGCTATGTACTTTATAGGAAAGACAGGCCAGCAAGGAGACATGGTGGAGTTGCTTTCTATGTGAGTGAGCAACTGGAATATATAAAGCTTTCCTTTGGAGGGGATGAAGAACGGGTTGAGAGCTTATGGGTAAAGATTCGAGGGCAGGGCAACATGGGGGACACCATTGTGGGTATTTGCTACAGGCCACCTGATCATGAAGAGGAACATGATGAGGCTTTCTACAGACAGCTGGAATTAGCCTCATGATCCCAGGCCCTGGTTCTCTTGGGGGACTTCAGCTACCCTGATACCTGCTGGAAAGACAACACAGAGAAGCACACGCATTCCAAGAGGTTCCTGCAGAGTACTGACCATAGCTTTTTCTGATGCAGGTGGTGGAGGAACCAATTAGGTGAGGTATGCTCTTCGACAATGTACTCACAAACAAAAACAGACTGGTTGGAGGTGTGAAAATTGCGGACAGCCCTGGCTGCAGTGATCATGAAATGGTGGAGTTCAGGATCCTGCGTTGACGAAGCAAGGCAAAAAATAAAGATTGCAACCCTGGACTTCAAGATAGCTAACTTTGGCTTGTTCAAGGACCTACTTAGAGGAAACCCATGTGGATTAGGGCCCTAGAAGGTAGGGGGGCCCAAGACATCTGGCTGATATTCAGAAATTGCTTTGTCCAAGCTCAAGATAGGTGTGTCCATGTGCATAAGAGAGCAACCAAAGGGAGAAAGAGACCTGCATCAATGAACAACAAGCTTCTGCAAAACTGAAACAGAAGAAGGAAGTTTATGGAATATGCAAAAAGAGACAGGTCTCTTGGGAGGAACATAGGAGTGTTGTCAACACGTGCAGGGATGAAACAAGGAAGGCTAAGGTCCATTTGGAATTAAATCTCATGAGGGAGGTGAAGGACAAGAAGGGCTTCTTCAAGTGTATCAAGTAGGAAAAGGATGATTAAGGAAAATGTGGGCCCACTGCTGAATGAAGTGGGTGCCCTGGTGATGGTGAAGGATACAGAGGAGGTGCAGTTACTGAATCCCTCTTTGCTTCAGTCTTCACTGCTAAGGCCAGCCCTCAGGAAACCCAGACCTTGGGGGCAAGAGTTGAAGTCAGGAGAAAGGAAGACTTTCCCTTGGTTGAGGAGGATAAGGTTAGAGATCTTTAGACAAACCTGACACTCACATATCCATGGGCCCAAACAGGATGTAACATCCTTGTAAGCCCTGTAACATCCTTGGCAGATGTTATTGCCACGTCACCCTCTATCATCTTTGAAAGGTCATGGAGAACAGCAGAGGTGCCTGAGGACTGGAGGAAGGCCAATGTCACTCCAGTCTTCAAAAAGAACAAGAAAGAAGGTCTAGGAAACTACAGGCTGGCCAGCCTCACCTCCAGCCCTGAAAAATGACCTGGAGGTCATCTCTAAGCACGTGGAGGAAAAGAAGGTTATCAGGAGTAGTCAACAGGGATTCACCAAGGGGAAATCATGCTTGGCCAACCTGATATCCTATGATGGAATGACTGGCTGGGTAGATGAGGGGAGGGCAGCGGATATTGTCCACCTTGACCTCAGCAAGGATTTTGACATCATCTCCCATAACATCCTCACAGGTAAGCTCAGGACATGTGCATTAGATGAGTGGGCAGCGGGGTGGATTGAGAACTGGCTGCATGGCAGAGCTCAGGGGGCTGTGGTCAGCAGCACAGCGTCTTGGTGGAGGCCTGTAGCAAGTGGTGCTCCCCAGGGGTCAGCGCTGGGTCCAGCCCTGTTCAACTTCTTCATCAGTGACCTGGATGAAGGGACTGAGCGCGCCCTCAGCCAGTTTGCTGATGATACAAAGCCAGGAGGAGCGGCTGTGCTGCTGTTCAGGGAGACCTGGGCAGGCTGGAGAGTTGGGCAGAGGAACCTCATGAAGTTCAACAGAGGCAAGTGTAGGGACTTGCACCCAGGGAGGAACAGCCCCACGCACCAGCACAGGCTTGGGGTTGACTGGCTGGAGGGAAGCTCTGCAGAGAAGGACTTGGGAATTCTGGTGGGCAGCAAGTTGCCCATGGGCCAGCAGCATGACCTTATGCCGAAGGGGTCAGTGGGATCCTGCGGTTCATTGGGAGGAGTGTGACCAGCAGGTCGCGGGAGGGGATCCTCCCCCTCTACTCTGCCCTGAGGAGGCACATCTGGAGTGCTGTGTCCAGTTCTGGGCTCCCCAGTTTGAGAGACAGGGAGCTACTGGTGAGGAGCCAGCAGAGGTGACCAAGTTGATGAGGGGACTGGAACATCTCCCTGATGAGGAAAGGCTGAGGGAGCTGGGCCTGTTTAGCCTGGAGAGGAGAAGACTGAGAGGGGATCTTCTTGAGGTCTACAAATACCGTAAGGGCGAGTATCAGGAGGACTGGGCCAGGCTCTTTTCAGTGGTGCCCAGTGACAGGTCAAGGGGCAACGGGCACAAACTGCAGCACAGGCAGTTCCATCTGAATGTGAGGAAGAACTTCTTCACCTTGAGGGTGGCAGAGCCCTGGGACAGGCTGCCCAGAGAAGCTGTGGGGTCTCCTTCTCTGGGGACATTCATACCCATCTGGACATGATGCTGTGCAACCTGCTGTAGGTGACCCTGCTTTAGCAGGGAGTTGGGCTGGGTGATCTCCAGGGGTCCCTTCCAACCCTGACCGTTCTGTGTGATTCTGTGATTTTGTGGCTTGTTCCTTTGACTTTGGATCACAGAATATGCATAAGTGAAGTTGTATGCACTGAGCAGGGATCTGGGCCAAATAATTTCTACTTCTCTAGCTTTGAAATTACCATGATAGTGAGACAGATACCAGAGATACACCAAAGAGGAGCTAGTTGAGTATCTTGTCTGTGGCAGAGTCTATTCCACTTGTTTTTCTGGGAAAAGGTTAAAGCAGGTGTTAAACAAACACAAAAAATCACTTTCTGTACCAGACATGAGGCATATTCCAAGCACAGCACATTGACCCTCACCGAGGTTAGGTACTGCTCAGAGGTTTTTGCATCATTGGGTTTAGGATAAGGAGGATAGGAGAAAAACATCCCCTGTGTGAAACAACTGCTTTCACACATTTTTTTTAGGTGTTGCTTTCCATATGTGCTGGACAGCCTTGGAATCAAAAGGTCCTGTCCAGAGGAGAAGGTCGCAGGCGGTGAGCTAAGGTGCTGTTTTGGTGTTCAGGCTCACATATATTGGAATCCAAAAGAGTATACAGCTTTTTCAGACAGTTACTTCCAGCGGTAAAGACAAATGCCCCTCAGAACCACATCCAGTGAGCTGTGACTGGAACCCTACAAAATGTTTTGCTCATAAACTGAATCTTCATGCATGAAAAATAAAAACCTTTAGGGACCAGTGTTGTTTGATGGTTATTTTAAAAAGCTGAAAATTTGGAAACCAAATTTCATCTGCATCTTTTTCTCACTCAAGTGTTGCTCAGTACATGCATCAGTCTTTTTAAACAGTTTTAATTTTTAGCCCAATGTCCCATGAGTGGTTACCATATGTAAAACCCAGTTTTTGCCAGCAGGATAAAAGCAGAGAAGCAACAAGGTGCTAAATATGAAACCTCTGTACAGCATGAACTATTACACAGAAACCAAAAAACATTTTTCACAAAAGCTAAGAAAATTGAAGTGAAGCCTACTTATTTATTCAATGTGAGTTGGTTTTTGTGTGTGTGTGTTTTTCTTTTGTTAAACTCTACACAGACTTTCAGGAAAATCGTTTCCTTATTAATTTTAAGCATAATTTTATTTCATTTAAAAAGTAATCCATAAAAATTGCATTCATATCTAAAAAGTGGCTCTGGATTTTCCATGACGTAGTGTTTTCCATGTAGTAGTGGTTAGAATGAAATCAGAGTGACATGTCCTGCTTCTGTCCATACAACTTTCACTCAGTATGAAAAAGCAAAAAGAAAAGAAGTACTGGGGGAAAAAAATACTTTCTTTTTTGTAAATTAAGTTTAAAGGTGTTTTCAGTTCTCAGTGGTCTGTGTAATATGTAACACTGCTTTTTGTGTGGCTCCCAGATTTATGTGGGAGCTCCTGATTTTGGAGGTATCCTCTTATTTCTAGCACATTATTTCAGCTAGTTCCAGTCAGCTAGTTAATTGCAGGACCACACACTTACTGAGGTTTTTTACCCTCCCAGGTGGATGGCATCCTCCATGTTCCATCTTGTTTCTATACAGTTCTCCGGGGCCAGATTATACATTGCCCAAATCTCTGCTTCTAAACTTGAATTATCAAAACCTCAAAGTTTGAAAAGCTACCGTAGGCTTCAGGATGTCAGCAGGAAGGTACCTTCCAAGGCAGCGTCCAGACCCACCTTGTTGCAGGCACATGTGACCTATGGACAACACCAAAACCCAGCCATTTTAGCTTTCTTTTGCTCCTGTGACTGCCCTACTACGTCAGTTCCAGAGCCTCATTCTTCTATTCTTACAAATATCTTTTTAATCTTTAGCTTATTTGCTTCCCAGCCATTACATACCTATTTTCTCTTCCATTAGCATTGCTCTTTAGCTTAAGTAGCCTGTCTTACTTCCTGATGTTTACCCTCTCAAAATGTTTATTCGCTGCAGTCATATTCTGTCACTTTTCATTTTACCAAGCTAAAAACACCCGTCTGCTTTCATGTCTGGTAGTTTGATGGATTCTCCATTCCCTGGTTTCTGTAGCAGTCCTTCTTTGTGCTTTCTCCGTATTTTTTTTTTTGTTCCTATAATCATTCCCAATATTTCAGATTGAGTCAGAGTAGTACATGGTACAAATGACATTAGTTCTTCCTTGTATCACCCAGATCTTAGAACTATCCACATTAAATTGATAATAATAATTGGTGAAAGACTGATGTGGCCAAGATTATTATCTTCATCCCTACCAGTGCTGATTCTAAAAGCAAAAATTCTTACTATCCTTCTCAGACCAAATAGCTTGGCAATTCACTCTCTTAAATTAATTTGATTTCAATTCCTTCTGTCCTCAAGATCATGCAGCTGTTCCTGTATGTATTCTTATCTTTCTCTTTAATGGTAGTGCCTCCTACAATAAGTTAAACTAGCACATTTCATCTCAAATATACAGCCTTGGTTTACAAAACTTTCTGTCATTTTCCTATTTGTGGTGAATTCAGGTTTTACTGTGATATCTTTAGTAGCACTGAACTGGAAACAATTTAGCTAGTGGAAAGAAATTAGGTTTTAAAGGGAAATTGAGATTTGTACATGTTGAAAAATTTGGATTTTGAGCATATAGAGTTGTTGTGTCAACCTAGGAATGTGTTTAATCCAGACCTTACAGTAAATTGTCTTAAATCAAGAGATTCTTAACCTACTGTTTCCTCGAGAGAAGCTGGAAGAAAAACAATCTCATTCTCTCTTTTTCTCTTTTAAAAAGAAACAAATATTTTCTCTTTCACATCCGCACACACACAACCACCCTCTTAGCAATTCATTACATCTTTAAAGGAGAACTAAAGTTAAGCTATCCTTTGAGGATAACAAAATGCAAAATTAACTCTGGACTGAATGAAGTGCGTATGGCCATGGAGAATTATTTGTGAGCTATTCCCAGTGAAATGTGCATATCTAATTTGATTCCAGTTGTGTTTCTTGAAGAAATAAAGTCTTTAGTGTCATGTCCCTGTTGCACATTTTCACTAAAACTGAAGCACCACACAGCACCAAAATTTTCACATTGAACTCGCAGTTTCCCTCTCTCCTCTTTTTTTTTCTCCCTCACACATGCAAATATCACACACTAGGAATATTCAAGCAGATGTATTCAGTTAGAGGTAGTCTTTGCATGGCAGTCTCACCGGTTGTGCTATATTTAGCACTTCAGTATGATTATGCCTTTCTGGACCCCCATGTTCATACTTTCAAGCCCTCTGAGACCTTAGGGATGTAATTTATGGCATGCATTTCAGCCTCATGTTTCTTTGTAAGTCTGAAAGCTGGCAAGTTGGGAGTGTCTATTAACAGTGCTTCAAGAAAACCTGACTGTTCTGGTCTTTCAATTTCTTTAAATTACAAGATGTACCTCAGGGTCATGGATTACTTTGAACATCATCAGTGTTCCTGCACTGGAAGATACCTCATCATGCTTCTTTTTCTAGCCAAATTGGCTTACTTTGTGGATAGAATTAGCATCACCAAGTTAATGATAATTGCCTATGTTTATTCTCAATGTTAAGGTTTTCATGAAGAGGATGCAGTTCATGGAACTGGCAACTGTTTTCTCTAACGTCCCAGGTGACACAGAAGTCTCTTTTGTGAGAAAACAAGTCAATACAAAGCCTGTATCCCAGTATAACCTTTCTCAAGGTGACTCAAATTTGACAAAGATGATACAATTAACAAAGACCTTCAATGTTGGCTTCACATTCTGAGCTTAGCTCATGCCATGAGGAGTAAGTACTTATATACATGTGAGTATGGCAGTCTGTGAAAGTGTCACTGCGCAGAGGGCATACCCTTATTGAGAGTGGCAAGAGAAGAATTCAGATTTAGTGGTGATTATCACACATTTTTCTATCAGTTTAAGAGGCTTTAAATTGATTTAGTCAATGAAAGGTGGGAGCTTATGTGGGAACAGTGATGTTAACACAGAGGTAGCAAATTTTTGCTTTATACAATAAAATAATATAGGGGAAAGAAGGCAGAATGATCAGGATCCCACCCACGCCACGATGACTCTGGGTGACTCTGATGGTTGAGACACAATAAAGTATGCCCGTCCCTGCACATCTACCTGGACAGCTGCTTAATCTAAAGGTCCATAATAAGGTCCTAAAGATGTCTTTTCCTCTCTGCCCTCCTGAGAAATATTAAAGAAAATTGAGAAACAGCTTAGGAGATGTAAAGCAGCTCCTTCTAATGTCAGAAGACCTTTTCTCAATATTGGAAAAACCTTTTGCAAAGACTAAAGGGACTTTTTGTATAATTGACCAGAATTTGAATAAAATGTAGAATAGTATTACAGTCAGATCAATTAACGAGAGAAGACCAGTCTCCATAATGACGGATGCTCCAATCAGAAAAAAAGCAAGTGTAGAAATGAAACCTTATTTCTTAAGACAATCTTCGCTTGTTATTTTGACCTCTTCAGAAACTTTCGTCACACCACACAGCCAACACCTGCAAAATCCTCTGAAGACAGAAAAGTCTGCAAAAATTGTGAATATTATTAAGTGTAGATCCCATTGGCTTTCAACCCCATGACTCAATGATAAAATAATGAAAAAGGAATAGGACCTGACTATGGTGATACATTCCAGGGCAAAGTATCGTGCTTTTCTGAAACTGCAAGAAAAATATAATTTAAGAAGAAAATGCATGTTTCAGAATATTGTTATTTTCTAGGCTCTGTAACATATGATCTGGGCTGCAGCTCCTTTTGCCCCTACCAAGCAGTCCGAGTTCAGATGTGAAGGGAGAAGACTTGAGTCAGACATTTATTCCTGGAGTAATTGCTGCACAAAACCTAACCAGAATGAACTGAATGCCATCATAAGCCTCATGACCTATCCTAATATCACCTGTAAGAATAAATACTATTTTTGTTCAGGTAATGATAACCTGTCTAAAGTCACTTCCTCCACCACTTTGTGACTTACTCATTCTTTCTGGAAATAACTTTGAGGAAAGGCATTATTGACAGGGTATGTTGTTACATATTTAAATGTGTAAGAAGCAACAGCCTAGCAAACAGCACTCCACATAACAAGGGAATTGAACTTCAAGATTTTTTTTCATCTTCAGAATTAACTTTACAGGAGACTGTTACACGTTGATCATTTCTCACTTCTGGCAAACAAGGCTGTAATATATCATAAGTGAAAAAATAACCCAATAATGCAGCGTAACAGCAAGACAATCAAAGTGAAAGGGTAAGACTCATTTCATCTGCTCTAGCTCTGTATACATAAGGTAGGCATCTTGCATTCTTGTACAATCAGCAGACAGAAACAACCATTTTGGGGATATAGTCCTAGACAACTATTTTCTGATGAGATGATTCTCATACTGAAGTGCCCCTTTCTCTCCTTTAAATACAAAAGCAGCCTACAGTGACCGGCTTGGAAGCAGATGTCAGTGCTGTAATAGTTATATTTATTTACATGAACTCCAACGTAGATGTTTGGCAAGTGCCGGCTTTCTACTCTGAGGTGTGTATGAAGGCATTGCTCTTCACCTTGTACTTCTTGGTTTCAGGCATTTAAGGCTGCTCCACAGGAAAGATGTGACATTGAGGCGTCTGAGCATTCCTCATCCATTCTGGAGCCAAATCAAATAAGACCTTAAAACATCTTCAGTGCCAATCTCTTTCATACCTTCAGTCTCCTGGACATGGAGTCAGATGAAGATTTTGCAGATAGTTCATGTGGAAGAGGCACACGCATAGCTGGACAACATGAATGGGCAGAGGGAGGAGAGACCCTGAGCACTGGAAAAATCTAAGTCTAAGGGAGTCTAAAAATCTAAGGGAGGAGAGGAGAGGAGAGGAGAGGAGAGGAGAGGAGAGGAGAGGAGAGGAGAGGAGAGGAGAGGAGAGGAGAGGAGAGGAGAGGAGAGGAGAGGAGAGGAGAGGAGAGGAGAGGAGAGGAGAGGAGAGGAGAGGAGAGGAGAGGAGAGGAGAGGAGAGGAGAGGAGAGGAGAGGAGAGGAGAGGAGAGGAGAGGAGAGGAGAGGAGAGGAGAGGAGAGGCGAGGAGAGGCGAGGAGAGGCGAGGAGAGGAGAGGAGAGGAGAGGAGAGGCGAGGAGAGGAGAGGAGAGGAGAGGAGAGGAGAGGAGAGGAGAGGAGAGGAGAGGAGAGGAGAGGAGAGGAGAGGAGAGGAGAGGAGAGGCGAGGAGAGGAGAAAAAGGATGGATTTCATTAATCTGTCTCTGGTTCCAAGGTTTTAATCTCATTCGACTAGATCTTTCTGTGTCTTTGAAAGTTGCTGGATCATTGAGGCAACACCATCCGTCATAAAAATGTACTTTTCTATCAACTGAACTGTTAAAACTGACCACATACATGTAATCCTGTTGTTCCTACTGCATAGTGAAACAAGGACAGCATTTAATGAGTAATTCTAAGGACTGATTAATCTTTAGCTACGTATAATAAACTTGAGGTTGTTCCAAACTTTCTTTTATCTACCTAGATCCATTCAGTAATTCAGTCTGCGTTTAACAGTAAGTGTATTGTGTAATGACCTAAGGCTTCTGTTTGGACACTTACTGAAAATCCAAGTGGCTTTAATTCAGTGTAAATTTGGAAGTGAATCAAGCAAAATCAAAATAAGACCACTTTAATTCTCAGCCAGAGTTTGACATGGCAGTTTAATGAGATTGAAATAATCCACTTTAAAAATTAATTCAGGATAATTTTGCAAGTGTCTTACCTATGTAGAGACAAACTCCTAATACTTCTGTAATACCACAGCTCAGATAAAGTAAAGCCACACCTTCAGTCTATATGAAAAAACGCAGAAGTTAACTCAAGCATTGACTGTGTCTGATGACATATCCATGCAGGACCTGCGATACTGGAATCTTGTTCTTCACTGGCTAAAAAAATAAGTGATTAATTAATTTATTTGTTACATGAGTACTGAAGTGAATTATTTAAAATATATGAATCAATGTTCTGAAAATGCATACTTTTTCATAACTAGCGTTCAATACCTTTGCTGCCTGAGTAGCCTCTTCTCACAGGCCCACTTTCTGAGGATAGGCAGCTGGGCTTATTATTTGTGGATGACTCTCCTGAGATTTCTTGTGTCAGGATGCCTTCGTACTCCATTTCTCAAGTTGTATAAATGAACTTGAAATTCTTATATCTCTCTTTGCACTGGTTAACAGATAGGTATTCACATATCATTTGATTCTAATCATACCCTTCCTCATTTATCCTTGGTTTGTGCAAGCTGTTAAGGATCCTCCACCACCACCCAACTGCTTTAACTCCATCTCAATTTCTGGAGTTGCATTTGCACCACTACCTGAAGAGAAAGTAAAGGGTCAATTTGTCTAGTCCAGCTCAATTTAGCAATATTATTCAACAGTCTCCTAGGTCACCATAAGTTAGTGATGTTGTTACTTGCAAGTTAACATTGCAAGTTATATGCTCAAAGTTAACATCCCTTCTGCAGTAAAAAAAAAAAAAAAAAAAAAAAAAAAAAAGCACTAGATATTCTCCTTTTCTTCTTTTGTCCTTCTAGGGCTGTAATGAGAACAAATGGAAGTGACCTTACATTGCGGGACACTCCTTATAATGTTTTAATACAAATTTCATTACACTGAAAGTCTTGCAAGGTATTCATTAGAACATTCATAAAGTCTTTGTGGAGGGCTTAATAGCTAAAACAAGCTATTGAAATTAGCCAATCACTCTATAATTGAGCTCCCTATGAATATTTTACTGCAGTAAGGTGAAGTAAGTTGCCTGAGGTACTGGTTGTATGTTTTAGTGCTTGGTTATATGCAAAATAAATAAATTAAACTGATAAAAGTAACGTGTAACAGTTCACAACTGTTCCTTGGCATGTTTCTCACAGCCTTGAACCTTTGAATTCAATCCATATTGGATTCTAGACTGACATTTTCTCATTTCTCTTGGAGATTTTCACTGAGTCTTCTACCATGTCACACCACCAAATTAACCGTTTGATACCATGGAAAATATGGAAGTTGTGCTTTTATATTCTTATCTGTAAGCAATAGGTTTCCTTCTCCTAGCCCAAAAAGATTATTTGTGCCTGGTGTAGGTATATTCATATTGGTACCAGTCTTTAAGCTGCTTCTGTAATGAAGATGTCGTTGTACTGGGTGCTATGCAAACACACACATACCAGATTGCTGTCTATTTCTTAGAGAATTCATAGCTAAATCAGATAAATAACATCAGTTCTTACAAAACTGTGTGCTTGAATGCCTAAGCTTTACACCTTTGATCCCCAAAACAAAATTCACAAAAAGCTGGCTTTTGTTATGTGCACTGGGATAATCATGTATCTCAGAGAACTGATCCAGGAAAACCTAGATGCCTACAGAAATCAGTCTTAAATTCACCAATGAATAGTTCTCCGATTCCAGGCCTTCTCTGAAGCACAGCTTCTTTACAGGGTGTTTATTTTTTTTCAGGTAAGTATGCACAGTGAGTGGGATGCAACACCCTTGAAGGTGTCTATCTCTGCTTTTTGAATAGAGATGAAGCCCAGACAGCCATTCAATCAGATATCTGCTAGGATACATCTGCCTTAGCAAGTAGTAAAGATCAACAGGGGTGGATCTGTAGAGCTGCTGAGGAGCTGGTGTCCATAAAATGTGTGTTTTTTTCATCCCTCTGTTACATCAGCTCTGTTACATGGTCTGAGTATCCACTTGTGGTTGAATTTCACTGGGAGCGCTCCAGAAGCACATTTTACAAAGTATTTTCACCTATAGACAATCTAGTTTACATGTTCCAAAATGGGAACCAAAGCATAGCCAGTGAGGAAGAACAGAGATTTGAGAAATATGTTCCTGATCCAAATGCAAACAAACACCCTCCCCCAATGTAAATACATCCTTAATTAAGGGTACTAATCAATAAATCTCATCCTCATATTCAAGTTTATTTTTGGTTGCAAGACACCTTATGTCATGATGTCTGTGGTCTCTTCCAGACCTTTTCTTAGAAATGAAATGTTTCAGCATAGAAACATTTCAATAACTTCTAAAAATGTAAATACTGTCACATCACACCTGGTTTTTCAAAATTTTTTTTCTTGTTTTAATAACTTCGGCTTTGTGTATACATGCCTGTGTGTTTGTGTTAGTGCGGGAGTACATACGTACATACATACACACATATGTATGTGCATATACACACACATGCATATGAATATAAGGAAAAAAATCTTGTTAATTACAAATAAAATATATTTCCTTATACCATGAAGGTAAAAGAGGAGAAAGAGGAAGCTGCAAAGAGTGTGAAATGGTCCAGGCAGACCTAATTTTGTATATTCTGCCAGCAGAAGAATCGGAGCTGGCATTTATGTAGGAGATTGATTTTCACCCAGGATTGCTGATGGCCCCTTGAAAAGAAAAGCAGCTCCTCTCCTGGCATGTATCATCCTACTGTGGCAGTAAGGACACCCCAAGCATTTCTTGGAGAGTCTGGAGACCATCACAATGTCATGAGCTTGTTGTTTACTCAGCAGAGAAAGAAGGTTGGGATGGGCCCATCTACACAAAGGAGGCAGATGCCCTGACTTTTCAAGGGATACAAAATGCTGCTACCATGCTCCTCCCTAGCACAAAGCACCTTCTACTTAATACTAGGCAAATATTTAACAGCTCATTAGAACATCACAATCGGAGAAGGACATCCTTATCCAAACATGTACTTACATGTTTGGCAGCTTTGACTGAAGTTGCTGTGAATCCAGCCAGTAGATGGCTTGGCCTGGTTAATTAGTCATGCCTTCTCTGGTGTCTCCCCAGCCCTTGGCAACCGTGAAAGTCTGGACATAGGCTAAGGCACAGCACAGTGGGAAGAAGGGCTGAAAAAAAAAATAGGATCTTTCATCACAGGTGAAATGATAATTAGTCAGAAGTGTATTTCAAGTGGCAGCAACATCACAGCAGATTGTGCATGGTACTCTGTAATTTTCTATATACTTTTAATTATCTTTTAATTATTAACAGTTCTTGTCCACTCCAAATGGATTTGGCTAGCACCAGCTTCTCTTTGCTTTTTCCTTCTCCATTTTTTCCCCTACTTGCACTAATCTAGACCCAGCTCCAACTGCTAACGCATCAATGTCAGAAACTGCAGTCAAGCACAGCCTGTCCCCAAATCCCAACCTCTATAAACACGATGGCTCATTAATAACTTAAAAAGGATGATGACACTGATACTATTTATAGGGTCCTGCCAGCCAGGACTGCCAAAGTTAAGGAAATTAACATGGAAAAATTGTCAACTGCAAAACATTAGTGTTTATCAACAGATCAATCAAACTTCAACTACTGTAAATTGTGCTTTTAGCTAAATAAAATGTATCCACAATGACAATTTATTGAATGCCTTATTTTGCTACTTCTGTGCCCTTGTATCGGTTTCAATGAGAGACAGAGACAAAAAAAAGAGCGAGACAGAAACTCCTACAGTCCCCTTTCCCCCCTTCGCTCCCCGACTCCCCTGACACCTGCCAAACCTCCCACAACTGCTGAGCTCTTGAAAGTTACAGCTACATGTTTCATGATGAGTGGCAAATCAGAACTGCTGAACAAAATTCTCATGAAGTCAATTAAGTGTTAATTAGCTTTGACTGAGGGCACACGAGTCTCCAGCAAGCTGACTAAATGTCAAGGTGACAAGACTGTATACTAAGTACTGGGTTTACATGCATGAAGAGCTTATGATTTACAGGGTTATTTTTTTCCCTTCTTTCACCGTTGCCCTCCCTCTCTCTTATATCAGAAAAAGACAAAATGCTACAGCAAGAAAGGAGTTTTCCTTCACTTGTTCGCAGCAATATTTGCAACAAATTGTTGGATGGGAAATTTGCTGCAAATTCTGGGGTAGTCCTGCTGACAGGAATGTGATTCACGGGCACAAAAGCAGGCTTCAGAGGGAAATAACAGAAAGAAACCAGAAAGAGAAAAATTAGAAAAGTGCCATGTCCAAAGCCAGCTCTGATATTGTTTGCTGAATCTTCTATTCTGAACGAAAGAATCAAATAGTTAATAATGATTAATTATAAAAAGAAGTAATAAAAAATAACTAATTATATAAGTAAATATACATATAGGTGATATGAATTATAATTCGGTCAGTCTTTGCTACAAATTTTGCCTGCTGAGACTTGAGAAGGCACAGACTAAGGATTAAAACCAACCAACGGACCAACCACAAAACGGTGACTGAAAACTATACTGTGGTCTGAAAGAGACTCAGAAGAGAAAAACCAGACAGTATATCTGCTCCCATTACATGAATACGAGGTGTAATATTATTTTTACTAGCTTAAACCTAGGCTGGGGTCTAGAGGCCTCAGTCAAGATCAGAGCCCCAGTCTGGTAGATGCTATAAAAAAGATCACAAGTCCTTCCTGGTAGCTTTTACAATCTATAGGTATGATCTTGCAATTAATTTACAGTAGGTCATTTACAATACTGAGCCCATTAAATGACTGAGGTTTTAAACAGCCAAGCCAGGGGAAAGCTGCACGGACGGAAACACTATTACCATGTTTTACACATTCAGATGGAAAAATTAAGTGCCTTGCCCAGGGTCACACAATATATGACACTGATAATGAAAAAGCTGGGAATTCAGGCTTGACTTCAAGAGTCCAGGCTGCTGTTTGTATTGCAACACTGTTCCCACTGGGAAGATTTCTGCAGACAGCTAATGATATCCCAGTTTGGGTACCAGACAAGGAACTCTCAACCATGACTAACATTTCCAAGGAGGTCTTTAAGCTGGAACAATTAATTAATATTAACAGACAAGAAAATAAAGTTATGGATGTATTTCAGGGGATACAAGAAGCAGGTTGACAGTTTTTTGTTTATTTCTGCTTTGGGGAACTAAAATGAGGAGGTGAGACCTGCACCTAGCTTGGATGCTCATTGGATATGTTTGCCTGAAATCATGGCTTTAACAGAGGACTTGGTTTCGGGGAAAGACACTTCAAGTTCCTTGTCAAAATCTTTGCCTTTAAGCTGGCATAGCTAAGGAAAGGATAAACCACTTTCTGTAGGAAAGGGCAACAGAGGAATTCTAGCTTCAGAACAGAGGAAAATGATTTGTCAGACTTGGGTCCGGGATAATTTTGCTCTGGTCTTGCCAGTGCATAGATGGACACCGGTATTTCTGAGGGACAAATACTTTCTTGGTCAGTTTTATAAAATCATTTCAACTTTTAAATCTGGCTGTTTCTCACAGGAGTTCCCATTGCAAAGACACTGCAAGGTACCCAACCAGCTCGACAGTCATCAGTCTTAGGTCTCTACAGCTTCAGAAAAAAATATCTCTACTGAACTTTTCTGAGATACAGGCTTACCAGCAATATGAGAAAAAGAGAAAAAGGGACAGACCACCATTTCAGTGGCCTGTTTCATTCTGTCTTGTGATTTGAAAGAGTTGTGAGATATGGAAAAGAAGACAAAGTAAAAATATGTCTCATTCTGGCTGACAGAGAGAATACACTGCCTGGAAGAAGGGGTAGGTATTAATTGAATTGGAAAGTGAGCACATCATTGTCTAATCAACATAAGAACATTATTCATAAATGGATTGTGGAACTCCTCGACACAAGATATCAGTGAGCCAAAAGATACCATAAATGTCAAGAAGGATTAAGAAAAGTCTATGGACACAAAGAGAAAATCTAAGTAAAATATATTGAAATAAATATTTAATGTCATAGTCTGACTGTTGGTATAGGTTTTGAGGGTTTTTTTTTTCCTTGTAGGCAACTAGGAGAGAATATTCTATACCTGTTTCTATTGACCAGAGCCTAGAAAAGTCTTCTTTAGCTTTTTTTTTTTTTTTTAAATTTTTTTTGCAGTTTGAAAATATCAGATATGTGGATGAATACTATGGCTGTTGATGCTGATAGTAGAGTTGGTTAGCAAATTTGAATGGAGTGAAGTTGCCCACATAGCACCTAATAAAGAACCTCAATGACTCCAGCAGATAACTGAAGGCAGCCTCTACCATAGACCTTTAGGTCAGCAATATGTCTTCTCCTAGAAGTGATCCCATAATGATGGGTGGGCTTAGCTATACCTTGCCTGGTGTATGGTAGGCTTCCTTTTGGAACCAACTGTGCTGGAAAGTAAAATGATGTAGACACAGAACTCCAGCTCATGTCCAGTTACTGATCAGAGCTTGCCGTGGCATCCTGTCATGGAGCTTACTTTAATTGTTTGGGTTTATTTCTACTTCATTATCACAGTCAAGAACGTTAATGAGGATGGAGTGTTTTCCAGGCATTCCAGGTGTTGATTTTTATTTTTTTTCCCCTGCTCTTCCCTTGTTGTCACTGCCTTGTAAACTAACATGAATGACCATTATAATTTTTGGTGTGAGTAGGAGACGCTTTATAGTAATCCTGTCAGGAACATCACGAAGAGAACAGGTTGCCTACATCTTCTGGATTGTTCAATTGAATATACAAGTAATGCTCCTACAAAAGATATCAACATTTAGATTTCAAAGTGTATTAGAGCCTTTTTCTTCCTCAGATACATCTTTCTGGCAAGGTATAGGAGCTCTCAAGTAGGTGTAAATTACATTTATGGCCATGACTGTAAGGTTCATTGACATGGTTAGAGCAGTATAAAGTAGTCTCAGTGAAAATGACAGTCAGGCCCTGAGGCTTAGACAGATGGATGGACAAAACAATATCTGTATAGTTTTATGCTACCTTTGCAAAAAGAAGTCACCAGTTTAAACTAAAAATAAAAATAAAAGAATCTATTGCAAAATAAATTCATCCATTACGGAATAAATCGCAGCAACTGTGACACAAACAAAAAATAGACAAAAAACAAGAAAAGGACTTATAGTTTCTCCCCCCTGCATGTTGGTGAGTGAATATAAATCTGATAGAAATCAGATAGGATAGCTGAGTTCCAGCTTTGACTCAAAGAGGGCTCTCCTGTACAATGCTGGTTAAATCACTTTTCATGCACACATCCTCATTCCCTGAGCCTTGGTTTGCCCAGCTATAATATTGAGATGATGGCCTATATTTTTACTTTAACACACTTTAACTCTATGCATAAAAAGTGCTATATGAAGGCTTTTGAATATTATAAGAACACTCATCTGTTCATTCCTCTTATAAAATATATATTTGAACTGCTGGACTGATCTCACTTCTATATCAGAAACGTTAGAGAGGATTCTGCCTCTCACTATTTCACCTTACAAATTAATATATGTGCAATCCCTTCAGTGTCTTCTGCTCCTAAATCACAACAGATATGTCAACTACCTGCTTCTATTACGTGAGCTTTGAAATGAAGGAGCATGGTATTAATTCTTCTAACACTGCTTCTGTTCGAAAAAAGTTCACTCAGCTGTATGTCCATGACTACAGTTGGAGGTATTGTGAGCTATGCACCCTGTTTTGAAGGCATATATTTATATGAACACATTAGCATATACTTCAGTAAGAGTTCATCTATCATCAGACTTCAGTCAACGTTTTTTACTATAGAATCTGGTGATTTTTAATAGTATTTAATTATCTACATAATACATATCTACCCTCTAAAAATAACTTTTAAGGGTGTAAAAATGTGGTCTGTCTCTGAAAAGGATAGTGGAAATTCTAAATTACAGCTATTTCAATATTTTTTTTAATTATTATTATTATTATTCAAAAGAGGTGCTGTAGTTTCACAACAATCACTGTGACTTGAAAATGAAATCCAGCACCCATTTATGAAGAGCAAAAAAGTTAAAATTACTATTCCTTTTGCTTTGTTCAGGACAATGACTTTGCTCTATGAAGCAAAAATAGCTGGACTGTCATTTAGCAACAATACATCCACAGCTATGTTGCTACAGCACAGGGAAGGTACAAGAGCGTTTTCCTGGCGAAACTTATAACAATGAATAAACTTAATTTCAACAAGCTGTATCTGGGCTCTGTATTTGAAAGTATAGAATTTCTTAAATACTAGCATCCTAATACTCAATCATTACTCACCCAACTAAGATGCATCATCCTTACAGAAAATTAATCTCCTGGTGGATTTTTGTGTATTAAGTTTGTGCAGAAAATTCTGTAGTGCACTGGGAAAAAAAAAAAAAAAAAAAGAAGAAAAGAAAAAAAAAAAAAGCTCATTGGCAACGAGTGTTTGTCAGCACTCACAAAACTTTCCACTTACTCTTTCCATAGCTGCAAAGGGCTTGGTTGATTGCTTCAGCCATTAATTTGAACCCAAGAACCATCTTTGTTTGTTACTCTACATCTTTCCTGGATGCTATTTACTGATGTCACTTTTACCAGTCGATGAAATTAGAATGTGATGAAGTCGGAATTTTTTTGGTGTTGTAGAAAAATGTCGAACACTAGGAATTATTATGACGAACCTATTATACTTGCAACAATTTCTAAATTAGGATGCTGGTGCAGGCCAAATCTTTTACTGTCTTTCAAGTTCTTGTCAGCCAAAATCTTTTTGTGGTACTGAAATGAGTATGCTGAAGATATGCTGAACAACATGCTGAAAAAAAGGCACTTAGCTTACATACTTGTCACATTCTTTTTATTCAAATCTACAGAGAAGTATTTCTTTGTCTTCTTGTCCTAGAAAGTTTCTTAAGGGCTGGAAAAGAGAACTGATTTTCCTCTGGATTCCTCCAGTTCATTACTGGATTCTCTGCTGTTTCTTACTACTTACATTCTTCCAGCCAAAGCAAATTAGCTTTGGAGCTAAAGATTGCCATATTCTTCTCCAGCCTGCTTCCATTCAAGCTTCTTTGGTAGCCCAGAGGCTGACATAAGCACACCTGAAATAACACTCAGCAGATAGCTACCCAGGTGAAAGCTCCTGTGGTTACGTACTATGTGCAGTAGAACTTCTAGAATTTCAGTGTTTTCCTACTGTAACCTAGAGCAGCTAATGATACAGGCAAGTGTCTCTTCCCTGGCACTGTCACCTGGGCTCTAAAGCAGTATGGCAGATGGGTCCCTACCAATGGAGGTGGTGGGAGACAGGACCTCCTCAAATAGGAAGAAGGGAATTGCCCTAGCCAAAGAGAAATAAAGACCTGGTGCGAGCAGACCTACATTGGCTTGGAACAAAAATATGGCAAATTATGGCATAGTGGAATAAGTGCAGTGGGAGAAAAGCGTTTGTGGGTATTGCCGAGTGCTGCAGGAATACTGACCCTCTGGTGTTTCTTGAGGGTGTAATTTGTTGTTGCATTTCTTCCAGTGGCAAAGTAAGTTAATAGACACCTTTCCTGTTCTTTTCCATGGTTGTTTGTTCCTGCCTTCATTTTAAAGGTCAAGATGTGACAATCTACAGAAAGTAGTGAGGCAAACGAGAGATACAGAATGAAAAAAATAGGGACTTCAAAAATTATTTTCCTTTTCACTGTTCTAGTGTACAATAAAGCCCTAGAACTACACACATATATGTATATGGCCACAGAAATCTGAATATAGATGTATTTTTATATGCATACATACATGTTCATATCCATTTTTATATAGCAACTCCTTGCATGTGCACTACAGAAGGAGTGAATGTATTGAAGCTACTTTTCTGCCAGGCAAAATGCTCAGAAACTCAAAAGGCTTCTAGTATTTCTTTAGCCATAGACCAGGGCTTCGTTCCAACCATCCAAGAGCAACTGCAGAAATATCTAAAATTTTTTTCTGCACCAAGTGGATTATATTTGTAATACTGTAGACCTTACCCTGTGCTATGCTGTGTCCATTCTGAACCTTGTCCTCAGCAGCTCCTGCAGTCCTCAAGTGTTACAGAAATCTGGTGGACTTTAGCACCATAGGTCCCATAGTTTCACTGTGTTAAAAAAAAAAAAAAAGAAAAATAAAAAAAACCCACCACAACCCCCCAAAAAATGGCAGTCCCATAGTGCAAATCAGGGAATGGGAAAGCTGATTTATGAAGTTTCTGCTCATGTCTCTGTTTTAGCCTATTTCCATGTTTTCAAAGAAGCTACCACTTCTTCATTACAGTTCTTTAAACTGCTTTTGTAAAAAATGCTGGTTTTTGAAACAAGAACAGCAAAAACTTTAGACAAGAGATTGGTACATTTTTTAAACCTGTCCTGTTCACAGTACTGGATTGAAGTGCAGAAAAAAACAGTTTAATAAGCAGAACCAGGGAAAAAGTTTCTAGGGGGAAATCAGGAGCGGGAATCTTCTCAGCTGAATTTGCTGCTGTAACATGGAACACATGTAGGTAAGACTCAGACCAGACCCTCTACCTAACCTCGAACAAAAACACATAGCCTTTCTCTTTCATACTCCTCTGTGACTGAAATTTTTTTTCTGTGTGTTGATTCCATATTTGCAGATGAGTTATTATTTAGGATTAGAAGGTGCTGTCTAAACAGAGTGAGAATGGCTATTTGGAAACAAAGACCAGTATACCAGAGCAAACAACTGGCCCGTTCTACCCAGTATCTGGTCTCTGGAGTCTGTAGTGGGAGGCATAAAATCCCCATATTATGTCTAATTATGCAGTAATATACCATGGGAGATTGTCCCCAGCTGCCTCTATTACTAGCTCAGCTGAAAACTGGATGTACAGGAAATCTCAAGAGAAAACATCATTCTTTCAAGATTTCCAGTTTTAAGACGTTTTTCTAAAGTTCAGGGGGAAAAAAAAAAAAAAAGAAAAAAAAAAGACTGCTTTTATTTTTACTCCAAAGATCATCCAAAAGTTAAATTCTCTCCTTGTAAGGTCACACCGTTGTGATTCTCCCAAGATTCCATGGGTGGGGTTTGGTTTTCAGACAGGTTTGATTTTTCCTGCACAATGTATAGAAGTTATCAGCCACCTTTGGAGTTTTGTTCTCCATGTGCCGTTCATTGCACTGAAACTTATTGAAAATTTTGTCAACAATCAGCTTTATAAAAGCTTTGCACATTGTCTGCATAAAAGCCCTATTTTGATGAGAAAATGACTATTAATGAGAACATGTTCTTTTCTGGCATCAGACTCGAAGAGACACAGGTCATAAATCTCTTTGATCTTCTTGCAAGAAGCTAGAATGAAAGAAAGAAGCAAGTTAATTCTCCCCCCCTTCCCTTTTTTAAAGCTCCTGATTGAAACAATTCCATTTAGTAATCAGTAATTTATCATGCTTTCTTCCTCCCACCCCCCCTTTCTTTCTGTCTGTGCTTTTGTTTGGTTTTGGTTCTTTATTTTAACATACCAGAAAATCTTTCCAGATTGTCCTTTGTATTTATTTCCTTTGGTTTCACATGGCAGAAAAGGAGAATTTTTCAAAGGGGGTAGTGGGGAGAGCACTGGGGTGCTTTTGGCTTGTGGGTTTGGGTTGTTTTTTTTTTTATAGAAAGTAGGTATTCAGAGTGGGGAAAAAACCCACAAAAAAGAAACTATAAAAATGAAATGTGAGGAAGAAGAATCCTAATATTCTAGTTTAGTCAATGAACTGCTGCCTTTCATAGATGTGTCAATACTGCCATCTCTTGCCTCTTCAACAGCCTGGGCAGGAAACTGTAGTTTAATGAAAATTGGAGAATGAACATGCACTCACATACACACACGCACATAGAAGAGCTAAGTTTTCCAAGAGAGGCGAGTGAATTTTCCCTGGTATATTTTGCAGTGTTTTAAGAGGATTTTTTTCTTTGTTTTCTTCCTTCTGTTTCTGTGTAGCTTCATGTGCACCTTAAATAGTACAGCTGCACCTACTATGACCTCAGCTAGTGATTTAAGAATGCAATGTAAGTTAACTGTAGCCATTCTGAAGAGGAGAAAGAACCTGTGTTATAATCAAATAATGATCAAATTAAGCTTGTATGTCTCCCCTGCAAACGGGGACATGACGAAAACATGCAGGTATGTAAATACAGGTGAAATATGCTATTGTATGTATTTTTAATAAATGTAAACTGCAATATGAGCATGTTAAAAGTAACTCAAGATAAGTAAATCTTCCACTGTAAGTAATTTCCAGAAATTGAAGGCATGCATGTATATCTGTGCTTATGACAGTGATTTGGCTTGATAAGTCATGAAACATCATATTGCGTAAATGCAGTGGCCCATATTTTGGACCTTACGACTATGATCTATAGCAGAATTATTGTTTCACAGAGATAAACTCACAAGAACTGCATAGTCATTTGTCAGTGAGCAATGTTGTTTTCTAGGCCGGTGCAAACTACATACCAAGCTTAAATATCCAGCTCTTCGATTTTAATACCTTCACTAAAAGGTGCTATTTTCTCTTTTTAATTGTTATGCAGTGGTAATAGTTATACCAGAAGTATGTAGTCTTCTGAAGTGAAAATCAATGAAAGTTTCATACCTAAAGTAAAAATTGATTTCTTGAGTTTGATGGGAAAATTTCTGGGGTTTAAAAGCAGATCACCATTTGGGTGATGAAAAGAAAGATTAACACTAGGATTTTTGGTATTATTGCAACTTACTGTTCGGTCCAACATTTGGGTTTTGTCCAGGTTATTACAAGTCCTCCTGTACTTACCTAAACACAGAACTATAGGATCATAGAATCTTTTAGGTTGGAAAAGAACTCTAAGATCATCAAGCCCAACTGTAAACCCAGCACTGCCAAGTCCATCACTAACCCATGTCCCTAAGGACCGCATCTACGCTTCTTTTAAATACCTCAAGGGATGATGATTCCACCACCTCCCTGAGCAGCCTGGTCCAATGCTTCACAACCATTTCAGGGAAGAATTTTTTCCTAATACGGGATCTAAACTTCTAAACGATCTAAACTCGTGCAACTTGAGGCCATTCCCTCTTATCCCTCCTGTCACCAGCTATCTGGGAGAAGACACTGACCTCCTGTGGCTACAACCTTCTTTTGGGTAGTTGTAGAGTGATAAGGTTACCCCTGAGCCTCCTCCTCTCCAGGCTAAACATCCCCAGTTCCCTCAGCGGCTCCTCATAAGACACGTGCTCCAGACCCTTCACCAGCCCCGCTGGCTTTCTTTGGACACACTCCAGCACCTCTACACCCCTCTTGAAGTGAGGGGCCTAAAACTGAACACAGGATTTGAGCTGCATCCTCAGCAATGCTGAGAGCAGCTGTGCCTCTGTACTTAGATGACAGGTTATTACTCAGTTTTTTTTCTAGAGATTAAAATATATCCCACTCAGAATGGTGACTGTGGAAAGGCATACGATGGCTAGGTGCTGTGGAGCTGGGGGTCAAGGTTACAGTCCTCCAGTTTTCTCACAGATGCACAAGGTTGCTTAGCATGTGCTGTCCATGAGTGGTACATTAGTCAAGCTCTGTAGTGCTACCCAGGCCAAACGCATGACCAGTATTTTATTATTCCCTTTGCTCATCATCATTTGTTAACTCTTGTAACTCTGTCTGAGAATGTTTACGGTGTGTACATATGTGCATATGTGTATGAAGTGAGATGGTAATTAAAAGTAAAGGGCAAAAGCACTAAATCTGGCAGTTGTCTTCACTGCAGAGCAAACGCTTTATCAACTAACCACAGGTGTGCAGCACTAAAGCAGATAAAAACATATAGGACCTGAGATGACAGTTCTGTGTTCAAAATACATTAATCACCCAAGGTAAATTTGTGCATCTGTTATACACTGTAGGTGTTTCACTTCCTTTGTTCCAGAGATATTAAAATAGATGAAAATCTTTTCCCTTTTCAATGTGGTTGGTCCAAGAAGTACACATGGCATTTTCGGATTTGGTGTGAGTTCTTGATCTGTCACATCGGCTCCACTTGTTCCTGTGTGGTCACACCACTCCTCTGGACCATGCACTGGTGTGGAGCAAACAACTGGGCTCTGTTATGTTCCCAAGGGTCAAATCCCATAGTGTCTGAAACAAGAAAAGTCTCCATTTCATCAATAAGGTGTGTGGTTCAATTAGCGTGATAGAAACTTTCCCATAATTATGTCTTTTAGTCAATGGAGTGCTCTTTCATTTACAGCCTATCAGTAACTTTGAGCCCTCAGAGATTAATTACAACTGGATAAGTTTCAGACAGATCTCCAAAGTCAAATAATTCCCACTGAAAATAACAGTCTTCTGATCCTTGTTGATCAATTTGGGTGAGTTCTAGAGGACAACTGTATTACCTACCACAGAAAACTGAACTCACATATAGGAATAATGATATCAGCTCCGGATTTCATCTATTGTGGGAGGAACAACCTTGATTCTGCTGTCTGTGCTCAGCAGATTTTGGTGGAAAAAGAACACAGGTCACTGTTAAGCCAGGTGGTGACATTTGTGCTTCCTGATCAATGCAGAGGTGGTGAATTACCCACAGGACTCACGAACCAAGCTAAGCCTTGTCCATCGACTTAAAACTCTTTATAGCTAAAAGTATTTTTTCAAGGTTTTAGGTGCAAGATAAATAGTTGATGAAAGAATTTTCTGTACAGCTTATCATCAGCAATAGGGAATGCTTTATTTCCTCTGTCCAGCACTTTGACCTCTTCTATTCTTTTTTGGCTCCACTGGCTTAACTATTTCATCTCCAGTAAGGTATACATATGATGAAGTCAAAAGCTCACGTTTACATATGATCTTGCACATCAACAAAATGCAGCAGCTCCTTAAAAACAACCAAGGCACTTCCCACTGCATGGTAAAATCTACTGCAGTATTTGGAATAATAATGTGCTTTCTTCAGTACAGTGTTTTTACTGGTCTCATATCTGATTTGTTAATTAACTGGATTTGTTAATTTTCTTTTTTTTCCTTCCCCTTCCCCACCCTTCAGCACCCTCTATTGATTTTATGCCATGAACAATTTTATGGCAATGATACTGACTAATATCCTAAACTTATCCCTGACACTTAGAAGCATTTTATCATAAATATATACAGGTAGTGTTGAAAAAGTTGATGAAGGAAGATACACAGAAATCAGATGGTCTGGGGCCAGAAGTTTTGTGAAACTCCTTCTTTGGTGCAAAGTCGATCATAACAGTTAGTAAATAATGTTTTATTTTCATGAAACAAATGTCTCAACCTCCCAGCTGCTTCTTCCCAATATGGAACATCAGACAACTAAAATAGTTTAAAGGAGAGATTAAAGCAGGTGAAATGACATTTTAAATCTCTGCACTGACTTGTGGACCTGGGTGATTTGCTCAGAGGCACATCTGCATCTTCTTACAGGATATAGAGAGTACTTACCTACAGGAGAGCTAAGAACAGGGAGTATCTCCTTGAAATGATTCTTTTAACAGCTCTCAGTGTGATGAATATCCCAACTATCAACAATATAGGATGGCATACACAATATAGAAGATATCCTTTGCATTTTGTGTGTGTGTGTGTGTGTGTGTGTGTGTGTGTAAACATGCACTGTCAGACTTTATGCACTTAGAACCTAAGGATCATTAGGAGATAAAACTCAGGTGCCCACAAGAACAATTAAAAAATAAATAATTCCTTTAAACAAGCAACAAATTTAACTTTCTTCCCCACAGTACTGTCTGATGTGCATTATCAGTATTTGGGTTGCTTTTAGAGAAATGTAGATTCAAGTCAGCGATTCACTAGCATTTCCTAATGTTGCTAGGGATGTTTCTCTATAAGACTTGAAAAAGGATGGTTAATCTTATGAAACTCCTCCATTTTATCTTCTACTCATAAATTACATTCCCATCTGAAGCAGCATCAGTAAGATATGTTATGAACTCTTTTACGGGTAATTCATCCCTTTCTTTTCAATGCCTGTGTAGGATCTTTTTTAAGGAGTCATTAGACTTCTGGCTGCCCACTTGAGAAGTTTCTTAAGAATCCCTTTAAAATCAGAATTTTCAGAATGTATAATGACCAAATTACAGGGGGTTTTTGTTCCATCTTTTTCATTTTTCTTGTTTGAAGGGTTACTGATTCACCCCTGAATCTTTCAACTCCTCTTCACTCTCTGAACATATGCCTGGAATCACACATTCACCACAACTCCAGCACTTGTCTCTATCAAGCCAAGTGTGCCCCTACAGGCTGGTGCTGAGCATCCCAGCCAGCAACAATGTGGAAATGCACCAGACATTTACTGCTTTGGAGGATTCGTAAACAAGATTTTGAAGGTTTGAAGAGATTTTTTTTCTATTTTTTCTAGTAAATTTGTTTCATTTCCAGTTACGTTTTGAAAGACTACTAGGTAAGGGCAGACAAGGGTTTTAGTAATATGGGTCACTTTAAACAGCATAGACTAATAGAAAACTTTTATGGGAAGGTGATTATTTTTTACATCTACTTAACACTGATATTCTTCACTCTTTTTTTCTAAATGTAATGGCTAGAAACAGGAATTTTCACTTAGTTGATGAAGGTTTTGAATAAAGTGTGGTATCCCCTTCCTCCATTAATTTCTAAAAATTGTGAGCAAAGCTCCTTACTCTTAGGGAGGAACAGGAGGGGTTTGTGGTTTTGGCAGAAGAGAGAGTTAGTGTCCTCAAAAGGTCAGCTGGGCCAGATCCATAGGTCTTCTCAACCTGATGATGCTTGTCACACTGGTATTTTAGGATTAAGATCCTTAGGTAAGGTTTTATATCTATACTAGCCAGATTATCAGTGTCTTCATTTCCATGTTTTTCCCCTTTTTTTTTTTTTACTGATTTTTTTTTTTTTTTCCCTTCAGACCCATGTTCAGGTCTGCTCCTTTGTGACACCTAGATTATATGGGGCATTCTTGTGATGCCTTCTAGCATGCAGAAATATGTCATTACTTGCTGCTACCATCTGAAATATGCTTCTCTTTCACAGGAGTTCCATGGTGTAGCTTTCTCTGGTTCCTGTAGCTCATGCCCTGGCATTTTAGTTTAGCACCCAGTGTTTGTGACTCAGCTTTGCTTTCCTTTCTGTTTCACCACTGCTCAGGAAAATCCTCCAGCTTTGTTTTCTTTTTTGTTTGGTCATTTCAACTATGCTAAGGTTGCTTTTCATGTGGCAACTGGAAAACATATATTTCTGTCAAGTGGTAGCACTGGATGCACTATTAAAGCTAAGCAGTCTCAAGAAGCTTTTCATATTTCCATGCAGCTGTACAGAGAATTTTATGAATGTAAGTTTATACATAGTTGTGTATATATTTCTATATATGTATATACTCTGTCTCTTTAACAAGAGAGGTTTTGTAATGATTTAATGATGGGTCTTGATGGTTAGAGGCTGCTTCTCTTTCCCTTAACAGTATGAATAAAGTAATAGGGCATCTGTGAAATACAGATCTGTAAATCTCAAAACAACAAGGGTAGTTTGTGTGTTTCCTTTTGCCCAGAATCTCCTGTTTGTGTTAAGCAAATGTTTTATTTATTTGCTTGTGTACTGTTTCTGATTCTTTAGGATATTGGTAGGATTTCTTTGTTTGTCTCTTACTGTTTTGTTTGAGACAAAGAATGGCTGAATGAATTCAGGTAAAATAAGAACCTATTCCACTCTAACATGTATCCAAGACGTGACCTTGACCCAAACTGATCATTCGTGGAGGTTCACAAAAATTGCACTCTTTGCTGCCTTTGATTTTTAATTCCTGTTGATTTAGCAAGCAGGAGGTAGTAACAGGATCCTCAAGAAACAGCTCTGCTCCTGAGACATTTTCAGACCAGATTTTCAGACTCAAGGGATTCTATTAGCTCAGGTAAACCCTGAATAAACATCCTTTGGGTGTTTATCAACATTTATCTGAACCAGAAGTACATGAAAGTTCACTCATCACTTGACTAATCATTGTGGCATATGAAATCATCATCCTTTTCAAAGACTGGAAAAATACATGACTTGAAATCCTTGCTATATTTAATTTTGCTATTGAATAAAATATACAAGGTAATATGGTACAAAAGAAAGAACTGTGTTTCTGAGAGAGGGAAATATATACAGAGAGATTTGCGGGAGAATATCCAAGTTGATATTATATGCGTAAGTAAATAGAGGCACCGATCATTGCATTTTCTCCTATTGCCACTATAATAAAATGAAAATCTTATTCAGATCCCACAAGAATGGCTGGTTTGATATCATGACAACCAACATGCTATAATGAGGTAATCTCGGGCTAATAAATAACAACTTCTACACTCTAACCTCAGCTTTTAGTCAGCAGCTCCCCACTGATATTAGGAAAATTACTTAACTGCCTTGCACTTATGCTTTGGAACAGTTTAGGACAAAAATGTATAGGAAATTATTTACCTCCATTTTGATTTCTGTGTGGCATTTTGGTAGCCACTGCAATGGGAGAAGCTGTGACGATAAATTCCTTCATCTTTTATGCAAACGGGGAAGCTGCAACCAAAAAAATGAATCTGCTATCTAGGCTTACAACTATGTAAAAGATCAAGTGGCAGGGAATGAAGATGTCCTGGGTGAGAGGACGTGGACAGGGTGGTAGGTGCTTCACACAAAAAGCTAAAAGGGTCTTTCCCTCTCCTACTAGATCCCCACTGAACTTGTGTGGGTGTGGGGAGGGAGGAGTCCCTATGGGTCTCATCAGACCTGTGGTAGGTTATAACTACTCAAAGGGCCCCCATGGACTCCCAAAGAGGTGGTCAGGACAACACAGAGGTAGCTGCTCCTCCCTAACCACTCACTACATTTCATTTGTACTGCCAATAAGAGAACCGCATGTTTTGTACAGACTTGTTTTGCAAAGTGCTTCTTTGATTCAAATTCTATGTGTTCCCGAAAAGATTAATCATTTATTTAAATGCCTGTGACTCTGGAGTTCTGGAAAGGAGTATAATTAATGTTCTGGACAAAGCAACAGCTCGGGTCTGATGCATTTAACAGGGGGTGCACCTTGAATCCAAGTCCTTCCACCACCCCCCTCCCCCCCTCCCCCCAGGTTAAAATACTAAAAATACCTGAATTCAGCATATGGAACCCCAAAATAAAAGCTAGGTGAGTTTCTGGAAATATTATTTTAATCAATGATGAAACAGATCCTTGCTTTAACTATTCCTCCACGGTAGACTTGGCGATGCTTTAGCAATGAATTGGTTAAACCAGAGGCAGTAGTACTTGCCACTACCATAAGTATAATAATGAAGAAATTAATGCTCATAGCCAAGTTTCACCAGTATGTAGCTATTACTAGTAGAGTGGCCAAGCTGGGGATCTCACACACCATTTTGATCTGAATGTAGCTCTGATCTGGCTGCAGCAACAGGGAAGTCCATTCTTCACTTCTGTTTCTGCCTGAAGAAGTTTGTGTGGAAAGAGGGTCACTCTGAGTTCATATTACCCTTTTTATTGTGCCAACAGCTATCTCCCAAATCCACAGGGCCAAGGCCTGTGCGTGGGGGTGTTACTGCAGTCACTGCAGAGGGGTGATGCTAACAGAGTAACGTGCTTTGTTGATCTGAGCATAGACGTCTTTTGGACAGAGTATTTTTTTTTCTCTTTGCAGCTTCCTTGACCAAGGGGCTTTGCAAGCCACAGATGATGAAATCTTTTGAATATGAAGTGCAAAATATCATATTTAAATATCATGAATAACAAACACGAGCAAATATTCTTCCCCTCTCTTTCCACTTTCTGTGTGCTTGACTTGCTAGGCATTTGATCTGGTACCACAGCCCATTAAAACAAAATAAAAAGAATCTACACTTAAAAACCAACCAACCAAACAAACAAAATATCCCTGAATAATTGCTTTCTATTCTGTGTCATTTTTTAATTAAAGATAGCAGAACCACAATCTACCAATATATCTGTAAATTATTAGAAACCTTTTCCAGAGGCGAAAAGGATCAATACCTCTTTGTCTCACTGGCATAAAACATCTCTGTGTTACTTCTTTCCTGTTGGCAAGGGAGAAAGTGGAAAGAGCCTAAGATGGGAATAATAGCAGCACTGAAGGGGAAAGCCATGTGCCAGGTCAAATGAGCAAAGTTTTTTCTTTTGTTTTTATTTTTAAAAATTAGCAGAGCTGTTTGCATTATCTGCTTCCATCCCTGCAGTAAGTTTTCCTCCCTTTGTGTCCGGGGTGGGAGACAGCACATGGAGCTTCCAAGTTAAGCCACTGAAGAAAGGGAATGTGACCACAGGTTAGATGAGGAACCTGGATGTCGGGTCCTGGCTTCCATTCCTGATTTCACCATGGATCTGCCATGTGATGCTGCTCAGCTTGCTTGGAGCTGTGAAGATGTAGGCCTTGTGCCCTGCACAATGGTGATCATGTCCTCCAGAGAGTAATTTCTTGTTGGCAGTACTTGCCTGCATGGACTGACTTTGACTTTCCACCTTGCTGCTTTCTGAAGGACAGTCCAAATGTGGAGGCACTCAAGGCTGGTTGTGCAACATCTGGCAGAGTTTATGGGCACGGCCCCTCTGCCTCTTGCAACCCAAATGCGCCACATGTGTGGTTCATCCGAGTCATCTAGTTTCCTCCAATTGTCAAATAGGCATGGCAAATAAACACAGTGTAAAAGTGCCTGGTTTCTTTTTTCACTATACATTAAAAGAAGCCAGAGATTATGAGCTCAGACACCCACATTATAGAAATCTGGAGTTAGATAGCATTCAGTGGAGCCTTGGTTTCCCCTTGTATAAACTACGATAACAGGACCACAGTTATTAATATCATATACAAGCAGCTTGCTCTCACCCTCTTCTTTATGTGAGTGTGTTGTACCTGCTTGGGCAGGAGAACCTGTGTCAACACACAGGAAAAGGGAAATGTTACCCCCATATTGTCTGTTGCCCCTTTCCCTTTGCTGAAGTCGCTGCATTTCTGGTCTCTGTCTAGGCTGCAAGGCAAGGAGCAGGTGGGGCTGAACTAGCTGCACTCCATGGTATTGCTCCCAACAATACAAGCATATTTCTGAAATGCAATTGAAAAGAACTGTTGTTTCAAAAGTCATTAACTTCTAGAAAGCCTCCAGCAAATCCATGAGTGAGTGGCTTAAGGAGCACCAGATAATTCATTTATTCACAAATTTTAAGAGCAGAGGGGGCATTTTGACTGTCAAGTCTGGTGTCCTAGATAACACACATGTGCCTTCCTAGATATTGTCCAGCTGTTCTTCAGCTGGAATGCATATTTCAGAAATCAAACCAGACCTCCAAATTCTTGATGTCAAGACTGCTCTGGTTTTACTGCTGGAGAGTTTCCATTTTTAATTAACATTCCAATGAAAACTATAGCTCCAAAATGTTTCAAAAAGGTTTATCAACAAAGAAATTCACTGAAGCAGCTAACATTGCTGTCATGGAGTTAGTTCCCCTTCGTTCTGAATCACCCCTAGGCCTCAGGTTTCAGGAAATTTCTCCCACAGCCTCAGCTTTCTGGAGAATTTTCTATCCCCTCTTATTTGTAGGGTGTGATAGGAAAATAGCAGCAATCCAGTCCTTATTGTCTGTATCTGCGGATGAACAGTGCTGTATAAGTGTAAAGTGTTATTATTATTGTAAGGAAATAATAATACTAATAAAACAAAATGAATCGAAGTCTTGTCTTCAGATGGTTATTTTAGCAATCCAGAAATCTAAAGCCCATGAAATAGACAATTAAGAGGGGTTAGATACTTAATATCAGTCGTTGTGTTTTGGTAGAATTTTGCAATAACGCAGCTGCTATAATAATACGGATTTTTATTTCTCCTTACAGAAAGGAAGCAGTTGTGTTTTCAGAGAAGCCTTGAAGTCCTGCTGCAGAATGCAGAACTTTGTGTGTGTGGGTGTGCGTGTGTCTGTGCGCTCAGACGGTCTCTCTTCTCCTATTGCAACAGCTCCATCTTTGGGAGAGAGAAAGGGAAATGTTTCTTTCCTTTAGCACACTTTGCAAACAAAAGAAACCTTGGAAATTTCATTTCACTCTGGAATACCTTTCTTTCACCCCCTCTTCTCCCCATGCCTCCCCACCATTGTTGTTCTTCAGTTGAGGAATTAAAAAAAAAAAAAAAAAAAGAAAACCAACAAAAAAAACAATACCCCCTTTCTCTCATTTCTGAC